>NW_026913652.1:887500-1478340 GCF_034315485.1 Pezoporus occidentalis | reverse complement strand
CATCGTTATTTTTCTTATTTTTAATTACTTATTATTATTATTCAGTAAATAAAGAACATCATAAAAACTGCAGAAGAAGTGTCAGCGGTACTGGCAATGCCGGTGGCGTTGCTATCCCCAGCCGTGCCACTTTCTCCCGCACTTCCCGGTGCTAAGCACTTTGTTTCCTGACGTGCCCGCTGGGTCTTTCACCTCCTCCACCCAGAACCCTCTCAAAGTCGCACAGAGCCTGCAGTGCAGGATGAGCCTCGGCGGCGCCATGCTCCTGAGCTACGGGACTCAAGGGATGGGGTGCACCCACGGTGGGTCTTGTTACTTCGTGTTGCTCAGGAACATTGGCACGAGATGTGGCGAGGCTCAGTCCCATGGAGGAGCCGAATCACAAGCCTCTCGCCTTTGGTTCCCTGGCAACGGTGGGAATGTCTTGCACCAGCATTTTCCTCAGGGTTGCTGTGCTCGAAGCAGAGCTGCTGTTCCCTGGAAACACCACAGCCTGGCGTGATCCAGGGGCTTACAGCTGCCCCGGGGAGCTCTGTGTGGTGCTAAGGTGTGGATTCTGTTTGCAACGCACAGGGAGCCAGCACTCTGGGTAAGGGACGCAGCAGGGCAAGAAATCTGGAGTCTGCTCTTGTCCTTGGTTTCCAAAACCAACGTCTGTGGGGATAAAGGAAATGCTGGGGGGCTTCTTGTGTCTGGCCATGGAAAAGCTGCCCAGTTTAGAGCTAGCAAGGAGGCATGCATGATTTGTCTGTTTTAATCAGAAGAGTTAATTTGGAAATACATGCATGAAGCGAGACCTCTTACCAAAGTAAGATGTTTTGGTATTCAATAGTGGAACCTCAATCAAACATTTAAGTTATATTAAAGACAATGGGCCATAGTATTTCTTTTGACTCTCCTGAAACTGGTGACAACTCTGCCTCCGAGTCAAGCTGTACAGCATTTAACTACTCTGTTTTAGTACTTTGCAAGGTTATAGATGTCAGATGTTTAGTTACTTCTTAAGAGAAGAAATTTGTTGCTGTTAACAGGGTTTTACTGGTTATCCACACAAGTGCAACATTATTTAGGTTTTCTGAAATCTGGGGAGCAACATTTACCATCCAGTTAGAGTAGTGGAAATAGTTTAAATATGCATACCAGAATACAGGAAAACAATCAGAAATACAGAACAGCTGATAAAAATTGAGAAAGGGGAAATTAGCTTAAGTCATCAGCACAAAATATTTGAAATCAGAATTATCAGGTGGTACTCTGTTCTTTCCAACTTTGTTATTTTTGTAGAATTTTGTTTACATATTCTTTAGGTATTTTTGCACTTGATTTGGGAGATTAATGGGAAAAATATGGTAGCTTTTAACAGTGATAAAGACAGATTTAATTTCAGACTTTTGTCTTCCTTTACTATATGAGAGTCTGTATTTTTATTTATGCTTCTCTATTTTTCATAATGATCAAAGCAACAAAGCCAGTCTAAAACTGTGTATGTGCAACCTCAACATATTAGAAACTTTATCATCTGAATCCATGCAGTTAGAGATCAGCAAGCTATGCATGGTACAGCATGCACAGCAAGTGGCCATCCGTGTGTTGCTTCATTTTCACACTGCCTTAATTCATCATATTCTAGGTCTGAAATTGTATATCATGCAGATTGTATACCATTCAGAAAACGGTTCACTGTTTTTGATACACATTTGTATTACTATTTACACAAATGAACCTGCATATACCACTTTTCCTTCAATGTTACAGATTAGTGCCTTCCACAAATCCGTAATGATCTTACACAAAAACCAGCTTCAGGTTAGTGCTGAAATTCTTAAGCTATTACACACAGCCTCTAACTTGGAGCCAGTGTCCCTTTCTGAGTACTCTTACAGACATCCTTGAACTTTACCCTTCTGTACTGGACTTAACCCAGCCAGTCTACAATAGCCTGGAGGAAAGAAAGTAATCATCAAATCACTGTCCAGTTGGCGGGATGGGATTTTGGGTCACTGTTAGACCACCTTGCTTTGTAATACAAGCACTTTACAGGAAGATGAAGGGATAAAAGACAGGAGGGGAGAAGGAGCGAGAAACAAAGCAAAACTCAAACCGGGGTTCCCACCTGGCTGCAATAATGTACATTCCAAAAAGATCAATAAATGAAGAAAACGCTAATAGTGCTCTCAGCTTGTATGTTATTTTTGGCTACAATAAGCAGCAACATGGGATAAACCCCATGCAGCTTGCATACCGTGTCACATTTGTCACCTCTAAAGGTCTGACCTCTCTTCAGACTTCAAAGTGTAATTGATCATTGGAGTCCTGTCATCTGCTTAGGTACAGCTGTAATTGAATTTTTGTTTTTATTTACATGTCTGGTTTTGTATTTCTGCAATGTCTGTTGACTGTTCTTGGTTCTCTCTTTTGTGGATTCTTCTACAGCACCACTGAAGGCTTCTCAGATGTGAGACTATTACCTTCTACAGAGAACTTTTTCAATGAAACAATGTCTAACCTTAATGCTGAATATTCTTCTGCTGTGAGATATGGGAGGCAGATTGCTGATGTATAAAATATGCCAGAAACTAAAAAGATGCTGAGTTTATGTTAGTCAATGTTAAATAGTGCTAGCATTTTTAAAGCCAAGGTCTTTTATTTTAGAACTGAATTTCAAGTCATTTAAAAGTCATACCACAAGTCATTGTGGAAACTAACAGCTGTGAACTTGTTCTATGTTTCCTTAAAAGTATGGGATGTCACTTGTATTCAAGCAGAACTGTAGGAAATCACATAGGTACAGATGAGCACAAAGCCTGATGCTTCCTCGTCTCCCTTTCGTGTACTTTCCGTACATATGTCAAAGCACTGTTAAGAACTGATGGGTCTGACAACAGAAGACAGGAAGTTCTGTGACAGAGAAATTAGCAGATTTCTGTACTCTCTATTCTCCTTCTAATTCGAAGGAAAAAAAAAAGGAAAAAAGAAAAACAACATGATTCACAAGCCTACTGCTACTGAGGGTGAATTGTGATTCAGATTAGAATTGCTGTGGGAATACATCTCTTTAGGTGATGTCCAGAAAGTGCATAATTAACTTACATGAATTCAGAAGTCAGGAAGTGAAAAATCTGGCACCTTTACACATTAATGCAAGCTTAGTGAAGCTTTTCCTGTGTTGCATAGTCTCTTTTAACATTAATTTATGACATTGATAGTAAAACTTTATACTGATCAATTAAAGCAGGCTGAAAGCTTCCCACATTTTCTGCTCAATTACGATCCTTAGGAAAATGTTTGAAATTAAACTTCTAAATCACTCAAATAAAAATTACATATGTTTTACTTTCCTGGTTTTAACTATTTTACCATTTTAAATGTTAATTTACTTCATGTCATGCAATTTTTAGCAGTTTAGATCTTATAAGCAGTCCCTACATTCCCTACTGGTCTATCTTTTGGCACTGGCTGAACAAATGACTTGATTTTATCAAATTAAAGAAAAGTATCCTTTATACTTCCTTTATATTTTCATATTTTTTATTCCATAGTAATGAACAGATAGAGTTTTTTTTTTTTGTTTTTTTTTTTTAGCCCTTTATGGTAGAGGGATGTTTTAAAATAGCAAGATTTTCCATGGAACCAAATTTCTGCTTCCAACTTTCCATTACATTAATGACTGTAATGTAAGTAACACCAAATGGTCTCTGAATCAGATTTAGGGCAGTTACTAGAAAAACTTGTTCAACTTCCTCATGTCTGCACATTTTTAAATCTTTATATTTATTTATCTGCAAATAAATATCTAAAGACTATAAAAAATCTTTATTTATTTGCAAGCACATTCAGGGGCTGTGTTTAGAGCAGGCAAGAGAAAGCATTTCAGTTAGCCTGGAACACTGGGGAGAGGATGTGAAGGGATGGGAGTCCCTGATAACTTCCCTCTTAAGTGGATCTCTCCATACATAAATACCTCATCCAATTGTTACTCCTCCAGATTCATGTTTCTTTGGAGGTAGGGTTCGAAAGTGATTTAAAAATAACCCAGTTACAGTCAACAATAAAAGAATGTAGTCTTGGGTATGTAGAAAATACCATACAATCAATCAACAGAAGGAAGGCTGCTGGCCTAAATGCAATCTGAACGAATGTGTTGGTGAAACAAACTGGAAGACAGGTCATCTGCTCAAGGTAGGAGGACTACGAAGGTTCTACTTCTCTTTGTTTTCCTGAAATAGGCTCTGGATTTGGACCAGGGAAGAGGAAGGGAGAGAATGAACATTTAATTTATGTGGCTGATGAGAAGTATGGAAACTTGAGACATCTGGTTATTTGAAGGTGGGTATGTTTCTGCCATAGGACCCCAACACTCATGTTTTAGCAGAACTGATCTCGAGGGAGCTTATGCTCCTGAATCACCATAATTAAGGGCTGGGCTTCCGTTTGCTCATGGCGCCAGGGAGGGAGGCTGGAACATGGCTACAGCAGCCTGCTTCATCTTGTAATGTCACGGATCCTCCTTTACTGCCGAGCACGGGTGGTTGGAAAACCGAGCAAAGTTTATTAATTACAGCTACGGATGTATTCCCTGTACCGGCTCACCTCGCACCAAGAACGGCGTTGATCCCCCGGCTCCAGCCATCTGCGGGCAACACCGGCACCCCCGCAACGCCGCTCGGCTGACCCGCCACTCCCCTCCTCGAACCGCAATGGTTTGTCCCAGGGAGAGCGGGAAGGCGCTGAAAGCGGAGCTCGCTTCCACGTTTTGGTGCAGGCGGGTGCTCTGGGTTGCTCCTCCTCCGCTAAGGTTTCGGCGCGGGCGGGTACGATGCGCAGACTCGGCCCTTGGCTAAAGATGGCGGCGGCGGGTGATAAACAGAAACACGAGCACGGGCGGGTGAAGATCGGGCATTACATCCTAGGCGACACGCTCGGCGTCGGCACCTTCGGCAAAGTCAAGGGTGAGCAGCGGGGAGAGGGGCTGCCGCCTGCCCCGCGCACCGGGCTGCGGGAAGGGGGTAGCGGGCAGGGTTCAGCGGCGGGTTTTGGGTCTTTCCTGCTGCTGCCGCCGGCAGCCGGCCCGTTATGTCCGGACGGCCTCAGAGGCCTGGCAGGGCAGGGGGGATGCGGATCCCGCTGCCGCAGCCCGGGCTTGGCCCCGCTCCGTCTCCCGCCCCTAGGGTTGCGGCGGGCCAAGCCTCCCCGGCGGCGACACCGGGAAACTTGAGCTGCTAGCCGCCGCCCGGCTAGTGCCGCCGGGGGGGTGAGTCATGGGTTGCGGCGGCGCTGGCTGTGTGGTCCTGCGGCGCGGAGGAGAGGGGCCGGGAAGCGCCTGCTGGTCGGGCTGCCAGTGTCGCCGTCGCAGGAGGGCGGTTATGGGCCGTTAGCGGAAGCCTTGCCCGCAGCGGGGACCGGGCGAAGGGGCTCTGGCCGAGCGTGCAAACATCGCCCAGTGTGCTGCGCGTGACCCGCGGGAGAGGAGTTGTGTGGCCGGCCTGGCGGCGGGGAGTGAGGGCTCGGGGGGGGGGGGGGGGAGGGCGGCGGCGGCTCTCTTCGGTGTTCACGGAACTAACTACGGCAAACTAACGATGCTGCATTTATTGCAGACAGCACCGGATGTGTAAGGGAACTAGGGAGGCTTAATTCTTGAGCTGTCTGTACCTTGCATTTTGCTGCACAAGTACCAACTCTTGATGTCCTTGTAAAGGAGGCAAGATTTCTCCCTCTGCAAAGAGAGGAATAAGCATACAAAGATGATTCTGGAATTGCTGGATTAACTGGCAGCGCAGCTGACATACAGATACAGAAAAACTTTATGCTAAATCCACGTGACTACTGGTTACCAAAGGAGTTTTCTCCATCTTGGGCTTTAAAAACTTTTCCCAGTAGGGGTGCAGATGCCATACCGCAGATTTGAAGACTAGCAGAAATAGAAATTAAACTTTTCTTTGATGCCAACTGCCGCAGGTAGTAAAGCTGCATTAGCTTGTACTGTACCTGCTGTGATGCTTGTGAAAATTGTTCAAATACTGGGGTACGCAAATGCAAAATAACTGTTCACAACTGACTTAGACTATACTCTCATTGCATTCTTCATAAGGTCTTTTATGGTTATCCCAATAGATTGTTCATTATTACAACCAGTAGAGAACTGCAGCTTACCCTGTTATATCTAATCTGCTAGCTGATTTTTAACATGTTTTTACAGTGTTTCTGCTGTGTGTTCTCTGCACAAGCTCTTTCAACTGTTAAGAAGTTCTGAAGAAATTGCTCATGTATGGAAAATAAAAATATATTTGCCTTTAAGAGTAGCTAAGAAAATATTTTGAGACTGGAGCCCTCCAGGTCTCCTTTCTTCAGGGCAGTTTATGAAGTGATACCCCCAGGCACTTGGGAGCAGCTGGAGTACCATTGCTTTCTGTGGGATCTTAGCACCTCCTTAAAAAGAAAATGAGATAAGCAGAAGGGAGGACTCAGATCCCTCCTCCTCATGGAGGGACTACATGGTTGAGGGGAGGAGGCAAGTCAAAGATGTGTGGCTCTCCGCCTTCCCAATGCACTGCACAAAACTAACAAATGCTTACATAAATGTTCTTGTCTCTCTTGGCAAAAATGCATCTGAAGTTGACACTTTAATTTTGTGGAGCTACTGTTATAATTTTAATATATTATTGAACATCACTACTATTAATATTTAATGAAATAGAGTTAGGTTAAAAAAATTAAAAAAAAAAATAGAGGTGGAAGTTTTATTATTGCTCTATTTCCATAATACCCCTCTTCCTGCCTTATTTGATTTGCACTTACAGATAACTTAGTGATGTGGTGTTTTCCTGGTTTTCCTCTGGCTGTATTAGTCGGAATTAACTACTGATTGACTCTTGACTCACCTCAGATGGGCAGTCATGGAGGAGACAGCTGTTTCTGGACAAGATCTAGGCAAACCTAAAATGCCACACAAGTAAAAAGCTGTGGGGTAGAAGAGTACTGAGCTAAATCATATGAGACACATTCTTATTTAAACTTGTATTTAATGTAAAACCTCTATCCCTATTATTGATTTTTTTTCTTTGGGGGGGGGGGTGGTGGTGTGGTGTGTTTTTTTTTTTTTCCTCACCCACTGCTGCTGTTTCCTGCTGAAAGTGAATGCAGGCGTTGTTTCCAGATAGTTTTGATAATAAAGGTAACCTTCATAGAAGGAAAAGTAGTTGGGCATCCAATGGTTTGCACTGAGAAAATGAGGGATTCTACATAAGTTTGTAAATACACAATAATTGTTCCAATCCTCAGTTTGTATAGACTGCAGATCTGATGTAAACAGGTTGTCTTGGTAAATGCAGTGATGAGAGACCTGGAAATAGATGGTGAGGATCAGTTTGCTGTTAATGTTGTGCAGCAAAATGCCTTTGCATAGCATTAAGTCATGGTTGTTTTGTTCCCATGTTAATGGAAACATCTGTTTAGCTCAGGCTTTTTAAGACCACTTTCATCTGAGCCTCAGGTTGGCTTTTTAGCCTATTGCAGAAATGTTTCATTAAATACAGCATATGCATATTTATCATTTTTCCCCCTATGGTTTTATAACTGATATTTCAAAAGAATGTTGTATTTTGTCTGTATGGCCTTGTGATCGGTTTTCTTTTATATCTGAAGACTTGCTGAACTGAGTTTAGGGACCACTGCTACTGCACTTCAACAGTTAGAAGTCACTGCTGCTTTGAGACTCTGCCAGAATCTTGGAAATCGGTGGTGCATGTAGCCATAGTGAAGCTTGAAGGCAGTGGGTGTTATCAGAGAATAAAGAAGTACAGGGAGATATCAGGTCTGTAAAGTGAACTTATTGCAGTGATATTCTGTTGAAGGACTGACAGCTGATTGAGCATTAAGGTGACTCAAATTTTGATTACTTGCAATTTGCAAGACTTCCCTTTTATAGGTAAAACGTCTGTGAAGATGTAATACAAAGTAGCTTTCTGAAATATAACGCTCTGCTTACCTTTTTTCATGATGTTATCATTTGAGGTCTTGCATTCAGTTCTTCGTGCTGAAATCAGAAGTAGTCAGTGGTCTGTTACCAGGTAGTGACTGCTGTTTTACTATTGATACCTTGAACCAAATACAAGAAAACAGTTTCATTTGCCAAAGTAGTTACTTGAAACTTAAAAAGCTTTGTTAAAATCTTAAGTTTAAAAAGGAAGGCAAAAATTACTGGAGAAAAAAGTAATTCAGTTTGAAATGTCTTAAGCAAGTGAACTGGCTTTTTGGGAACTTTTTGCACCTGCACAAAGCCACCCTATATTTTCATTACAATAATTTATTCAAAGTCAGCAAACAGTTGAGGCAAAAAACGTGTTTACTCCTAGTCAATGAGTAAAATTAAGGCTGGAAGTGCACAATCTTGATGGCTGTGACAGCTAGAATTAGTTTCAGTCAGCTGCAAATGTCACTGTTTAATTACTTTAAAGGAAAAAGTGTATTGGAGACCTTATGTGACATGAGATTGTTGTAGCTAATAAGTTACTTTCCCTTTTTCTGAGTTCTAATGAAATTCCATGTTTTTTGTCTAATTTAGACTGACAAATTGGAAATGAGACAAATTGGCCCATAGATGAGAATTTATAATGCAGTGCATGTCAGAACTGAATATTTATATGCTAAGCTGTAGAATTGTTCAGATTTATGTGCTACTTACTAAATTACACACCTTACTACATGTACTTTGTAAAGCAAAGGAAGATGTAAATTCATGTCTTTTTGTTTAGTTTCCAAGAAGCTGTTTCATACTAACCAAAATTAATGTTAAACTTTTTTTATTCTTTATTCCCCCCCCAGAATAGCCTTATTTCAGCTTACGTTACTGATAAGCAGAAACTCTGTAATTCAAATATAATAGTTGCTTTTCTAATGTTTTATGTCGATAATTTGTTATTTGTTGGGGTTTGAGCATGTGTTTTATAATTTGTTAGGTTCCTTTAAAACTTCAGTCACATTTGAACTGAAAAAAACCCAAAGGGGATGCAATTACTTTAATTGTAGGTGTTGAAAGCAACTAATTCTCGTATGTGACATGATTTTACAGTTCTAGGTACTGGCCTGTCCATGCTTTGTTGGCTGTCTGGAACTTGTGGTGGATGTGAGCTTTGTTCTGCATTCCTCAGCAGTGCAAATGTGCCTGTCCAGTGTCTTGATTATTGTGGCCGTTATTAGGTAATGACTCCTCTGAATGAGAGGAGGGGTTTTCTCACCTTGCAGTGGGAGCCCTTCCATATTTTCAGGTTGTGATGGTTCAGGGTCTTGGATAATCCACTATGTAGTTACCTCTAGGAATTTAGACAAGATGCTTTATTTTACATAGTGGCTGTCTTTGTCATAAGAATAATTACTCAGATGCTTGCCATTACCTCTGTGTCTTTGCTAAGAATTTCTTCTCACTTGCATTTTTTTCCTATTTTTTTTTTTTTTTTTTTTTAGCTAAAGGCAGCTGGAAAGTCTTGTGTTGGGAAGAGAGATTCACAGATTGATAAGTGTTTGCGATTTCCATCGAGATTATTTGTTGAATGCAGGAAGGTTTTAGAGGTTCATAGCTGTTTATCAGAGTTTCCCATGGGTATATTTAAATAAAGCTTGAAGCCTGAGGCTTAGTTAAATCCTCAGGTGAGGAGAGACACCCAGGTGAGTGAGTCAGCATATACCTGTTAGCAGTTTCCAGGTGGGCAAGGACACATCCCTGGTAGGGACCCTGGAATTTGACTGATCATCAGATTAGGTGTCTCTGGAATCTGACTAATCGTGAAAAGGCAAGAATTGTGGTGGCAAATGAATATGATATAGCTGAATCAGAATATAACTGTGTGCAGAAATCCATGCAGATAGTGAAAACTTACAGTGGAACAGATACTTGCCTTCTGTGCTTTATCTGTGATCCAGTGTTGGGTTTAAGAAAAATATTTTTGGCAACTTTGTTGTGGTTGCTTCACATGCACTTCTAAATTAAGGAGGGACAAGTGTCGAGAAGTGTTTTACACTTCCTCTCTTGAAAGAAAATGAAACCCTTCTAGAAGTAGGAAACAAACTGAGGAATATGAGGTTGCATGTTTGCATTGCTTCTCGTAGTTACAACTGATTTTTGTGTGTTTCCTGTAGTTTTTACCACTTACGTAATAAAACCCTGGTGTTTACTGCACAGACTGTGGACTGTAGGGTCAGACTGTTCCAAGTACAGGTAATTATTTTTGAAGTAAACTAATACTCTCTGGTAATTCAGAGTAATTGCTGAATCTGGCTTCTTGAGGGAACAATAATGATTTCTTTAGTAAGAGGGGTGCTTTCAGATAAAGTAGGAGAACTGCAGGAAAACATGTCTGAGTCAGTTACCAGGTGAGCTAAAAGTTTGGAGTGACTTATACAGTGAGAGAAAATGGTGTCCCTAATTAGCAAGGTTGCATTCAGCAAGGATGCATTTAGCAAGGATAGCATTTTGGTGTATGCTTTGTTAGCAGTAGCGCAAAAAATGCAGTCATGCTGCAAGACATCTGAAGGCTATGTTTAAGGTTTTTCTTACATATCCCATTCATCTTCTAATGATAGAGTTATGGGAGAAATTGGAGTAGGGCAGAAGAAGTTACATGCCATCTGGTTTTCAACTGCATTTCAAGATAATGGGTGTATGTGGAATGCAAACATCTTAGTATTTCTTGGCTGTGGTAGAAATGAACAAATAGTCTTTATGGAGCAGTTGAAAACCCTCACTAAATACTTTCTTATTCTTGCAGTTGGCAAACATGAGTTAACTGGGCATAAAGTTGCAGTGAAGATCCTGAATCGACAGAAGATTCGCAGCCTTGATGTTGTAGGAAAAATCCGCAGGGAGATTCAGAACCTCAAGCTCTTCAGACACCCTCATATAATTAAGCTGTAAGTTTTACTTGCTATATTTAAGCAGTAATCTCTCTTTGCTCTCACTGATCTGAAATATGTTTAAAGGGCAATTCTAGGAGTATATTGTCAGGAAAATAACCACATCCCAAGTACAGAACCATTTTCAGTGTCCTCTGTAATGTGTTTTCATAACACTGATCTTCTCTGCAGGCTGGAGAGCTACCTTTAGATCTTTACTTACAAATTTTTTGAATGGATATGTAAAAGGTAATGCCATGATAGATACTTCTAGTAGCATCCATCTCTGCTTTTAGCTTCAGTTTTCTTTTTCTGGTTTTATTTGACCTTTTTTTCTGCTTCAAAAATCAGTTGTAAAAAAGATTGTAAAGGGCCATTTCTGTACTAAGTTTATTGTGTTTTCTTACTCAAAATATGTTCTTAGTGATGTGCTGGTCAGTGATCTATGGTTTTCCAGCATAGATGGCGCCCTGTGAGATACATTCTGAATCAGGAATGTGCAGTTTGTTACATTATTTTGGAATTCTTCAGTAAAGCTGCTACTACTTTGTCTAACTGTGGTGTTCACAGTGTGTCTGTTTACATCTGTTAGTTGATCAATAATTCAAAAGTGGAGGTCAGGGGACAGTATGCCCCAGAGTAGACCCCTCATCTGTGGTCTGATAAGTTATAAACGCCTTCGATTTTTTGACTTTCATTTCCTGTAGTGTATATCTGCACCTCTAAAGTGTGGGTGATTTTCACTGTCTTAATTGTGGTGTTGGTCCTATCTTTTTTCTTAATTATTTTTTTTATTGGCAGTGTCTTCTCCTAAGATGCTGCTGCCACTGACATATGCCAGCACTATAGACTCCACTTCATTTGGCAACAGCTCTTAACACTGAAACTAAATTTGATGTTGTAAGATCAACTCACTTCTTCAGTGGGTTAAGTTTTCAGAAGACTGTTGAGCTGATCTCACAGCAGAATTGCTGGTGCTGCCAGTTAGAGTTCATGAATGAGTCCAAAGGACATAGCTGTAGCCAAAACAAGATAGGAGGTGTCAGTGTACCGGCTGAGATGTGGGGGTGGAACAGGAATGTGTACTTGTGGAGTTGCTAAACTGTTAAGTTAAACAGGTTTCAGAGGACAGTTTCTTTCTCAGGGACTTATGGGGAGATATTTTTTTTCCTCTTACATGTGAAGAGAAGGGAGGAGATGGTATTCCATCAATTTTTTCACAAACTTTTCAGTTTGTCAGCCTGCGTTTCTAAAGAAGAAGGATTATTAGCTTGTATGTATGTAGCATATAAGACAAAATTGATATTGTTATACAGATAGCTGGAAGCTTGGGATCATGCTGCTCATACTATTAGGAACTGGACAGGGGAACTGTTAGATAGCAGCTTAAGATATCTGGGGTAAAGGTAAACATATCTCTTCAGTTTAATATTAGGAGGTAGACAATGTCTAATTTGAAACACTTCTGAGCTTTATGAAAAATTTCATGCATGGCTGTAACAGTGTGTACAGTTGCCAGCCTGTTGCAGTAAGATTTTCTTTCTATACCATGCTTTAAATAAAGCCTTTAGAGCATCTCCTCCTGCAGTTTTTGACCTTTAGCAATAGAATGCATCTTGTTTTCCTACCTAAAATTCTTTTTTTTTTTTTTTCTGGTCATCTACACCAAATGGTTTGATAATCTTATTTATATTATAGGTATGTAACTATTTCACAACCTCCTTTTCCATACCCAGAAAAATGAGCTGACTATAGAGAAGCTTGGCTGTAACTTTTGGATTTAAATTGATTAAAATACTATCTCTGTAGTAGTCTCTTAGCCATGGCTTTAGAATGTTGTTAATGTTCAACCATGGTGTTAGAGAATATTGGTAAAGGTAATGCATGTCTGAACTCATTGCTGTGTGTAGTTCAAGAATAACTTCTCAGTAAGCTGAAGCACATCTGTTTTCCCATTTGTCTTGAAGTGTGGTTTTATTTGTGGCAAGTCAAGTTTTCTTAGCACATTGGGAAGTACACATTTGAGATGCTAGCAAAGTCCTTTTGAATTCCTTCTTCACTGAACCAAGCTATGTGCAAGGCAGCACTGTATAGGAATCACTTGGACTAAGCTTACCTTCTTAAAGTATAAAGGCTGATATTCCTGTTTAGAAATATAAGTATGCTGCTAATCTTCGCAATGATGACATCTCACAGTGGAAAGAGAAAAATTGCTTCTGAAAAATAATGTGATTTCAATAGCTGTAAACTGGCTGATAAATATTTTAAACTATACTTTTATCTGACTCTTTGCACAATGTTGTTTTTAACTAAATGTAATTTAGCATCATCTACTGAGTGTGTAGACTAACAAATACCTTCTCTTATCAGGTACCAGGTCATCAGTACGCCAACTGATATTTTCATGGTGATGGAGTATGTTTCAGGAGGAGAGCTGTTTGATTATATCTGTAAAAATGGAAGGGTAAGAAGTAGTCTGACTCTAGAAATCAATGACTTGTGTTCTGTTACTGCTTTTGCAACACTTCTGTGTCACCTGCCTTTGAAAGTAGGTTCTTTTGGGGGATCCTTTTGGGGATATAATTAAAGCTTTATTTTCTTAGCAAGATAATATAGTTAGTGTAGCACAGAATTTGTGACTAGAGTGGTACAGGACTGCAACAAGAACAATCAATGTAGTACAACTTATAAGTAGTGTGATACAGAATTTATAATATAATTTAACTTTTACCATTCTTATCACCTGGACCCTCTGCAGATCTGGTCAAATCTTAATACATGGTTTACTGTATCAGTACAACATTCATAGTCTAGACTTGAAAATCATACGGAAGAACATGAGTCACTCAGTCTTTGGAGGAAGCGGAGGACAGTGGAAGTGTATCTTGCCACCAGTGAGTTGTGGCTGTTGTCCAGCAGTGGTTCTGTTCCAGGTTCCACACTTAGAACTTGTGATTGAGTTCACAGACAGTGCTCTGGGTGTTGCTACACTTCCCTGTGCTGTGACGGTGTTATCACTACCGCCAGGCTGGTTAGGTGCTATGGACCTTCAGGAATGTTAAGGAAAGGTATTATCAGCCTGCTGCCCTGGAACCTTGAGGCCAGTAGAGATGGGAAGAAGAAATGTTTGGTTTACCTACTGGGTTTACAGGGCCAGACAGTGAGGGAAAGGGCACAAATACATGACTTGCTTAGGCACAGAATGGCTGTTTACCTCATAAAATGGTGTTAGTTATGCTAATCAAATTACGGGGGCCAGGAGCAGAGTGTACCAGTCACACCCTGTTAAGTGAAGGTTTGCTTTTCTGTATTTGGGCTTAATTTTGCTGTTAGCAGTTAAAACATACTGTAGGACTACATGTTTTTCTGAAAATGGTAGAATGTTAACATGTTTAATTTTTTTTATGCATGACTGTCATAGCACTTTTCTATGCTGATCTGTTAATTTACAATTACCGGGAGCAGACTGGGTGGATATGTATCCAGCTGAAGTATAAAAAACATTTCTTGAGTATAACCCATTATTGGAAAGCTACTGTTGTGGCCTTAATACCCTCTTCTACTAGTAGAACAGTTTCTGTGGAAGCTCTGAAGTCACTTTTGACAAATCGGGATACTTTAGTTGTTAGGGCAAACTTTGACATGGATTAGGGCATGTTTGTAGGAAATGTCCAGCTAAGTCTGCTTTTTGGGATAGCTGCTTATACTGTCTAAAACTTGGCACTTCTGTGATGTGTGTCAGCAGCTTTTGTCAACTTAAATCTTATGCTGTACTTTGGGTGCTAATGTTTCTAGTTACAGAGTATGTAAGATCTGCCTAACCAATTTCAAAAGTCCAATTAGAAGTTTCAGAGACTTTCTGAGTTGGTGGGTATGTTTTATAGTCACTTTTGAGCTGTGGTACAATCAAAATGCTATAAACTATGTAGCTTTCTTCTATAAGTTCTAATAACCTGCTGTATAAAGTATCAATAATAAATGATAACTTTTAGGTGGTGGGAAAATTTCCTTTAACTCACATATATAAAAACCAAATTATCTTCCACTGTCTCAGTTGTTTTAAAACCTTTTTCTGCCTTAGCTGGATGAGAAGGAAAGTAGACGTTTGTTCCAGCAAATCCTTTCTGGCGTGGACTACTGTCACAGGCATATGGTAGTACATAGAGACCTGAAGCCTGAAAATGTGCTGCTTGATGCACACATGAATGCCAAGATAGCTGACTTTGGTAAGCATTGCTGTTTTATACCTGATCATGTTTCTGGTGGTGTTTAGCTCCTGTTAATTACTATGAGAAATATTCAAGTATACACATTTTTTTTTAAATATCCTGGTGGTGGGACACAATACAAGAACCTGAAGAGTATGAATATAAAGAAAATTATATTTCATGCACATGTGTAGAACTTGTTTTTCTCTGAAGCTTTCTCTTCAGAAATTTTCTGTGACTGGATGAAATTACAAACTGATTTGTTTGGTTTTGTGTAACAATATTTTCTCTGAAATGCTAAATAGACTTGGTTCCTGACCTTTCTGCTTCAAAATTCACTCCTATTCCTGTTTCACCATTTGTAAATTGCAGATGCTTAGCTTTCTTGGAAGTACAGTGCAGGAGCAGTTCATAATATTAAAGAACTAATCGGTATGGTAAAATACATTAGTCCTCCAATCAAACTACTCTAAATTCGCTTTAAAAACTCTATAAAGTTGTGATTAAAAAAATTTAATTAAAATATAAGAGGTAAACTAAGAACAGTTAATCTTCTGAACTCATGTTTGTTTTTTTTTTTTTTTTGCTATATACTTGCTTAACTGATCAGAAAGCTTAATTGTTTATATGACCTATTTGTGACACAGCTGTTGAAGACTAGCAGCTAGTTCTTGGAGATATCTGAATCAGGAAACCTCACCATATAAGCATAGTAAGGTATCCATACTGATATAGCATCACGATATATCTCTTGTAGACATAGTGGATAATGCCTGCTTGTGTAAAGCACTTAGAGCTCTCTGGACAGTGCTAGGTAATCCTGAGTGTTTTAAGTATATGTCGTGGTTTAAACCCAGTCAGGTAATTCGTTCACTCACTTCCCCCCCTTTCTTGCCCTCCCCCTGCTCCCGGAGGGACGGAGAGGAGAATCGAAAAGAATGCAACTCCCACGGGTTGAGATAAGAACAGTTTAGTAACTAAGGTATAACACAAATCACTACTGCTACCACCAATGATAATAATGATAAAGGAAATAACAAGGGAAGAGAATACATCATCTCACCACCAGAAGAGAATACGATACCACCGGCCAAGAAAAACGAGCTCCACCCGGAAGCCCCTGTCCTTCCGGGTAACTCCCAGTTACCCCTCACCCCGGGCATGATGTGCTGTGGTATGGAATACCTCCCCGGCTAGCCCGGGTTAGGCGCCCCGTCTCTGCTTCCTCACAGCCTCCCCTCCTCCCTGGCAGAGCATGAGCCTCACAGAGTCCTTGGTCAGGGTAAACATCACTTAGCAACAACCGAAAACATCGGCTTCACCAACACTGTTCTCAAACTGGAAGTCAAAACACAGCACTGCACCAGTTAACACAAAGGAAAAACATGACTGCTACTGCGGAACCCAGGACAGTATATTTATAAGTACATTGTTCAAATATGTGGGCTCTGGGAATTATATTGTTTTTTTTTTGTATGTAGAAAATGCTTATCTGGTGAAGAAATTAATTACAGAAACTTAACTATATTCCTGTAGCTTACGAATCAGCAAATCTATAGGACTTAGTTGTTACTAGTGCATCAAATGAGATGTTAATAGAAGGTTTTGCATATTTAGAGTATGGAAACTAGCTGAACTGTATTCTTTCATCTTTCCCTTTCCCACTGTAAAAGGATGTAATTCCTTCTTGGAGACTGAGTAGTCTCGATAATGCAGCCTCTGCTGAAGAAACTAAAGGCATTTTTCCATAGCTATTCTAGAAGTGGTAGTTCTGTACTGATCTTAGGCTATACTGAGGGCTGGTGAATGAAGATGGCCTAGTTCTAAAGTACAATTTAATTACTCAGTGGAATATCTAAAATCAATCTAATGAACTACAGTGATTCAGGAAATTGTGAAGTCAGGTGTAGTCCTCAGTTCCCGTATTTTCTATGTCTCTACAAAACTTTAGTCAGTTTTGTGTAGCATCTTCCACTTTATCATTTAGAAACAAATGTAATTTTTAAGACATTCTTGTTAATGACCAAAATCCTATCTTGCTGTGCTGTTCCATCTTCCTTAGAACAACTTTGTTCTCCATCATGTCTGTGTCATCCAAATCAGACTGGTTTTTGTTTTAGAATTAAAACGTTTTCAAATACTTCTGGGTTGTGTGCAATAATGAATTGATGTTACTCAAATTTCTGATAAACTAAATGGAGGATTATGTGGCATGCTCATGTAAAAATTTCAGTAATTCCAAACAATATTACTTCTTTACTGAGATAAATTTATTGATTTTTCTCATTTGAATTACTAGTGATTTGTTCTAGATGGTATATGCAGTATGAAACCATTTTGCTCTCCCAATTTTTAATAGTCACTCTTGTACACTTTTAGGTCTATCAAATATGATGTCAGATGGAGAATTTTTAAGAACAAGCTGTGGTTCCCCTAATTATGCTGCGCCAGAAGTAATTTCTGGAAGGTAGTTTCTTTTGTATTGGATACATGTGTGCATGTACTTCGTTTTGCTGCTAAATTCTAAGGTCTACAAGAACTAGTTCATTTGACAGGCTTGATGCTGAGAAACCATGGGCCGAGCTTTAATTGGCTTGATAATTTTTCATGAGGATTTAAGGCTTCTATGCACTACCTTTGGATAGCTTCTGCAAGGTGGAGGTGATGTCTGTTGCGCTTTATGCAGTGTGCACAGTGTTCCTGGATTGATCTTAAAAATCTCAACAGCTCAGACCTTGGAAGTAGAGGTGTGAATAGAATTAAAGGCAAAGTCTGCTATGAAGCTGAGTAGGTACTTTCAGAATGAGTAACTTCCTCTTTTTTTTTTTTTTTTGACTCTGCTGCCTTCAGCTACCCACTCAATATTGCCTCTTGCTAGTGGATGGCAAATCTCTGTTTTATTCAGGCAGCACCACAGGACACGTGACAAGTCCTGCACTTTGCACAGATTCCTCCAAAACCATTATAACAATATGTAACATGGGCTTTCTTAGTAGGAGGTGCAAGTTCTTTGGGTTTGTCATTGACTTAAACTGCATTTGTGGACTGTTGTTATAAACTACAGAGGAAACCTATGTACTTGTGCCTTGTTTTATATTTGAAATGGAAGGACACTGACATTTAAGGGAAGCATGTCATGGAACTGAAATGGCATGGTAGTCGCAGATTAGTTGTCCCAAGTTAATACACTTTTAATTACTGTGGTACAGTGTAAGAAAGTAGAGAAGAAAATATTTAAATGTATTAAACACAAATCACTAATAGTTAACTTTCTTCCCAGATTATATGCAGGTCCAGAAGTAGATATTTGGAGCAGTGGGGTTATTCTCTATGCTTTGTTATGTGGAACGCTTCCATTTGATGATGATCATGTCCCAACCCTTTTTAAGAAGATATGTGATGGTATCTTTTATACCCCTCAGTATCTGAATCCGTCTGTAATCAGTCTTCTGAAGCACATGCTGCAAGTGGATCCAATGAAGAGAGCAACAGTCAGAGACATTAGGTAAAACACTAACTGATGTCTGATCACAGGATGCTGGAATGATAATCTCGGTACAAATACGCAGAACAAAGAAGTCATTCATACAGCTAGTCTGTGTTTTGTAGGGTGAGAGAAAATTCAGCTGCTGGTGGTTTGGCTTTACCTCTGATTCTCATCTTCAGTGGCCTTCTGTCAGGAGTCGTAGTAAAATAAGTTATATAGTGGTGTGCAAGATGTTGAAAAACTTCTGTTGCAGAGCATGGATTGCTTTTGTATCATAAATAGTTCTGTCCTGTTAGCCATACAAGATGTCACCTCACACTTTGAGGGACAAACTGAGTTCAATTGAGTACCTTAATTTTTCAAGGGGTGGGGGTGGGTATGACTTTAAAGAAGATCTTGCAAATTCTTAAGCAAATGTATTGCTGTTAAGGAGACATATTCATTATTTGAGGGAATTAGTCTTGGTGGAGGTAATTTGTAGCATCCTGGCAGGTATCCAAAGACCTGGTTGAGACTTTGGTTCACACAGTCCATGCGGTGCAAGTTTGTACTAAATGCATTGATATCATATGTCAACACCCTTGTGATAATGAGCTGGACAGATGGGGAGGCACCAGTTGTAGATGGATTGGACAGCCAGCTCTGAGAATTTGAAGAGGATCTTGCTTCCTCCATCTTTCTCCTGCATCTCAGCTGTGGAGAAACGCATAGGTTTCTTTCTCCCTGACATCCCAATGGTGGGGAGTTAGCAGGCAACTGTGTGGTGCTTAGCTGCTGGCAAGGGTTAAGCTATATAACTGCTCATAAATCTGTAGCATTTGTGCTCTAGGCTGGAATACTGTCATAATTGGTGTCAAGATGTACCCTTCAGCTAGTTGGGAAGTTTGCTTGGGGCACACAAACCAATCATTTCTTTTCTGTATGATTGGGTAATGGAATTATTTGGTTCCTTCTGTATCTTTTCCCTTTTATAAATACCAGTGCATGGGTACTGATTTGGAGAAATGTCAAGGATCTTGCTGTCATGGTTTAAACCCTAGCCAGATAGCTTGTTCACCCACTCCCAGTGAGTGGTGCCAGGCTGGAGGCAATTGAGGCCCCCTTTCCCCCCCAGCCCTCCCTGGGTGCTCTCCCCTTCCCTGCTCCTGAAGGGATGGGGAGGTGAATCAAAAGAGTGCAACTCCATGGGTTGAGACAAGAACAGTCCAGCAACCAATGTACAACACAAATCACCACCGCTACCACCAACGACAGCAATGATAACAGAAAATAACAAGGGAAGAGAATACAATACCACCTGCCGAGAAAGGAGTCCGACCCAGAAGCCCATGTCCTTCTGGGTAACTCCCAGTTACCCCCCCACCCCGGGCATGATGTGCTGTGGTATGGAATACCTCTTTGGCTAGCTTGGGTCAGGTGTCCTGTCTCTGCTTCCTCCCGGCTTCCCCTCCTCCCTGGCAGAGCATGAGCCTCAAAAAGTCCTTGGTCAGGGTAAACATTACTTGGCAACAACTGAAAACATTGGTATTATCAGCACTGTTCCCAGGCTGAAGTCAAAACAGTGCTGCATCAGCTACCAAGAAGGAGAAAAATTGACTGCTACTGCTAAACCCAGGACACCTGCCAACGAAGTTTAAGTTGACAAGCAGGTATTCTTTATTGCAGCCCTGGGAGACACGGGGGATAGCTCCTCCTAGCATGTCTCTGCCGAAGTGCTAAGCAATCCATCCTTAATATAGCCACTAATCATACATATTCATTATGTACATGCATATTCATGAGGCTACTTATGTATTGCATCGTTCTTCTAGAAAGTTTCTCCCGCATGCGCACAAATGTGGTAGTGGTCTTTGGGGGTCATTTACTTCTTCCATCAGTCTTCATCACTTGGCCATTCCTTGAACTTTCATCCTGGCAGCCTTTGAGGCACGCACAGTAGATAAATGCCTACGCCAGCTTAATTAGTTTAGTAACACCACTGACATAATTAAATGATTTCTCCCTATCCTTCTACTTATCACTTAACTCAGCTACAACTCATCCTGAAAATCTGCTAGTTTCAGGTAATCTTTATCTACATGTTCTGTTTACCATAAATTTTGCACAAGGTTACAAGGTCCTAGAACTATGGCAACTAGTCATTTATCTTATACAAGGATGATCACTAAGCAGAAATAATTTACTTACTTATAATAGATTGTATTTCAGCCTATATTTCTGTATTTCAGTCCCCCCTTTCTGTGTTCCTTTGCAAATTCTTTTGTACAAGTTTCTTAAATCATTTTGTTATGTTCTAATGTTTTTATGAAATATTCTTCAGTTTCTATCTGATGTTTAACTCTGTTCTCTTAGCTTATTACTGATTGTTTGCAACACCAAAAGGAACATTGGACCGTTCTACGTGTAATCAGAACCATTCCTATTATTACTAACATACTTAAAACCAACTGTTTCAACCAGGAGAGATTGGGTAGCCATGATGTTAATTTTTCCCAGATTTCCTCAAACCCCACAAGGTGTCATCCTGTGCCACCTTTTGAAATATTTTCACTGATTACGGAACAAACTACTCCTTGGGATGCTAACAGTGTACCTAACGCTGTTCAATTTTGGAGTGCTACTTTAGACAGGCTTGGTTATTTCTTCTTGCAATGCTACAACACCATCAGCCGTGTGATTTTTTTTCTATTTCCTCAATTGCAGCTGAGATATTTACAATCACTTTCTCTAATTCACTAATATCTAGAGATGGAATAAGCCATCTAACAAAGCTATGGAAAGCATTTCTTTCTGCTATGGGATTATATCCTCGTTTGATTCTTTTATTAAAGCTACAAACCCAGGTTCCAGAGGGATGAATGTCAATTACTGTAAAGTTGGAAACCACTACTCCTAGTGTGCATGTTCCTTTCCAGTTAGGAGGCAAAGCCTTGTAGGCATTTTCTCCACATAACCAATAACACCGTTTTCCTTCGGGAACATTCCAATAACCAGT
The DNA here is from genome assembly GCF_034315485.1 of Pezoporus occidentalis. Taxonomy (NCBI): domain Eukaryota; kingdom Metazoa; phylum Chordata; class Aves; order Psittaciformes; family Psittacidae; genus Pezoporus; species Pezoporus occidentalis. The sequence continues at coordinate 1,456,766 of NW_026913652.1, read as the reverse complement.
TAAAGGTTTTTGAAGGTGAAGTTGCATTGCCTACCTGCAATATGGGTAATTTCCTACTGACATGTTATCTTGATTAAGAGTTTTGTTTGTGGTCGCATTTATCTTATGACATATTTGAGGCTTGAATCCTTAAAACCCATACATTTTTATGGCTGTTGTCGGTATAAATAGGATCTTTCTACAATCTATTCCAGTTTGTCTTAAAGGGGATAGGGAGGCCAATTAAAGGAATACCCAGTCTCTCTCCTGGTTTAGGTAGTTGAGTACAGATCCAACAATCACTCTTGTTTAAGACACTACTAACATCTTGTATCAATCTCAGATACAGATTTTGATTCCATACTTCTATTATACAAGTCCAAATTATGATCAGTGCAGTCTTACATGTATAGGTCTGAAGACTCGGTGTGCCATACTTTTTCTCAGTTCTGGTGTTTTTCTGGTTGTCCTTCTTAATTCTTGTGTATGTATCCAAGCAGGTTGCTCTGTTACCTTGATTGCAGTGAAGGTGATCAGCAGCACCTGATACGGTCTATTCCACTTTTCCTTAAGAGGCTTACCTGTAAAGTTCTTAATATAAACCCAATTTCCTGTCTTAAAAGGATGAATAGGATAATCTAAACCTCTGGCCCTGGTCCCTAACACTCTGCCATTTATTAAGTTTACTAGGAACTGTTGAAGGTATTCTTCTACTTCTTGAAGGCTCTTCCCTTTAAATTGAGATTGGTATGGCCTTCCATATAGAATCTCAGATGAGCTAATTCCTTCGACTGAGGTTTTGTTCTGATTCTTAATAAGGCCAATGGTAATGCCTGATACCAAAATAACTTTGTCTCTTGACAAATCTTTCCCAGTTGTTGTTTAATTAAGTGATTAATTTTTTCCACTTGCCCATTGGCCTGAGGCCTATATGGAACATGTAATTGCCAATCTATTTCCAATTTCTTGCTGATTACTTGAAATAACTTTGCACTGAAATATGTACTACAGTCAGAGGAGATAGTTGCTGGTACCGCAAAATGAGGTATAACTTCATTAAATAGCACCTTAATCACTTGTTTCACATTATTTGCCCTGCAAGGGAACGCTTCTGGCCAACCTGAAAAAGTATCTGTCAATACCCACAAATATCAATAACCTCCTTTTCTAGGTAATTCAGAAAATTCTATTTGTCACTGTTGTCCCGGATAACTCCCCTTTCTAATTGTCCCAACTTGATTCCTGTTTTCAGTCTTAGGATTGTATTTCAGACGTAGTTGACATTGTCACTAATTGCACTATGGTATAGAAATTTCTTCCTATAATGTGTTTGTTTAAATATTTATACAAGGCTTTACTTCCCCAATGACTCTTGTTATGCTCTTCTCGTACCAATTTCTATAATTGATTATAGGGGATCACTACTCACCCATCAGGTATTTTTATCCAGTCCTTTTCATTTCCTATCTTTCTAAGTCTTCAGTTAGTTTCATACCTTCTTTGGAATGCCTAGGTTTATTTTGCTCAATTACCAGATTACCATCAGGAATTAAGGACATAACCTCAACTCTGTTTTTGCTGCCCATTTAGCCTCACGATCAGTCAAATTATTTCCAATCTCTTGATCAGAGTTACCTTTTTGATATCCTTTACAATGTATGATAGCAACTTCATAAAGTAATTGCACAGCTTCTAACAATCGCCGAATTTCCGTTGCATGTTTAATTTGTCTTCCCTGGGTATTTAGAAGTCCTCGTTCTTTCCAAATTGCTCCATGTGCATGAACTACACCAAAGGCATATTTGGAATTAGTCCATATGCTTATCCATTTGTCCTTTGCCAGCTCCAAGGCTCTAGTCTATTATTTCTGCCTTTGTGCTGAGGTATTAGAGGGTAATGGTTTAGCTTCTGTTACCTTTGAAGTTGTAGTTATGGTGTATCCTGCTTGTCATTTACCATCGTTAACAAAGCTGTGAACCAGGAGTCTGCACCCTCCAGAGGCTCCTCTTTCAGGTCTGGTTGGCTCAAGTATACTGTCTCTATAGTGGCGAAGCAATCATGAACTAATGGTTTGGTGGGGGTTTCCTGAGGGAAAGATGCTGGATTCACAACATTAGTGACCACAATTTCCACATCACCCAGTTCTACTAGGATAGCCTGATATTTCAAGAAACATGATGGCAATACCTTTTTGTTCTAGGACTGCTGAAACCATGTTAGTGTTACACGTGGTAATCTTTTGTCCCAGTCTAAATTTTCGGGCCTCTTGGGTGTTTAACTGCTGCCACTGCTCTCAATCATCCAGGCCAGCCTTTGCTTGGTTCATCCCGCTGTTTTCAAAATAGGCCACTGCTCTTTTAGAAGGTCCCAATTTTTGAGCCAAAACCACCAAGGCTATTCCCTGTTTCTTGTAGGAATGTAGCCAAAAGTGTTTGGTTATGTCCAGGAGACCCAGAACTGGAGCTCTCATGAGTTCTGTCTTTAAACTTTTAAACACCTCTTCAGCTTGATCTGTCCATTTTAAGAAAGGTTGGATTCTCTTTTAGCAGCTCATGTAAGGGACTTACCAGAGCCCCATAATCATGGATCCAGAGTTGACACCACCCTGTCATTCCCAGAAATGTCTTGATATCTTTAACCATGGATGGTTGTGGTGTTTGACAGATTGCTTCCTTCCAAGCTTCTCCAAGTTCTGGTTGTTCTGTTATTTCTTATCTTAAATAAGATACTCAAGTTCGAATGAGTTGAGCTGTCAGTTTAGATACCCGGTATCCATTTAGCCATAGAAAGTTTACAGTTCTACAGTCTATTGAACACACTCTTTCTCAGTTTCAGTAGCAATTAACAGGTTGTCAACATATTGTAGTAAAGTGCCTGTCTGTGTGGGTGCTTCCCAGGATTCTAATTCTCATGCCAATTGATTTCCAAAAATGGTCGGACTGTTTTTAAATCCCTGATGTAACACCGTCCAAGTGAGCTGTGTCCTTCTTCCTGTTTCAGGGTTTTCCTGTTCAAAAGCAAATAAATTTTGACTCTTTTTGGCTGGGGCAGACAGAAAAATGCATCCTTTAAGTCCAGAACTGTAAGCCACTTCTGATTGTTATTTAGTTTAGTCAATAAGGTATATAGGTTAGCTAGCTACTACTGGGTGAATATCCTCCACGATTTTGTTGATTGCTCTGAGATCTTGAACTAATCTGTAACTTTTACCATTGGATTTCTTTACTGGCAAGATAGGAGTATTATATTCCAATTCACATTCAATTAATTTATATTTTAAAAAACTATCAGTGATTTCTTTGATTCCCTTTGATCCTCCAATTTTAAGGGATATTGTTTTATTCTAATTGGGCAGGCCCCCCTTTTTATTTCTACTTTAACAAGCAAAGCATTTTTTGTCTTACCTGAAACTTCAGATGCACATACTCCCACATATAATTGATTAAGGATTTCTTCTATTTCAGGGAGGTCCTGTTCGCTTTTCTGTTGAATTAAAGATGAACTCAAAACTGCGATTACTTGATCATTTTTAACTCTTAGTTCCATTTTGCCTTCTTTAAATGTTGCTTCTTGCCCTAATACAGATTTTGGATAATTTGGCATGTATAAAAATTTATGCATTCCTATTTGTTTTCCCAATCTGTGCTCTATAAAGGTTTCAGAAAGAATGCCGCTTTTCTTTTTTTCCTCCTTCGTGGCCAGTAGCTCCCACAGCTGTGACAAATTCTTTTCCTTCAGATTTAACACTGAATATGTTGCTCCTGTATCCACTAAAAAATTCCACTTCATTTCCTCTAGTCCCTAGCTTTACGCTAGCAGATGCACTCGTTAAATTAGATTCCTCATGTCCCCCATCAGTGTAGTTCTAATTCGGTTACTGGTGCCACCTTGTGGGTATTCCTTTTAGGGCAGTCTCATTTCCAGCATCAATTTCCTTACAGTATGCACACTGATCTCGTCCCATAGGAGAATTCAGTCTTTCACCTCTGCCTCGTCCTCTCACATTAGTCCTTCCACCGGTTTCCAGTTGTCCCAAAGCACCCACTGTAGCTGTGGTTATAGCACGACTCAGCTTTTTCTTCTCTACCTGTTCCCAATTCCTGTTTGCTCTCTGTGCTTCTTCCTTTATTTCTGTTTGTCTATATCCAGTAAGTTCTTAATCTCCTCGGGCCTATAGTCTGTCAGTATGTCTGTTCTTACTTGTCTGTTTGCCCTAGTAATCATCTTACATTTAAACACAGTCCCTTCCCCCCCATCCTCCCCAGTTGCCCACCCTGCTCTGCAGTCGCTGGAGATGCCTGCCTCTGCAACAGCACTTCTGTTTTAACCCTTTCTTAACTCTAAATGTGAATCTGCTGCTTATTGCCAGTGACAGCAATCTCTTCCTCCTTATTGATATCAGATAAGACAGATGCAGAGGGTGCCCCTCTCAGAAGTACCTGTGATACATAATTCTCCAACCTGTCTTCCTGATTACTCTGTTTTTTTAACTTTAAACATCTTTCCCCAATATCACAGGCTGAACAACATGTCTGCAGCTTAGCTTCCTATTTTTCCATCTTTTTCCAAAGCCAAACTTAAAGGAACTGGTGGAACTATATTAATTTTGCATCTGCCACTCCGGGTGGTTTCTTAAAGTGAAAAACATCTGCATACATAACTTCATCCCATTTTCCTTGTTGCTGTTAAGAACATCACTTGTAACAATGTATTACAGTTCAGAGTTCCATTTTTAGGCCATTTTTCCTGATCTTCTGAAGTATATAAAGGCTACCATTGATCACAGTATTTTTATCAATATTTACTTGTTTACTGAGCCCCCAGGAGCCCCTCCCAGGTCTTTCCAGTGTGCCAAAGTATACCCCAAAGGACTCTTTTTCAAAATTTCTCCACTCTCCTGATTTCTGATTATTAATTTCACATTAACACACACTAGGGATCCCACAGATACACTCCACACAGTTACAGTACTTGAGACGGAGGCTAAATTCAATCAAACACCAGTTAGTCAACAGTTACAACATCCTGTTGCCAATACCAAAATCATTACTATAACAAGCCACAAAATAAGTCAAATACCAGTAAAAAAAATTTCCATAGGACACCCCCCGCGTCTTGCAGGACCTAAACCACCAGACGCCACCTGTGTCTTGCAGGTGTATACCAAATGGACGCTAGCAGCTGGGTATTCCCCTTTACCTACAGTATTTCCTATCTCGTTTTACGGAAGGCTTCCAAACCTTACGTATGCTTACCAATCCAATTTAGTCTTTATGTAAGATGCTCTCTGCATCTTACAGACTATATATAAAAAGAAAAGAATATCTTCCATAAAGATGGTTCTTGTCCGCTGCTGCAGCGATCTGAATGAGTCGAGGCGTCCCTCTGGGAAAAGTTCCTGAAGGCCCTAGGGAGCCCTGTCCTCACTGGGTCCTGCAGCCGAGTAGAGCGGGTCCTGTCTGGGCTGCCAAATTGATTCAGAGAAATCTCAAGGAACTTGCCAACGAAGTTTAAGTTGACAAGCAGATATTCTTTATTGCAGCGTGGGAGACACGGGGGATAGCTCCTCCTAGCATGTCTGCTGAAGTGCTAAGCAATCTGTTCTAATATAGTCACTAAGCATACATATTCATGTAGTAGTGGTCTTTGGGGGTCCAGCAGTCTTCATCACTTGGCCATTCCTTGAACTTTCATCCTGGCAGCCTTTGAAGCATGCACAGTAGATAAATGCTTATGCCAGCTTAATTAGTTTAGTAACACCACTGACATAATTAAATGATTTCTCTCTGTCCTTCTACTTATCACTTAACTCAGCTACAACTCATCCTGAACATCTGCTAATTTCAGCTAATCCTTATCTACATGTTCTGTTTTGCTTACCATAAATTTTGCACAAGGTTACAAGGTCCTAGAACTACGGCAACTAGTCATTTATCTTATACAAGGATGATCACTAAGCAAAAGTAATTTACTTACTTATAATAGATTATATTTCAGCCTATATTTCTCTATTTCAGTACAGTAGTGAAGAGGTACAGATTGACCCTTCCAGAGATTCCTTCAACCCATTTTAAGTCTTGAAGAAGCAACTGCAGGTGTTGTGAATGGAAAAATTGAAAGCAGCTTGTTTGGGATGGGAAATCTGGCTTTTGTGTTCAAAAATCTGTGTCCAACCATCTACCAAAAAGTTATGAATCTTTGGCATTTCATAATTTTGTTAGGTATTGTTATGTGTGTATTTGGGGAGGGACAACTCAAGTGGATAGTGTAAGAAATTCAGTTGAAAACATTTAAAAAGTAGCACAGTGGCAGTAATAAGTATACCATTTGTATAAAAAGCTGTTTGAGCTATACAAAGGTATTTTTGGAATTCAGTTGAAAAACTTAGGATTTTAGTCTTCTACGGAATGTCTAGGAAGCTTGTGAAGGCAGTGTTTATGTACTCTTTTGTTGTCTTTGCTGCACAGAAGAGGACATGGAGTGACAATTTATTCTTTCTGTACAGTTTAAAAATAATTTTGAAAGAATTTAATATTAAAAAGGTCTGCTTTTCATACTTACACTCAGACTTTTATATGTATTTTTAAATCTAGAGAACATGAATGGTTTAAACTGGACCTTCCAAAATACTTGTTTCCTGAAGACCCATCATATAGCTCTACGATGATTGATGATGAAGCCTTAAAAGAAGTGTGTGAGAAGTTTGAATGCACTGAAGAGGAAGTGTTAAGTTGTCTGTACAGCAGAAATCATCAGGATCCTTTAGCAGTTGCTTATCACCTCATTATAGATAATAGAAGAATAATGAATGAGGCCAAAGACTTCTACTTGGCAACAAGCCCCCCAGATTCTTTTCTTGATGATCACCATCTGTCTCGCCCTCATCCTGAAAGAGTGCCATTTTTAGTAGCTGAAGCACCTCGTCCTCGCCATACTCTTGATGAGCTGAATCCACAGAAGTCAAAGCACCAAGGTGTAAGGAGGGCTAAGTGGCATTTGGGAATACGAAGTCAGAGTCGACCAAATGATATCATGGCTGAAGTTTGTCGAGCAATTAAACAACTGGATTATGAATGGAAGGTAAAAGAATAAAGTATCTTTACAGCAGAAACCAGCAAATTTTTGTTTGAGCTGTGTAGCTTCATACTTCTAGGCTATGTAACTATGTTCTTATGACCTAGAAGTGGTTTGGGAGAGGCTATTCATGCTGACAGGAAAAAACCTTGCTATCATGTCTACCTCTTCTACTGGGGTTGTAGGAATGGTTTTGTTTGCTAAAAAAATCAAACAAAAAAAAAACCAAAACACAACATCAACAACAAAAAACTCATGTACTACTGAATGAAAGAAAAAAAAGGACAAACACCAAAACACAAACCCCCCAAAAAACACTTTAAGAAACCCAGAAGCAAACAGCAACACAACCAAGGTAAAACAACCAAACAACCTGCAAAACACCACCCCCACATGTTCACCCTTAACCTCCCCAAATCAGAACTCCAACAGGAAAGCCTACAATCATAGAATCATAGAATAATTAGGGTTGGAAAGAACCTTAAGGTCATCTAGTTCCAACCACCCTGCCATGGGCAGGGACACCTCACACTAAACCGTGTGAACCAAGGCTCTGTCCATGGGCAGGGACACCTCACACTAAACCGTGTGAACCAAGGCTCTGTCCAACCTGGCCTTGAACACCACCAGGGATGGAGCATTCACAACTTCCCTGGGCAACCCATTCCAGTGCCTCACCACCCTTACAGTAAAGAACTTCCTCCTTATATCCAAGCTAAACTTCCCCTGTTTAAGTTTTAACCTGTTACCCCTTTTCTTGTTACTGCAGTCCCTAATGAAGAGTCCCTCCCGAGCACACCTATAAGGCCCCCTTCAGATACTGGAAGGCTGCTATGAGGTCTCCATGCAGCCTTCTCTTCTCCAGGCTGAACAGCCCCAACTTTCTCAGCCTATCCTCATATGGGAGGTGCTCCAGCCCCCTGATCATCCTTGTGGCCCTCCTCTGGACTTGTTCCAACGGTTCCATGTCCTTTTTATGTTGAGGACACCTGAACTGCACACAATACTCCAAGTGAGGTCTCAGGAGAGCAGAGTAGAGGGGCAGGATCACCTCCTTCGAGCTGCTGGTCACGCTCCTTTTGATGCAGCCCAGGATATGGTTGGCTTTCTGGGCTGTGAGCACACAGTGAAGCCAACTCATGCTAGGTTTCTCATCGATCAACACCCCCAAGTCCTCTACTCAACCTGTAGCTGTGCCTAGGATTGCCCCAACCCAGGTGTAGGACCTTGCGCTTGAGTTGGTTAAACTTCATGAAAGTGGCACTGGCCTACCACACAAGTGTGTAAGGGTCTCTCTGGATGGCATTCCTTCCCTCCAGCATATAAACTGAATCCCTTGATAATACCATTGATTTGAAATGATAATATGCAGTGCTTTTCAATAAGTTCTGGTTACTAATTCAGATCTCTTTTGTACTAGGTTGTAAATCCATACTATCTGCGTGTCCGAAGGAAGAATCCAGTTACCAGTGCATATTCTAAAATGAGTCTACAGTTGTATCAGGTGGACAGCAGGACATACTTACTGGACTTCCGTAGCATCGATGGTATGTGAAGTCTTACATAAATGTGGAGAACTGTACAGGAAACCATTCTAAATGCAAACTTGTCATACTTCACTTCTAAACAAGTAAATTAAGCGTTACCTTTTAATTTAAGCTAACCTAGATCTCTGTTGGTGTTTCTTAGTCCTTCCTGGTCTAGTGTTCCTATGAGGAGATGGTTATCTGACTCATCTGTTAAATAATAGCATTTTAGCTATATCAGTTCCTGCTCCAATTTTGCATCTACTCCAGCACTAATACCACTAGTGCAAAAGGGGACTGGGCTACAAGGGGTGAGATTTGTATCAACCTAAACTCTCTGTGGAGCCTCACCCCCAAAGTTTAAACGTTTAGATGTAAGCGTGTGAATAAACTAGTGAAGATAAAGCTTGGCATCTAGGCATTGAAATGTGATTTGGACTGTACACTGCTGTACTGGGTCTGGCTGAGATACGAGTTCATTTTCTTCATAGCAGCCTATATGGTGCTGTGTTTTGGATCTGTGACTAACAGTGTTGGCAACACACCAATGTTCTGGCAGTTGCTGAGACCTAATTACATGGTATTCAGCCTTTCTTTCTTTCCTCACTGTCAAACCAGGCCAGGAATGAGCAAGAAGCTGGGAGAGGATGCAGCCTGGAGGGCTAAGCCAGATTGTGCAAAGGGATATTCCATGCCATATAATGTTATGCTTGGCAAAGAAATTGAGGGATGGGGGCTTAGGGAATGTAGCCTTGAGGCTGGCTGGACATAGAGTCTGCTTTGGAGAGGTGGCAAGTGGTTGCTTTTGCATCACTACCCGTCCTTCCCCCTTTCCTCTTATTAAGCTATATTTTTTTATACTCATGAGTTTTCTCACTTTTGCCCTTAAAATATTCTTGCCCATTGCTCAGAGGTATTAGCTGCCAGGCAAAGTCAACCTACCAGTGTTAGTGGTAGACAAAATTTTGAGATAGGAGTTGTATGCTTGCAGTAACTTAAGCCTTGGAAGCATTTTGTCTAGTCTATGGAAAGGTGTATTTTATAGAGTGACAGTAATGGAGCATACAAATCCCAGTTGGATACCTTCCTGAAAACGAACAGAGGAGCTGATAGCGACTGGCTACTGTGCTTGTTTATGGGCATACTAGACATAAGCAGAATTGCCTGCAGCCAGTGGTGTAGATGACATGCCTAGGAAAACGAGTGACATGGAAAAATGATTTACTGGAGTGTGGCTGGATTACATTGTAGGGTAGTTGAGGCCATATCTTGTGACAGTTGAGTCTCATCTGACTTGGTGGTAGAGTTCTTGCCGTTCCTTCTGACAATACAGGTGCTTGCTTAGATCCAGTGGTACTTGATAGAGAGGACTAATCATTTTCCTGTATTGAGCTACTGCAGTATAGGACAAATGTCATCCCTTTGAGAGGGAGATGGCTGCTTAGAGCCACACAGCTGGAGGGCAGCCTGCTGGAGTGCTGCCCTCAACTCTTGAGGAAATACAACTCACGTTGCACAAGCAGTATATGTATTGATTGAGACTTTAAAAAACCCAAGATTTTGATGTGTGAGAAGGGGCAGATATTTGCTGTGCCTTTAACTAATCTGATACTGATATCTAATTTTCCTTCTCTCTCCCTTGGCCCCCCAGATGAAATTACTGAAACGAAGTCTGGGACTGCAACTCCACAGAGATCAGGTTCTGTGAGCAACTATAGATCCTGTCAAAAAGATTCAGATGCTGATGCACAAGGAAAATCTGCAGATACATCCCTTACCTCATCAGTCAACTCATCGCTTGACTCTTCTACAGCTGACTTAACTCCAAGGCCAGGGAGTCATACAATAGAGTTTTTTGAGATGTGTGCAAATCTTATTAAAATACTTGCACAGTAATTTTGAAGATGGGCTTATTTCTCTCACAGCAATAAGCATGCCTAAATCATAGCCAGATGCTTCCAGTTATAATCAAGTTAAATTTACTAAGGCGCTGAGAAAGCTAGCCACAGAATGCAATTTGTACAGGAATTGAAATGATTATGGGCAGTTCACATGTACTTGAAGCTGGAGAGAATTCTGATTGTCTGCTGTCCAGTAGCAGAGGTGCAGGAAATCACATGCCCTTGAGGCAGCATTCGTAACAATTTATGTTGAGTGCACGTTAGGCTGCATATAACATTTAAGTTAGATGGACTTTGTTTTTTTTGTTCTTTTTTTTTCACTGGTAATACATACACCTGATGCACTGTAAGTAAATGTACACTTACTAGTTCAGTGCCCTGAGTATGACTTGTTGGTCACTAAGCGCAATTGTGACTCAGTTGGTCAGAACTGTCAACATCTTCTAAGAGTAATATGTTAAAACTGCTGTCTTTCTTCCCCTCCCTTACTTGACAGTAAATGATAAAGAACTGTTTAATGCATTAGAGTGTACTCCTTTTAGCAACGGGTAGATTTGATTAGATGCATGCAGGTTCTACCAGCTGGAAACATACGCAGGTGCTCTGTAATGCACTAAGGATGAAATTCCGTGGGCTGTGAGTAGAACAGAAATATCAAATATATATAGTTTGCAAAAGCTGTTTATGTATATCCAGAGATGTTTATGCCATCCAGAGGGACCTTGACACACTTGTGATGTGGGCTGATGCCAACCTTATGAAGTTTAATCATGCCAAGTGCAAGGTCCTACACCTGGATCAGAGCAATCCCAGCACAGCTACAGGTTGTGCAGAGAAGAGTTTCAGAGCAGCCCTGCGGAGAAGGACTTGGGGGTGTTGCTTGATGAGAATATGAACATGAGCTGGCTTCAGTGTGTGTTCACAGCCCAGAAAGCCAACCATATCCTGGGCTGCATCAAAAGGAGCGTGACCAGCAGCTCGAAGGAGGTGATCCTGCCCCTCTACTCTGCTCTCCTGAGACCTCAGCTGGAGTATTGTGTGCAGTTCTGGTGTCCTCAACATAAAAAGGACATGGGACTGTCGGAATAAGTCCAGAGGAGGGCCCCGAGGATGATCAGGGGGCTGGAGCACCTCCCATATGACGATAGGGTGAGAAAGTTGGGGCTGTTCAGCCTGGAGAAGAGAAGGCTGCCTGGAGACCTCATAGCAGCCTTCCAGTATCTGAAGGGGGCCTTATAGGGGTGCTCGGGAGGGGCTCTTCATTAGGGACTGTAGTAACAAGACAAGGGGTAACGGGTTAAAACTTAAGGGAAGTTTAGCTTGGATGTAAGGAGGAGGTTCTTTACTGTAAGGGTGGTGAGGCACTGGAATGGGTTGCCCAGGGAAGTTGTGAATGCTCCATCCCTGGTGGTGTTCAAGGCCAGGTTGGACAGAGCCTTGGTTCACATGGTTTAGTGTGAGGTGTCCCTGCCCATGGCAGGGTGGTTGGAACTAGATGATCTTAAGGTCCTGTCCAGCCCTAACTATTCTATGATTCTATGATTCTGTTCTATATGCGAAGATTTAAAAAAAACAAGATTTAGAAGCTATCCTGAGTCCACAACAGTGGTGAGAGACTTAAATGCTGAAGACACCTTTGATAGGGTGACTATAAAGATAGACTTGATAGCCTAAAACACAGTGTTGCCCTGTGAAGGGGGATGGTCTGATCTGTGCATATACCTTAGTGTAGCAGCAGCACTTCGATACAGCTCTGTGTCACATGTTGACTTAGCATATACTATTTAAAATTCACTTTGCAGTCGAAACTACATATATGGGTTAGGTTTTCCCAAGGCCACATTGATATCAAACTCTGCTGTTTAATATTCTAACTTCTCTGTTGAATATCGAAAACTGATCGTGACAACTTAAGCACTAATATTTAAGAAGTTTTCAGTAGTAGGTTGCAACTACCTGTAACACCCTTTTGCATTTATGTTTTTTGCAGCATTTCAGGGAGAAAAAATGAACCTTATGTTAAAATCAGAGCTAGTACTTGCACAAAACTGTAGTCTCTTGTAAATTGGATATAATTAGCCATTGTTCTATTTCCATCTAGCACTAACAGGCATACACAATAAACTATGCTGTAAAATGTTTAGTTTTGCATTCAGTGTTCTCTTCAAAACAAGCTTCATGATCCACTCTCCGAGGGAGAGGCTGGAAATCAAGGCATTATTGTGAACAGTGAAACCTGGACTCTTAAAATGCAATGGGGATCCTTGCCAGTGACTTGGAACTTTATCCATGGAAAATTACTAGCTACAGATATGAAGAACAGTTTAATCCAAGCCCACTGGCTTCAGTCCAGAATTTCATCTGTTAGGAATATGCACAGAATCTGAAGAAACATAAAGCTGCTTTAAGCCCTGGAACTGTGATAACTGCGTTCTGGGCAATTGTGTGATCTGCCTAGTATGTAGGTGCAAGTTAAAATTTCAGTTCTTTATCCTTAAGTGTCACACGTGGTCCTTGTGATGCAAGGTTGTATTGTACCTTAAAGAGAAAGATTTTTCCTTAGATAAAACTTTGGGTTTAAACTCCCAAGATCAAAATGTCAGCAAGAGGGACCAGCTGCAAATCCTACTTCTAAGTCACAGTTTTAGTCTTGTAGAAATTGGTTCGGATGTACTTAATAAATCATTGTGTTAATCTGTGTTACCCTTTAATTCTGAAGTAGTTATATATTGCACTTGTACAACTACAACAAACGCACAGGTTTTTTAATTGTAGTAATTTCTCATCTGGAATTGGTTTGGGATCACTCTTGCATATGTTTAAACTAAGTATATTTATACATGGTGCCTGACCTGTGTGATGCTGATCACGAATGCAAGGTGTCAAGGTGCAGAAAGCTTTGATACACTTTTTTTGGCCCTCTGTGCATTAAGGCAACCATAGGTTTTCCTTTGTCTTGTTATCTGGAGCTCTAAGGAAATTTCTGGCAGCAGCATACTGTATCTGTAGTTTTAAATAGGGTAAGTTTATTGGTATGATAGATCAGTTTAGATGGCCAGAAGTTTTCTGACCTGAAATTTTTATAGGGGAGAGTGGGGGATTGATAACTTTGTTAAATCCAGAACAGTTGTCTGTTGTGTGACTTTCCCATGCTTTGTAGATCTTGTTGAAACTGCTTTCTTCACATGTTCCTACTGATACTGCAGACCTTTCTTTAGTGTCGTGCTATCTGCCAACAGTCTGTGAGGCAAAACTTCTTTAAGAAAGCTGCCAGGGTTGTAAGGAGGCAACTTATGCAAATACACAGATTGGTCAAGTATGTTACTTTGTGTTCCCTGTTGAAGTACCTTGAATTATCTTGCCTTTGTATTGTAATTTTTTCAAAAGCATGGATGAGCCTGACTGTCCATGTGCAATATAACTCACTAGATAAGGGATAAAAATTCATCTTGCTGGTGCAATACTGAAAAAAGGAAAAAAACTTTCATGTTTGTCTTGCTATGAGTGTTTAATACAAACCTGGAAATAAATTTTATTTTACCATTTGATTACCATTGTACGATATGAAGTCCTGTTCTTTAAGAAAGATGTGCCTACTTCCTGTGTTCATTTCTTTTGACAAAGATGAATGGCAAAAATGCTTGTTTATACCTGTGTAACTTTTTAAACCTTCAAAACCTAAAACTAAGTAAACCTGAAATACTAAATCATTGTGTCTGAAACTTTGTGCATGCTTTCATCTAGAGTTATAAATTAACATGAGGACTGTTAGACATGTTTTTGAAACAACAGCACTTACTGACTTCAGCAGCAACGTGACACAAGTTACTGCAGCATTAATTCCCAGCAGGGTACCAGCCTAGAACCCTGACTGTGTCTTTTCCCCTTGGTCTTGTCAGGTGTTCCCTTTGCTGCTGAAAGCAGTTTGAGATGGAAGGGTTGCTGGATGCTTGTGCAAAGGTTCCCCTTGCCCCTGCCCTGTGGTGACCCACTTTGCCTGCAGAGAATCACAGACTGGTTTGGGTTGGAAGGGACCTTAAAGCTCATCCAGTTCCAAGCCCCAGTCATGGGCAGGTACACCTTCCACTAGACCAAGTTGCTCTTAGCACCATCCGACCAGGCCTTGAGCACTGCCAGGGATGGGGCAGCCACAGCTTCTCTGGGCAACCTCTGCCAGTGCCTCAACACACTCCCAGTAAAGAACTTCCTAATGCCAAATCTAAATCTACCCTCTTTCAGCTTAAAGTGGTTATCTTCCACCCTGCTCTTCTCGGACACTGTGGATAGTTCTTGAGTCTCGGTGTTTGCCCTTCTAACCAAGGAGCAGCCTGTCTCGCGTTTTTCCTCTTTTTTAGGAAAACCTCTCTTTCCAGGCTCGGTCCTTTCCCTGCGCAGTGTTTCCCTGGCACTCAGCTGGCCCTCCCTCACCTCTTCCCTGCGGTTCCCGAGCACTGCCAGTCGGTGCAGTCCGCGTCCCCCGGCGGTGTTGCTGTGCTCAGCGCTGTGGCACCCACACGCTTAGACCGCGCCTTCCGCCGTGCAGCGGACCCCTCACGCCTCCTGCTCGGCTCGCGGAGGCCGCACTTCACCAGCACTCGCCAACGCGAAGCCCCCTGCGCGGCAGCCTCTCCCGGGGAGCACAGTTCCGTCACGGCGGGACTACAGCTCCCGGCACGCCCAGCGAGGCCCTTCCTGTCTTCCGCTTCCTGTTGGCTGGGGTCAAGGGTGCCGCGGCCCTTGCGACCAGGAGAGCGGTGTTTAGGGAACAGCCGCAGGTAAAAGCGTCTTGCGGCGGCCCTACGCGGGGATCAGGTTGCTGCGATCAAGCCGCGGCGGGACGCGGGCGCTGACGGGGCCACCTCTGCGCAGGCCGTGGCCTCCTCAGCCTTGCCGTGGGTCGGCGCCTGCCGCCTCGCCGCCGGTCGTGCGGGGCCGCGATCTGGGGATGGGTGGCGGGATGTGCGGTCTCGTCTGGGAGCTGCTGATTCAGGGCGCCTCTCTGGCAGCTGAGTGGCTGCCGGGTGGAGCTTCCCCGCAGCCTGGAGCGGGGGGAGGCGGACCGAGGGCGTTTAAGTCCGTGCAGCGGAGTGTGCATGGCCGGTGCCGCTTGACCGGATTATGTCCGTGCCTGTGATGTGTCTCATTAGAACGAGTCGCTTCCTTCCTGTGTTGTGTGGTTTCAGACAAACGTGATATAGGGCTTTCTGGTACATCAGAGCTCTGGCCTTTGTTTTATTGTTTCCTTTTTTTTTTTTTTTTCCTGATGTCAGCCGCTTGCAATTGCTCAAAGGCTATGCATGCCTGTCTGACATCTCTGGTGAAGCTCATGGGCAGAGTTTGCACTGGGGAGGGACAGTCTGTTACATGGTATTGTATTAGAATCGAGGTGAACAGGGTGTATTTTTTCATCTATGCACGTGAAAGCTAAATTACCTAATTACTGAAAATACATTTATCTCTAGTTGCCCAGATGGCTTCTTTTGGGTGGAAGAGAAAGATTGGTGAGAAAGTTTCAAAAGCTACTTCCCAGCAGTTTGAAGCAGAAGCTGCAGATGACAAGGATGTGACTAATGAAGATGATGCTAACTGGGTGCATGCAGCAAAGAGAAGAAAGGAAATTCTCTTAGAAGACTGTGTAAAGAAAAGTAAGGAGCTGAAGGAGGAAGGTGCAAACTTGGCGGAAAAGAGGAGGTACTTATGTTAACTTACTCCTTTTCATTGACTTAACAAGTGCTCAATGATATTTTAATCCTTTCTCTAAACAGTAGGTAATTTGCTAGCAGCTGCAGTCACAGTTTTCACTTCTAAAATAGTGATGTATTTTTTTCATTCCACCTTTACTGATTGAAACTAAATAAACAGTTTCCTTTGGTAGTGTTGGCAGCTGTGAAATGAAGTCTATTCCATCTCATTTTTGTGTGTACACATAACAGAAAAATGATAGAAGGAGGGAAATGAGAAGTTGATTGAATCTCACAGTGAGGTAAGCTGCACTGTGCATAATGCTTTAGCTACTCTGGTAGTTTTCTCCTCTCTTGTAAATTTGTTTTCTCCCTTATTAAGAGTAAGCTTATTATACAGTGCCCAGGCAAATGATTCAAAGCAGCTAATGCTCTATTAACCTGTCTAATGCTTTTGGAAAGTCAGGTTCAGGTAGCTGCTCTGATATCTTCTGATAGCAGTACTGAGTGTTGAGAGTTTGGCAATTTTGGAAGGATATTGTAAAGATGGTTCTATTGTTCTATTATGCTTTAAACAGAAGGTGTATTTGGCATGGCAGGCGTTAGAAGAGGCAAAGAGGGACTATAAATTATATATTAACTACATAATTTGGCTGGATCTTCTCTGTAGAGGGGAAAAAATCAGTTTCAGGATTAGTCCCCTTAAAATCTTCTGAGTGCTTGATATCTAAATCTGTATGTTGACTTTACCTGAATGAGCATCTCCATTTTATTCATTGTCCCAGATCAGACACAACATTATTTCCTGATAGAATCAATTCCATGGTAAGTCAGTATGCGCTGCTGAGATGTTAAACTTCTTGTTATCAGAAATTTTATCCTAAAAAAGGGTTCTCTGGGCAATATGGAGGATGAACAATTTGGAGGTTTAAAGCAGGCAAGTTTATGTATGATAATAAATACACCCTCTATGTGGTCTGCTCTGATTTAAAATATATAAATATAATTAAATACAAAATGTCTTTGAGAAAAGTTTTATTTGCAAATACTTAAATACTGTTTCCTCTTATACTGTTTACTTGAATGGTGACACTGTGCGGGGGGCAGTGACTCATTTCTGAAGATCCTTTTGAGTTCCTGTGTTATGTAATTCCTAAATGAAATTGTGAAGCATTTTAAAGTTGACTTTGTGTTTAGATCAGCTTTAAGCATGCAGCCATTGTATTAATACTTTTAATGCAGTAGCTGAATAATGATAAAATCCTGGAATGGCTTGGGTTGGAAGGGACCTTAAAGAACATTTAGTTCCAAACCCTTGCCGTGGGCAGGGACATCTTCCACTAGACCAGTGGAAGGTGATCTAGTGGACCAAGCCTGGCCTTGAACACTGCCAGGGATAGGGCAGCCCCAGCTTCTTTGGGGAACCTGTGCCAGTGTCTCACCACCCTCATAGTGAAGAATCTTTTCATAACATCTGATTTAAACCTTCAGCCATTCTCCCTTGTCCTGTTGCTACCTGTCCTCATAAAAAGTCCCTCTCCAGATTTCTCATCATACCTCTTTAGGTACTGGAAGATGCTTAAAAATCTCCCCGGAGCCCCTTCTCTTCTCCAGGCTGAACAAGCCCAACTCTCTCAACCTGTCTTCATAGGAGAGGTGCTCCAGCCCTCTGAGCATGTTCGTGGCCTCCTCTGGATTTGCTTCAACAGCTCCATGTCCCTATTTTCTTGGGACCCCAGAGCTGGAGGCAGTACTGCAGGTAGGGTCTCATGAGGGCCGAGCAGAGGAGAAGAACTGCCTCCCTCAGCCTGCTGGTCATACTCCTTTTGATGCAACCCAGTATATGGTTGGCTTTCTGGGCTGCAAGGGCACACTGCAGGTCATGCTGAGCTTCTCATCAACCATCACCCCAAAGTCCAGGTCACCCAAGTCTCCCAGGCTGGTTGCCTTACTATTAGTAGCTGAAAGCACAGAATACACACATTGAGTCAATTAGCATCTTAACACTGGAAATAAATTATTCAGTGGTCTGTATAAAAGTAAGTCTGTTCTGTCATTTTCAGGATATAGAGGTTGTTACATAGAGCTTTCAGAATGTAGAGCTTGAGCAATAGAGAAGACCTTCTAAATGTTTTCCTTCTACAGCTGGTAATCACTAATATTTACTGTATTTACCCATATTAAACAGATAGATTTTTATTTCTGTCTTACCTTCTGTTCTACCTTTGCCTTCCTCATGTTTGCTTTGGCTCTTCTGTATCTTTGTGGATTTTTGTATTCTTTTTTGATTATTTTTGTGTATTACGTAAAGTGTAATAAATCGAACTGCACCAAATAATCTTTTGTCTTATGTGGCTTAGGGCAGGGAGATAACAGTCTGCTGCATATTTATTTTGAACAGACGTAATATTTGATGCTTTAACATATCTTAAGTTGATCTTTGAGTTTTCTTTTACCTGTCAGTTGGAAAACAATACAAAAGCTTAACCCATCCGTAAGTAGGAACATAAGTATTTTTTTTGTGAATTTAGTGAGAACTGCATTTCCTCAGAAGTGCTTATAAGACCTACTGAGAAACACTGAATGGCTTGTAACAGGTTTGAGGAACAAGTAAAAAGAATTAAAATGCAGCTTTTGGGAGGTTTGTACGACATAAGCTCCATGTATTAACATTCTTATATCTGAGCTTTAACAGAAGTTCTGACTTGAAATTGTAGTTTCCATCAATTACTGTAGCACACTCTATACAGTCTAAGCAATTATGGTGGTATGGTGCTGTCAGAGTGCATACCTTTCAGGCAGATTTTTCTCTGAAAAAAGAGATTTCACATAGATTAGAGGCTAAACTCACAGTAGGAGGCTTTTATTACTTGTTACAGGTGGAATAGTTGACATACCATTACAGGGAACTTGAGGAAGCAGACTCGAAAGAATATTTATTCTCTCTGGTGGAAAGTTCTGGTAAGAGAAGGCAACGATGCTGCTACATCCCCACCAAGGATTTGTTAGTGTCTGTGTATGCAGCAAGTCAGTTTCTGTGGATGTATGAGATCTGGACTTGTGCTTGTAAAGTGAATCTCTGTGCTTCCTGGGGGAAGGAGTAGCAAATGGGCTTCTCATGGATCAGAACTTGTACAGCTTGCTTTCTTTGCATGCTGGCAAACTTGGAAGTGGCATGGGTGAATTGTTCTGGAGGTGGCAGAGTTTTCAGCTTTTATATGAGCTGCTTGAGGATTATTTCTACCTGCTGTAATGTGGGTTTGTGAACCTGTTAAACTGAGACTGGGGCACACACAGAAGAAAAATGGTAGTGAAGAGAACAGTTTCAGACCTTGATCAATAGGCAGTTTTTAAGATGATGGTTGAATGAGTGATCTTGCTGTCAGAACAGAAAAAGGCAGATACTTGGAAGAAGGGTCACACTGTATGTTTTTGGGATATGAGGGAAGAAGCATTAAAACAAACATGTACAAACATACACACAGTCTTGGTAAACAGACTGTTGTCTGCTGGTGGAAAGAACAGAGAATATTCCAGAGGAGAAATTGGTTTTGCTTATATGAAACTTCTAATGCTGGCAGGTTATCCAGCTTGTGACACCAGTATAGATGTGTCTACATACACTGGAAATAAAAACAAAACATGAAAAGAAAATCAAAACAAACCCAACATAAACCCAGACAAAACCCAATAACAAACAACAAAACCAAACAACCAAAAGAAAACCTAGAAACCAACAAGCATAATCCAGGTTGATAGTCCTACACTGTTTTAAATCCAGCATAATCCTAAAGGATAAAATCTCATGTGCTCAGCCTCAGTATTTTGAATACAGCAGTTTGCAATTACTGTCTATTTTGACTGGTAGATAGGTCATCTTTGACTGTGGAATGGGTTTAGATGAGATTCAACAGTGAAATACAATGTCCTGAAACCTACAGCATGTAGACAGCTAATAGCAAGGACAAAAAAAACTTTTCTCAGAACTGCCATCTAATGGAATTGCATATGCATTAATACGGCTTTGCAATCCCCCTGTGCTCTTTTCAAACTACAGACATTTTCTTAGCTGGTCCAGTAGGTGGAGATAGAATTCTTCTCAATATACCCTGAAGATGAGCAAAAAATGCTCATCTAAGTACTTATTTTTCTTTTGCAACTAGACACTATTAGGTTTAAATCCTTCATTTGCATTTATTTTTTCTATTTTGCTAAATACAAGTTAATACTGTTCTCACTTCTGACGATATTTATTTGTTGTTCCATATTTCAGTAAAAATATCTCCATCTCTAAAACTAGTATTGATTTGGGAAGATCATATTTTCAGCTGGAACACTCGTACATTTTGTCTGAGCTTATAGAGATTCACCCATGTTAAAATAAATAGTTGCAGTCACTTTGTCACTTGATGTTTAAATTGGTAAGGTTTACTCTTTCTGTCATTAAGCTTTTGCAGCAGTAGATTAAATAAGGACATGTCAAAGTGCTATGAGCAGGCCAGATAATAGGTCAATTTTAATGAAACTCTTTTCTAGAGGAATTAGTAAGAATAACTTAAATTAATTTTAGAATCTACTGAAAAAAATTTAACTTCCGTAAAGTGCCACTTCTTCCACATTTCAGCAATAGAGGCTTTTTTTTTCCCCTCGATGCTAATATGCCAGCATCACTTCACCCTGTGTAGCATATGATTCCTTAGCAATCTGAGCTGTAATTGAGTTTTTCTTTCTTACTCGACATTGTAAGGTGTTTGCCTCAGATGATGAGGCACATTCCTTTAAAAAGTGTGCTTAGTGGAAAGCTAATTTATCAAAAAATAGTATTTTTAGCAATAGAACAGGAGAATAATGCCTGTTTAAATCAAGTTGAAAAGCCTGTCATGCTCTTATAACATTTGTGTTTGTTGAATTTACTCATGTCTTTCAGGTTTAGATTATGATAAGCACTGGATTACTAATGAGTTATGAAAGTGCTAAAGTAATAAAATTGCTCTCAAATTATCTTGATAATTTATACTGATGCAACTAATGTGACAAAGGGCAAAGGTCATTGTGTTGAAATCACCTTTCAATTTTCAGTCAGTTAAACTGATGTTACTTACATAGTATAGTGTTAATAAAGAGGTTTCCCAGAAGATCCAGCAGCTGTCTGTGGCAGGAGTATTTCAGCAGTTTAATAGGCTCGTTTGCATTACAGAGTAGCCCAGGAGAAGCATGGTGTGGTAGGGAAGAATTAGGGACTCAGGAAAGCTGGTTGCATTTTTCTCTTTTTTTCCCCCCCAAGGTATCTTCTCCAAGCTTGAGAGTGGCTCATCCTGATGAGGAGGACATGAATAAAAGGTGATAGTAGTCCTGTGTAGATGTACAGGCCTCTCCTGACAAAATCCAAACATGAAATGGATAGGTGGGAGCAGGGTTATGTGGTCCAGAGCATAGAGACCTTGTTTGACTGTAAAAGAATGGGTTTAGGAAAGCCGAAGCCTGCCTGTAATTGAATCTGGTGAGTAATGTGAATGGCAACAAGAAATGATTCTACAGGTGTTTGTATCTGCAGCAAAAGGGAGACTGGGGAAAATGTGGGTTCTCTGCTGAATGGGCTAAAGAATCTAGTGACAAAGGATGCTGAACAGGCCGAGGTACTCAATGTCTTCTTTGCCTCAGTCTTTACTGATAAGACTTGCCTTCAGGAACCCCAGGCCCATGAGACGAGGGAAAGTCTGGAGCAAGGAAGACCTGCCCTTGGCAGAATAGTATCAGGCTATGAAATACTTAGATAAACCTGACATGTACAAGTTCAGGGGACCTGATGGGGTGCATCTGTGGGAGCTGGTTGAACTTACAAACTCTTTACTGCATTTGGAAGGTCATGACAACTGGGAGCGGTTCCTAAGGCCTGCTAGAAAGCAAACATCACTTCTTCATGAAGGATAAGAAGGAGGATTCAGTGACTTACAGGCTCATCAGCTTCTACTCTGTCCCTGGGAAGGTGATGGAACAAATAATTCTGAAACCATTTTGAAACACAGGAGGTACAAGAAGGTTATTGGGAGTAGCTGACATTAATTAGCAGAGGGGAGATCATCCTGATGAATGACAGGTTGACCAGAGAACGATGGGGACTTTCCATCCTTGTTGATACTCAGAACCCAACTGGACGGTAATAACCTGGGCAACCTGCTTCAGCTGACCCTGCTTTGAGCAGGGTGTTTGGACTAGATGATCTGTAGAGGTTCATTCCAATCTTGGTTGTTCTGGATTTAATCCCATTAAAATTACAGACACATTTAAAACCAGAAGGTAGTTCCTCAGACTTTGAATTTGATTCTGTAGGTCATTGGTGTGGAACCTTTCTTGGTGGGTGAGAAACTTGTGTTTATTTGTTTCACTAGTCCATATGTGTCTTTGGTGGAATGCTTCGGTTACAGAGAAGGAGACAAAAAAATGGGCAGTCTTTTCTCTGTCTTCCTACCATCTCTGTTTGCTAACGGACTTTAGCAAAGATGCATTTTAAAAGTTAGAAAATGAAAAGGATTGGGGTAGTAGATAATCTGGAAGTCTGCAAACTTAGCTTTTATTTCTGCCTCCTAGAATAGTCTAAAATTCTGTTAGGCTGCTGGTATATTGCATCAGAAATACCGATTCTTATGGAGGAGTGATCTGAAAGCCTTAGATTTTGTAATGAAGTGCGGGGAAATCCCTGGAAAAAGCTTATAATGAAACTGGAAGGATGTAGTAAGTGCTCACTCCTACTGTCATTTGTAGGCTGAAAATAACTGTTGGGTATCAGTCTTAGATGTAATTTGCATGCACAAGGTATAATTAGCTGTTCTGTATAGTGCTTACCTTTTTCAGAATGAATGACCAATGCCACTCTTCCAAATAAAATGAAAATTTTTAATGTCAATAATTATTATCTTTGATTACGTTGAGTGTTTTCTAAGGTAAATCATGCAAGAATGCAGAGAAAATAGGCTTACCTGTTTTCTTACCTATTTTTTACTTCAATACGAGTAGAATTTTACAGTACAAATAGGGGCTTGATTGCAGTGGTTATGACTTATAGTCAAAATACCTGATCACTTCTAAATGTTTTTCA
Source organism: Pezoporus occidentalis (assembly GCF_034315485.1). Taxonomy (NCBI): domain Eukaryota; kingdom Metazoa; phylum Chordata; class Aves; order Psittaciformes; family Psittacidae; genus Pezoporus; species Pezoporus occidentalis. The sequence continues at coordinate 1,433,509 of NW_026913652.1, read as the reverse complement.
GTGTTTAGTATTATTGTCTGTTATGTCTGCGTATGTATGTATATATGTATATGCATATACACAACTTCCTTGCTGTTAGCTTCCTTGACAATACTTTATACTTGATCTGCTCACTAAAATGAGGCTAAGGGTGTGTAAACTCTAACTCTTGAGTGCAGAACACATGAGCTGAAACAGAAAAGACTGAGCAAATACGGACTTACCTCCATAAAAAAAAAGCACATTATTAGAACATATCACTTGTTTTGCAGGCCTCATAACCTTTCCACTGAATTAAAAAATAAGTTCAGGGAGTGTTTTACAGTGTTTAACACCCTCCCATAAATTGCCATGTGAAGTAATACATTAATTTTTGTCTAAGTTAATTTTTATTGCTAGACATACTGTTTTTTCTCACTTACTGGGAAGAGTTGTTGCTTCCTTGTGATACATCTGTTTCTCCTATCTCCTTCAGGAAGAAGTTCTTTGCAGAATGTTGAAGTAGTTCCTTTATTGTAAATTGCTGTTTAATGTAGCTAATTTTCTTTTGTTCTGTCAAACATTATTTTCCAACAATCGGTTATTTTTTGGGAAAGCAGGAGTTCAGTTTAGAAATTGTAACTAATTTAGTGAGGATTTTTCTGAGTGTTTGTGCAAGAATAATTGTAGATTATTTGAACTGTAGACAGTTTGAATGAGTTTTAGAGCATAATTTTGCTAGAATTATTGCTGCCTGAGGATATTGAATTGTAAGGTACTGTCCATGTGTATTTGAATGTATGTTTTTGTAGGTATGTATTTGTAAATAGAAACAGAATGAATATTTGTCAAACAACTGGACATAGACTGGAATAATTTTTTTATGCACATATATTTATATTCTCCTTATATAGAAAACATAATTGATGCCTATATGTCATGCTGTGTGACTTTAGGCACTTAGTCAACCAAGATATAAATCTTTATTTGTTCAAGGTCTCTTCACAATGTAAGGAGACAGAGGTATTGGCATAATTCAGATCACTTAAGAGTTTAAATTGGGATTTGGAGATTCCTGTTGCTTGCTGTTAACCTTATAGATACATTACTCATGTACAGGACCAGTTGTAGTGCTTTTGCCTTCCTGAACAGGGTGGCTGTGGGAGAGTGCTGGCCGGCCAGAGCCGTGCCAAGGACTACTCTGTAAGACAGAGAGTAACATTGCTGAGGTGCCCATGTCTGGGAATGTTCCTGGGCTAGTGCATCTGCTAGTGCAGATACAGCCCATGAGGCTACAAGGTGACTGGTCTTGGTGTGAATGCTTCAGGTTAGTTGCCTAAACTTGTGTGCATGAATCGGGTTTGTCTGCTGGTATCTGTTGGAGGTGAAGGATAATTTGTTATCTGTCTTTTGATTTAAGTGTAGAGTCTAGTCCTTCTGTGCATGAAATATAGTCTACAGGGCTCTATAAGTGAAAAGCTCTTGTATTCACTGGACGTGTGCTATGTAGTGTTTTTTAAATGAACTCTTTGAAAATGTGTCTGTTTAATTAGAACTCTAAATATGTATGTTGCTGCAATTGAAGCATAAGAAAGAATTATTCTTAAGTAAAAGTTTCATCTGTATATTTTAATTTGTATGTATCTAATAATATCTCCAAATTGAGGAGTCAGGCCTGACAATTATGTTCTTCTGTCCCCCTAATGCATGTGAAGTTACTTGAAAATAATGGATGCTTGCCTCTAATTTTTACATTTCATAAAAAAGATCTGTATGTACTTCTCAGTAATCAATAGGACAAGAATTGACTGTTTCTAAATTTCTACTTTGCTAGCGGCATATAATGCTTCTATTTATGACCAAACGGACAGCTTTTGTTTATGACCAAATAAAATACTTGCATCTAATCCCAGAGTAACTCTGTAGTACTATTTAAGGTTCTACCAGGAACTTCAAAATGTAATGGACTGCAAATAACCGTATGCAATTTTTAATTTTTTTTTACACCAATATTTTACATTTAATTTTTAATCGCTCATCATGGCTGTGCTTGAAAAATTAAAAAAATAGGTGAAAGCAGGTGAAAGCACATGTACTGGCATATGTCTAGCCTTGTAAATTATACACAAGTAGAGAATTAACTCTCTTTACCTTTTCTGCTTTATTCTTGTAGACATTATGTGGTTTTCTTTGACTCTGATGTGTGTATGCCATGCAGCCTTGGAGATATTTTTCCTCAGCATCACTTAAAACCTTTTACTGCATATGAGGGATAATAAGCATATACACCAAAGTGCACCTGGTGCATTTTCATTTCCTCTAAGTGTTCTGTTGAGATGAAGTGCTCTATCAAAAGTTTCTCTTACAGCTGGCCTCTTTTCAGAACTGATCTCTGAAACTGTCTTCAATCCTTTTGTCCTGCTGCATATTACTGCTGTAAACTGGCTGCGACAGGGGCCATCTTTTGAAATGCTAGACAAAGTGGCAACAAAACTATCACTCGCTAGCCTGTAGAAACCAGTTTCTGCTAGCAGGTCTGTATTGGTAGATGGTGGCCACAGATTCAGGTATACAATGCAAAAAACTCTAGCAAGTTAATGAACATCTTTCTGACTTGAGCTAGGAGATTTTTCCCATAACTTCTACTGTTAAGTACACCTAGTTGCTTTTACTTGAATAAAAACCCTTTTGTATTTAGGTTTTTTGTTTGGTGGTGTTTTTTTTGTGTTTTTTTTTTTTTTTGGGGGTTTTGTTTTTTTTTTTTAGAATACTATTTTTTTTCATATAGGGGACACTGCAGGGGAAAAAAAATAAAGTTATGTCCTTATTTAATACCTTTGCCCAGTTGCTCTTAAAAATCCCCTAGTTACTGTTGCTTCCGTTCCCCCCCTGCTTTGTTTTAATTGTCTTTATCATGCATGGAGTTTGATTTTTGAAAGAGTAATTCCGTTCACCTTGCATGATCCTCATTGAACCTGTTGCGTACCTGTTGTCCATGTCTTCTAAAATTAACATGTTCTGCATTTAAGAGATCATAATTGCTCATCAGCATTTATTTCAGGAGTTTTCAAAAGAAGTAGGCTATGTCAATGTGTTTTGCTACAAAGATCTATGCGTGTGTCAACTTGTTTTCTAGTTCCCTACATGGTGTCCTCCACATCATATGGCATAAGAGTACCCTTAAACTGCAAAGGATGCTTGGTAGTAAAGGCTCAGAATAAAAATTCTTTAAGAACAATGTCATGTTCAGCCAGGTCTTTTGAAGGGTTAGTCTAAGTAGCAGCTGGAGAAGATCAAGACTGATACATTTTCTTTTTTAATTTGTGGAAATACTTGACTTCTAATTGTTTAAGAGATGACTTCATAACATACTGTACTACCACAAGAAAAATGACTTGTAAGGGTCTTGTACACTAACATGTGGTCATCATACTAATGGAAAAATAATTTATTTTGGTTCTTGATTTTCCTTATTGCTCTTTTTCCTGTTCAGTTATTTGCATGGGAGTTAATGATTTAATAATTTTGTAGACAATTGTTAAATTGTATCAGGGATGAGTTATTTGAAAGCAAGGGCTTGTGTAGATGCTACCTAGCTGTGGTTGTTTACAAGTCAGGTATCTAGTCAAAGGTTGCAGTTCCATCACTGGTTAAGCTGATTTTAGTCAGGGTTGATGTCATCCAGCTCTCTTGCCCTCTCATTCCAACCCTTTGCAGAGTCCCATGTTTTTTTGTTTTACCCTGTGGGGAGCCACCTTCGAATACTAATTTGTCACTGGACTAGAGAAGAAGCCTGGCTGGAAAATAGCCTTCTTCAGGTTGCTGACTCTGATATGTTTCACAAACGCGTTTGCTAAAATAGACGGGAAAATGGGTGTCAGAGTAAGTGGCTATTGTTTTAAGCCCAGCCAGTAACTCAGAACCATGGAGCTGCTTGCTCACTATCCCCCTTCCTCTCCCGCCCCGCTTCCAGAGGGATAGGGAGGAGAATCGAAAGAATGTAACTCCCACGGGTTGAGGTAAGAACAGTCCAGTAACTAAGGTATAACACAAACTACTACTGCTACCACTAATAATAATAATGATAAGGGAAATAAAAAGGGAAGAGAATACAACCTCTCACCACCTGCTGACCGATACCCAGCCCGACCCGAGCAGTGATATAACTCTACTGGGTAACTGCCCCCAGTTTCTATACTGGGCATGACGTGCTGTGGCATAGAATACCTCTTTGGCTAGTTTGGGTCAAGTGTCCTGTCTGCTTCCTCCTGGCTTCCCCTCCTCCCTGGCAGAGCATGAGACTCAGAAAGTCCTTGGTGAGAGTAAACATTACTGGGCAGCAACTAAAAGCATCGGTGTTATCAGCGCTGTTCCCAGGCCGAAAGTCAAAAACACAGCACTTCACCAGCAACTAAGAAGGAGAAAAATGACTGCTACTGCTGAACCCAAGACAGTGGCCAAAAGCAAGGGGAGGCCAGTTCTTTCGTTCATGTGGTGGTGTTTTCTAGTTGCTGCCTGTGTGTTATGGTCACTGTACTGCACTTAAAATTTGAAATAGATGTCTGTGAATGTGTTTTAATTCTCAGGCCAGACATTTCTGGTTTTACACTTTCTATATGTTCACTGCCTTCAGAATGAGTCTAATTCTTCACTCACTTTGAGTGAGTGGGCCTTCAACAAATTACTTGGCTAGTAAGTGACTGGGCTACTGTGTTAAATGCAGAGCAGTTATGTTCTCTAATTTTAGCAGTATATAACTGAAGTACACATTTTTTAGGAGATGCAGGTGCAGAGAGAGTCATAACATGTCAAAATTGTTAACATATACTGTCAAGTATTTTTGGTAAATTGACCTATAAGAAAGAGGTGACAGACACTGTACATTTTTCTTAGTACAGTGATTCGGGTGACCATGCATCCATCCCAATCTCAAGAATCATGAGATTTATAATATCATTCTCAGTTTTCTAACAGGGTGTTTAAATACCAGAAGTCAAAGTTTTTAGGCAAAAAACCCATACCTTTCTACCTGCTAGAGTAATACCATATAGTGACAGAGATAATGCATCCTTCCCCTCTTTCTTACTCCCTGAAAAAAAATTAGAGAAATTTTGTTTTTTGTGGAGAATGGAAGTTTGCTGATTTGGAAGCCAGCTCAAACTGATAATTTTTACAGGCTCCCATTCTTACAAGTGTATTGATCATGTTTTCACACCAGTCTCGGGAGTTTCACTGACTCTAGAAATTAAATTGCAAATTATAAAAACATTGCTTGGTTTATCTTTGGCCTGTCAGCTGCAATAGAAGTCCAATATAGTAGACCGTGGCTTATGCTTTTTGTCTTCTGCAAAAATTAAGAAATGACAGTTAAGATAAAGTGCAGATGATAGTTGAAGATTTTTTTCTTTTGTAAACTTAATTCTTTGGATAACAGATGTTGGCAATGGACAATGGTTTGTATTCAGCTGGCTCCACATTCCTATTTTACTGTTAAAAATGGAGACACTTGTTAAATAGGATAAACTTACTGTGAGGAGTTCTACAGCTTACAATTCTCTTTAGGAAGTTGAGTCTGTCTACAAGCTTTAGTACAAGCTTTCCTTTTCCTGGCAATCAGCTTTTGTGATGATCATAAATTCATCCTTAGTGAATTTGTATGTTGACATAGAGGTTTCTAATTGTCTTTAGTCTGTCAGTGAAACTCTTTTGTTTGTTGAAAGGTTAACATTGCTTGGTATTTGTCACACATAACTTATTTTCCTGGACATTTATTTGAAGTATTGCATGTTCTAAAATAGAACTGTAGTTCAGTGAAGTATTTCAGCTTTCAGTCTTCAAAGACCACTTCTGATCTGAGTATGATTAATATTTGAGACTTCAAGAAGGACTTAAATAGGGATCTAATAAATAAAAGGTTTGTGTAAAGCATTCTGGGTGATAAGATAGTAAGTTGAGATTGAAATAAAAATTTTCCAGTATAGAAAATTTTGGTTTAGCCAGCTGTTGCTAGACTGTCTTTCCATCACTGCCAGATTGGAAAAAAAATACGTGGAGTTCTCAGTGTGAAGGTGGTAGGAAGCTATTTGCTAAAAATGCCTGTTTTTTATAATGCATTCAGTTTCATGACTATCACAACTCTTGTTTAGTAAAGTAAGGATAGTGAAGTTCTCCAACTTCCAAACATACATTTGAGGTGTTAAAAGTTTAGCTATCATGTGAAGCCATTACAACATAGCAGTGTCATCACTGCCTAAGTAAAGATCTGTTCTTTGTGTTCATGCAGCCAAATGGAGAATTACACTGGGGAGCTGCTTAGTGTTTTAAAACAAACTAATGTCATAACCTGTTATGTTAACTTGGTTTAAGAAGCAAAAGCTTTTATAGCCCCCCTAGGGGCTAGGAGGTAAACTGAGGTGGAAGAGTGCAGAATGACTTACAAGGACTCACTTAGAATGACTCTACAACTTTATATTAAGACATTTGTATTTGCCTTTCAAAAATGTAGAAGAGCTCCAATGCTTCTGTGTTGAGGGTGGAATTGCATGAACGAGATTTCAGAAATTGTTTTAGTAGCTGGTTTCGTTTGTGGGATTCAAAGTGAGAAATGAATTCCAAGCAATACTAGAAAAAAAATTCATTGACATACAAAATCAAAGAAATGAATGCTAAAATTAGAATTGTGAACGCTATCATTCGAGGAAAGGCTGGATGGGGCTTTGAGCAACTTTGTCTAGTGGGGTTGGAACTAGGTTAGCTTTATTGTCCCTTCTGACTCAAACCATTCTATGATTAAAATGTCCTAATTGATTTCCAGAATAAATTGCTGTCATAAAATCTTAGGAAGTCGTATGTAAATTGCTGGTGTAAACAGCTATTACAGGGAGCATTGCATAAGTATGGGAGAAATCTTTAACCTAGGTTTTTTCCTCTGGGTAAATTATATTTTTTTTTAGTATATTTTAAATGATCGTGAGAGTGACAAAGTTATGTAGTTTCAGTCATCATATTCTGCTAATAAATTGAGATTGAGAGAAATTTTAAATAACAAGCAAAACTGGAAAAAAATCCACCAAGTTGAGTGCATTTCTCAGTCTAAAGAAATTACACTGATGCTGCTAGAGTTTGTTGAGGGTAGCTTAAGTCTAGGAAAAGAATTTGTAGAGCGAGAAGGCTTTTACAATTCAGACTTAATTATACTTAATCAGTGGGATCAATTTGATGTTTAAAGAGGGAAGATAGTAAATTATAAATGTTAAAGGACATATTTTTATCATTGAGGCACTCATCCTTTATCGGGATGCAGTACCGAAGCTATCAGTCTTTGATGGCTTCCATATTTTTTTGACTCAGAAGAGGGGATCTTACAATTCACAGATGCATTGCAGCTATGTGGAATATGGCAACAAACTAGTGTCTGTTGGCCTGGTTACTTTTCTGAAAGTGAGTTGTAAATCTCTGGGTAGTTTAATGGGAAGGGCATACTTCAGAACTCAAAATACTCTTTGTAGATGATCCCTGCTAGGTAGAGCATAGGATTTGAGTCATAAAATTAGAGGAGGAGTTAATTTTGGAAGTTAGGCTTCAGAAGCACAGGGTAGTGTGGACTAAATGGCTTAAGTATTCCCATCCAGTAATTAATGTAGATAAAACCATGTGAAATATTAATCTTCTGTTGAATGTTTAATGTTTTATTTTGCATCTCATGCTATGCTATAGGAAATATTAAGGAGAAAGTTCAAACAGTTCTTGCTGTTACTCTGTTTTGATAGGCACTACTGTGTGTATGCAAAATCACACTGCCAGCAAAAGTTATCAGTCTGAATCTACTGGTTCTTCTAAAGTTCACAGAATCATTAGGATTGGAAGGGACCTCTGGAGGTCATCTAGTCCAACCCCCTGCCAATGTATAACCTTGAGCAGGTTATATGGCAACGTGTTCAGGCGGGTTTTGAATGGCTCCACAACCCCCTTGGGCAGCCTGCTCTAGTGATCTGCCGCCCTCAACGTAAAACTCTTCCTTGTGTTGAGGTGAGACTTCCTGTGTTTTAGTTTATGGCCATTGCTCCTCATCCTGTTGCTGGGCACCACTGAAGAGAGTCTGGCACCATCCTCCTGGCACCCGCCTTTGACACATTGATCTGCATTGATGAGATCTCCTCTCAGTCTACTCTTCTCTAGACCAACCAGGCCCAGTTCCTGCAGCCTCTCCTCATAGGAGAGGTGCTCCAGACCTCTGATCATCCCTGTGGCCCTCTGCTCGACCATCTCCTTGTCTTTCTTGTATGAGGAGCCCAGAACTGGACACAGTACTCCCGATGTGGCCTTATAAGTTGCTTATTCGTAGAAACATAACAGTATTGGAAGGAACTAACTAGCTCTGTCACAGAAATTGAAGCACAAACTTGCCTCATCTGTACCTTTACAGAACATTTTTGCTTAATGTGACTGAGGCTTACCACTCCCTGTCTCTGCAGTGCTGGCAGTGAGAGTCCCCATTCTTCTTGCCACTTTTCTGTGTATGATTTACATGTTAGTCCTCTTGGGATTTATAAATGTCTGATACTTTCCTTCCTGGAATCAGTTTTGGATGATGACATTGAATAATCTGCATATATGTACATATATGTCCTTGTAGGTAGAATCTTCCGTTTATTACACATCAATATGCCACTTATTTCAGGTGACTTGATGTTTTTTGCTGACTAGTATTTGCATTGCTGCTTTCTAGAAGTTTTACATCAATCCTTTCAAATTGTTTCATGGGTATTTTATAGGGTACTTTCTTATTTAACTTATTGGTACTTTCATGAAAAATGAATTAAATTTGCTGTTTAAGTCTCTTTAAAATGCCATAGAGGGTTACATGTTCCCTCTGTCTTTATCTCTTTCTCTCTGCTTTTCTATATAACTTGTCATTATTACTCTGTGATGTTGACATCAGCAAATACTGTAAAGAGGCCAAAAGTAATAGAGGGAAAGAAAATGAAGGGAAATTGCATTATTTAGTACAGATAAGAAGAGCATGTCAACTAGATGAAATGGAACTGCTCAGAATAGAATGTGAGCACCCCTGCTTTTTTGTGTATCATCTCTCCCAGAATGTTTTGCCCCCTTAATACCCACCTCTGGAGCATCATATTATTCCAATAAGTGATTTTGGGAAAGGTAGAGAAATACTGGAATCTAAATTTCAGAAACTTTTTTTGATGCTGTTACAGCTTTTGAGTTCTTGACTGAGTTTCTGTGGCTGATTTCTGAGAACCAGGAGGATCATAACATGAGGTAAGAATGACAGAGCTGTCAGTCATCTGTGGACAAATAATTAAAAGATATAAAGGATTAAATGCCTACTCAACTAAGAAGAAAACAGATGGTACCTATAATTACAGCTCTACTACTATTTTTCTAAAGGCTATCTGATCAAGTAATTCTCAAGACCAGAATATGAACTCAAGATTGCTTCAAATGCAGCAGAACAGGCTTTCTTCTGCATTTTTCTTCCTGCTGCTTTCACAGGAACTACTTTTGAAACTGTTTTGAGGAACTAAAGCTTTGTACTTAAAATTTAATATCAGCAATAAAAATACATCACTTACCTCTGATTACTTAAAATATGACTATTGCAGTATCTGATACTCTATTTATATTGATAATATATTTGCAGTTTTTGCTTAAGATATTAAAGTAGGGAATTGATTTTACTGAAACTGTACAATTATGTGTCTTCTGAGAGCTTGTAAGGTTATGGAGGTCTGTTCTTACTGCTTAAGTAATGAAATGGCAGCTGGATTTGTCGCAGATTTTCTTGTATCCTTACAGGTAAGTGCAGTATCTGAATGGGGTGGGTAGTCGGTCACTGGAACAGGCTCCCCAGGGAGGTGATCACGGCACCAAGCCTGTCAGAGTTGAAGGTGCATCTGGACAATGCTGTTAGTCATATGGTTTAGTTTTATCTGGTCCTGCAAGGAGCAGGGCGTTGGACTGTGATCCTTATGGGTCCCTTCCAACTTGAGATATTTTATGAATCAGTCAGTGATTCACCAGATTGTAAAGAAGGGTATAAAATAAGTTAAAGGCAGCAGGGCTGTTGCCCACAATTCAGTATAAAATGTATTTGTGAAAGATGCCTTATGGAGACTTGAGTATGGGCAGCATCCTATCCTATTCACTCCCCATCATTACCTAGTACTCTGTTGCATTACTTCACTGTCATTTGTTGTTAGAATTTACTGCAATATATTGCATTCCTGGGTCTCAATAAAAGAACTGTGAAGTAGTAGTGTGTGATTAGTTTTTCATCTTATATGTGAGGAAATTAAATGTTGTTCCACATGAGAGAGGATGTTTCTGTCTGAGACAGTACCAGAATCCTGATTTTGTGGCTTTTGTTTCTCTTAGAGATCATTTCTCCCCAGTACTGGATTCATACCTTTTCTTTGTCAAAAGTAGTTTCAAAACTGTATTTATCTAATAGATGCAATGATAAAAAGTGTCTATATTTACATATGTGGCTGAAAAATGTTGAATGTTCCTTTCATTCTCCTTTAGTCTTTTTAGCTTCCTTCTTCACCTGTTCTTTTGAATCTTTTCTCCCATGGTCCAGCACTTCATCATTTTTGCGTTTTAAAAAGGGAAGTCTGTTCCTGTAAACAGTTTCTGCTTTGCTTTTAATTTTGCTTTCCTTGGTATGTACTCTGTATAATTACTGACTAGTGTTCTTTTTCTCTGTCTTTCACCAAAGTGTGAATTTGACCCTACGCTACATTAAAATTCTTCTAGCTTGTGTTTCTGATGGCCACAGACAGTTCACATTCATCCTTTATGGTACGAGGATTTGACAGTTAAACATGGTTTTGTTTTTGTTTCTTTAAATGTTCATTTTCCCTTCTTTAGCTCTAACTGAGTCCTCCTCATCTGTTTGCAGGAGTGTCACTCCAGGCCTCTAAGAATTCCCAGTAGTTATGTTGCCTCATCCTTTCTACTGAATCTGTATGTCTGTGCTCTGCCTCTCTCCTGCAGGCCTGTCTCATTTTACCTGACTTGATACCATCTCATCTCTTCAGTATATCTTCAAATATTTTCAGTGTCACTCTGAGCATGCCCCGTTCCTGAAGCATCAACTGTGGCAAGCCTGTTGGAGTAAAGTTAAAAGATTCTAAATCCTGTGTGATCTGCAGTGATAGTTTTTAGCATTTTATATATATATATATGAGATTAAAAAACTGACCTCTGTATAACATGAACAGGGTTTGCTTTTTTTTTTTAACCAAAAGCCTCCAATAAAATATTTTTTATGGAAATATGAGCTTGTTTTAATGATTTTGTTCAAGAGTTCAAGAGATCCTGTTTTCCCAGAATTGGTCTTGAAAATTGGAGTGTAAGCATGAGATGTTTGTTTCAAAAGTTTAGCAAGCTGTAGAAAAATGTGCCAAGTCTCTATAGCTCCCAGATGGTCAGTAGCATGTCTGAAGAGAGCAGTTTCAGTACTTTAGGGCAGCTGTGAGATTTCATATACTGTTAAATAAAAATTGGCAAGATCCATCAAGTCTTGTGCACTGAAGCCATCCCACATGTATCCAGTTCTCAGTAATTAATTTCTTTTTATGGCACTGCAATAAAGAAATTTATAATTAAGTTTTAGTTATAGTTGCATTTTTTTTTTTCATAGTGAGGTGCATTATTTTACTGAAATGACTGTGGGTAAATAAAATTAAATATACTGTATCGCTGTACTCACATAAATAGTAACTCAGTACTTCCAAATATGATAGTAATTTAAAAATGCTTTATATTACTGGAGTTTTGTTGCTTAGTTACAATGTATATACAAGTCAGGTTCCTACTTTTGCTGGAAATCTTAATTTGATACTCTATAAAATCTGTATGCCCACTATTAATATTCTGAGACTTATTTACTGCTACATTAGATCAATTTTCATGGTAGCCCATGACATCTAAAAATTAATGGGTCTATTTGTTGCAAGATCATATTTTGCTTAATATTTGTGTTCATTTAGCCAAGAGATAATCTTATCTCATCTTAAATCATGTATCACTAAGGTTGCTGATGTAGCATCATATAATCCTAAGGAGCCTTAAGAGATTTTCTACTCCAGCTCCTGGTCAAAGCAAGGTCAACTAGGAGTTGCTCAGGATGTTGTCAGTTGAGTTTTGGGTATCTCCAACAGTTGAGATATGTTTAAATTGGAATTCCCTATGCTTCAGTTTGTGCCTGTTGCTACTTGTCCTGTCACTGGCCATGACTGAGAAGAACCTGATTCCATCCTTTTTACTCCGTGCCCACTTCTGAATTGGGTATTTTTACACTTCGATAAGATCCTCCTGGAGCCTTCCCTTCTCCAGGCTGCATAGTCCCATTTCTCTCAACCTCTCCTTATATGACAGATGCTCCGAAACCCTTAATCATCTCTGTTGCCCATTGCTAGACTCACTTCTGTATGTTCATTGTCTGTCATAGTGTGCAGCCCAGAACTGGACCCAGTGCTCCAGATGAGGTCTCACCAGAGCTGAGGTAGATCACCTCTCTGTCTGCTGGCGATGCTAAGGCAGCCCAGGATATGTTTGGCTTCTCTGTTGCTAGGGCACATGCTGGCTCATAGTCAAGTTGCTGTCCCTCAGGATCTCTAGATGTTTTATCTGCAAAGCTGTTTTCCAGCTAGTAGGCCCCCGCGAACTGATGCTTGGCATTAATTTCCACTTTGATAAATATCAGGGGTTTCTGAAGATTTATAGCATCACCAGTGGATGGATCTGTGACTTTGGGTCTCATTCTTATTTCTGTCTTTTTGACAAAAGTTTGATTTTTTTTTTTTTTATTTTTATTTTTTTTATTTTAAGTGCTGGGTTTCATATCTCTTTTTTTCTGAAAGGATGTAAGATTCAGGTGCATATTACTGTGCATCAGCTGTGCCATAGCATGTGCTCTGATCATGTGTGCTCTCTTTCCGTATCAGGCATATGGGAAGAAGTTCAGGTAGACCTCAGTAGAACAGCATTAAGCTAAAATTTGTTACTTCACTTTTGCCAGCCATGACATGGCAGTTTTTGTAGCTCAGCTTATGCATACAATTTGTTAGCTGCTAGTCACTCAACTGTATGTGAGCTTATTTATTTGCTGAAAAAAGAAATGGGAATAGCAAATGCTCATTAAAGCTCATTGAATTTTTATTAATTGAACCCAAAGCATATATCATATTTATATTGAAGTTTTCAAAACTAGTTCTCCCTCCTGTAATGGTAAAGGTTTTGTACACTTCAGCTCCAAGAAAGATACTGAGAGACAGTAAAATGATCTATTACTTATTTTAGAACACTACCCCTGTGCTAACTCATTTCTTATTTCAGGCAAGGTTTATTTTTTTCATAAAACATATATTGGAACATTGACTTTATGGTTGTATCTTATATCCCCAGGCAGCTTTTTTGGTAGGGTGCTTGATATTAAGTATAGTATATAATCTTTTCCTTCAAAAGAAAGAGGTAGAAGATTCTTTGAATCTGATTATCTTTAGAGAAAGGACTTTCTTTGTGAATGTGCATTACTGAAGCAAGTATCAGGGCTCAGTTCTCCTAAAAAGAATGCTGTCCTTAGTTTTTCCTGAAACAACAATGAAACACCTTTTTTTTTCCTGAGTATTTAAAAGCATAGAACACTCATGTTTTATCAGACTTCGTTCTTAAAGAAATATGTGTGCTGGAAAGATGAGTATTTCACAGCCATGCACATATCTCCACTGTAAACTGGTTGTCAGTAGCCAGTCTCTTTGAGCAGGTGATTCAGGATGTACCTGCAGCATCTTCCTTCTCCCCACCTCTCATGTTGTGTTCTTAGTCCTGGGAAGAGATTCCAGCATTGTGTCGTCACTTCTCTTTGATCATGCTTTCTGAAGCTCACAAGCACAGTTGAGTAACTCACTGTTCATACACAGAACAGGCGTAGCACATTTCTATGAATGGACAGACAAACCTCTTTTCCTTTGCGCATCTTTATTCTTTTGACAAATGGGCAGCACCCCCCCCCCCCAGGATTTGGGGCAATGTTTGTTTATGTTTGATGCTCCCTTCAGAGGTATCATGTTCTGGCTAGGAGTTTTTATGCCACTCAGACTGACGCTTGGAGCAATGATGTCCCTGCCATTGAAGTGAAAATAAAGATTTCTGAAATGCATCTTTTATCTTTCTGTTTGCAGAATGACAGTGTTCCTTCCTTTATGGTTACTATAGTTGTTACTGTATTTGGTCCGTTTTCCAAAACTGTCTTTTTCTAAACTTTTTTAGGACACTCACAAGATTGTGTCTTGCTGCACGGCCAAGACACTGCCTAACTGAGCTGATGATGTCCTTTATTCATACAGCTTTTATTGTTCTATGTTTGTGCTACGTCTCAAACAAAACTATAACATCTTACTCAAAAAGTAATTCTTGCTAATCGAATGATTAAAGAAGCTTAAGGTTACTACTGACATACGTAGAAAACATGGTGATGTTTCCTTTAGTGTCAACACCTGCACATGGGGAATGGACCGTGATTACAGATGCATAGCTGGTGGCTAAACTTTGAGGAAATGTGAAAAGTTATTGAAACATCCTTTGCTTAGCACTCAAACATCATACTTATCAGTGTCAATTACAAACTAATAGCACCTGAATCTCAATGAGAGTTTGACTTCAGTTGCATTGATTTTCCAGTCTATTCTTGTGTTCCCAGTTGGTTCAGAACCTTTTGAAGTCTTCCTGTCCCTGCTCTGGAAAACCTGGAAGCATTAATACAAGCCAGAGGACTGAAAAAAGGGGAAGAGAAGGGAGAATGGAGAGTAGGGGGAGATAAAAGCTGTTTCTATATGAATATTCTGGGAAAATGAATTTACTATATTAAAATCGCAGTGTGTTGTATTCATGCCTTTGCAGTGAAATTAATATGGAACTATGTAGGGGCTTCTATTTTTGTAACATAGGTAGATTTTGGAAGAGATTCAGAGAACACGTGGCACGGCACAGACTTGTTAATCTGAAGCCACCTTTAGGGCTGAAAGACTACACTCCTACTGTAACTGCATCTTACTCTGCAGTTACAGTTCTTCAGTATGGTTCAAAACTAGTATGCATTTGTCCAAGTTTCACTTCTTTGTTCAAGGCGAAGACCTGCTTTTTATTGATTTTGGTCAACTCATCTCTTTTGTTCAGTTTTCTAGAGAAGGGAAGCATATTCTGAAGCTACAGTAGTATACCTTTCCAAAGTTGAATGATTTCAAAATAAGTTTTTACTCTCAGCTTTCTTCTTATATTTATATACAAAAGTTACTCATATATCTTCAGTATCTTGCAGTACAGAAATGCAGGAGGGCAACTCCTATGTTTCAGCCTTTTTAGACTGAAAAGGAATTTTAAGTTATAACTGTAGGGGGGCGTGTTGGGTTCAGATTATATTTCTTTGTGCCTAACTAAAGGTGATTTGGCAATGAGAGGAATTGGATTCAGTTCAGAATTTCTAGTTTTTAGTCATTGCTTTGCCATACATTTCCTATGTTGACTTTTAAATTCACTTGAGGCTAGTTGTACATTAGTACTTAACATCCATTTGGTCAAAAGAACAAATAGATAGTTCCTTAAAACAGTTCAGCATATTTTATAGGAAAGTGGTTAGAAAAATTGTTAATGCTAATGAGGTGCCATGGCACTTCATCACATGGCATGATATTGGGATATAAAATGAAATATCTAGTGTCTTTAAATGTAGTGAGACTGTAATATTATTTTTACTACAGGTACCGAGAGGCTATTCAGAAGTGGGATGAAGCACTGCAGTTAACTCCAGAGGATGCTACGCTTTATGAAATGAAATCGCAGGTAAAGCCTGAGAGTTCTTTATCAGAAAACACTATGCTTGTGAACAGATACTGTGCAAAATTGTGCAGTGGTTGTGCATATAAAATATGGAATAATCTAGGTATTTCATTTTTCCCAACCCTACTGGGCATCTTTTATCAGGAATTACAATAATGCTGCTATTCCAGCCAATCACAATAAACAACATCTTTGTTAGGACAGGAATTAAGACGTTACAGCATGAAAGAAGCAACTGCAGTATTTGAAAATTGCATTGGGAGGAACGAGGAGAGCTTGACTGTGATAGATCAGGAAATTTGACCATTAAAAATCTGCCTGCTCTTTCTAAAGAGCTGGTTTAATACTGACAACATTAAACAAGGATACTGTATGCAAAAGATTGGCTCTGTTCTGTTTTCATATTTAATGTTACATAGATAGTAGTTTTGGAAAAGAGCATTAAACAGAGTATCCTTATGATGTCAGTTCATCAAAGCCTTTATTTTAAAGCTGAGGAAAAAGGCTTGCAGCTGTCAATGTCTCACTGAAGCTATGAGATCAGCTTGTAATTTCAGTGTGTCTTTGCATGGCTTAGATGGCAAAAGTGCAAGGATCCATTATTTTGTTTGGATTGGGAAGCTTTTGTCTCCATCTGTATGCAAAGATATAAAAATATGTATTTTTATTCTCTATTAATTAAAAATGCTCTTCTGCAAAAATAAAAATAGTTTGAATTGAAGATGAGAATAAGAAATGTATGGTTTCTTTCAACCAAATAGACAGATGAGAATGGGAAAAAAATATTTTTAGGATGCTAGCTACTCAAGACATGGCTGAAAAATACATTATCTTTTTTTAAAGATAGGAAAAACAAAATAAAAAGTAAAATGGTGTTAGTAACTTCTAGGAAGCTTGCTATATTGCTTAGTTTTTAAATCTTTGTTGTTTTTGTAATTTTTTTTCTCATCTAAAAACCCAAAACACCACCCCATCCCCCAAAAAACCAAAACACCCAAATCCCAACCTCCCCCAAACCGAAGGTGTGGTGACTGCTCTTTTTTTCCTTGATGCTGTTGCATCTCCTCCTCAGCTTGCAGTCATGTTGTCTGTGAAGAAAGTTTGATACTGCAAAGGGATTATGTGAATAATCATAAGCTCATTTCAATTCAGTAATGCTGAAGGAGGCGTTTATTTTACATAGCTGCAGAAGGTTTAAATCTTACTTGTGTTTGCATTTGGTTTGAGACATAATTTATAGCTTTAGAGGTTTTTCTTCCTGAATTATTCTGGGAGAAGTGTATTGTTGGATTTCTTTGTCAACATATCATATGTATGTAAGGGATCAAGATAGACTGTATAAGGAAAAAGGAAAAACTTCTAACACAGGAAGGGTTATCTGTGAAGGGTTAATTTCTGATTTAGTTTGTTAATTTGAATGGTGTTGACAAGAAGATGCAGTAATTGTTTTTACTTTAAATTGCTGATTTTTTCTAGTGCTATTTTCTCATTCTATACCCTACACAGTGCTGAAAAGTGGGCATTTATTCTCCCCATTTTTTCACCAAGTTAGACTTGTAGTCAATTATTTCTTCCTAACTTCTAAAACTGGAGGCCTATATCTCTTTAGAAGAAAATAAAAAAAAAAAAACAAACCTTCATGCATGTTTTTCAGACCTGTTGGAAATTCTGGAATTGTACGTTCTTTTAATTTGGGCACACTTAGGATCAGATCTGTATGTTATTTAGATAGCATACTAGAATTAACAGATGTCTTGTATGATTTAGGTGCTTGACTCCTTCATACTTTTATGGTAACAAAACATCATAAACATGTAGTAGATCTCCATTAAATATTTACGTGTATTTGGATGCTTTTACATCAATGCTGGCTTAAATGAAATAGCTGCCTAGCATAGTATGCTGACAACTTCCAGCAGTGGAGGGGTGTCACCAAGACGTATGAATGGTATGAGCCTGCAGGAGTGCTTCCCTCACGATACTTTTGCCTCTAGCAAGTTTTGGCCCAGGGAATTCTCTGTGTTTTGAAGTGCTTGAAAGATATTTCTCCAACAAATTTATCTCATTGCTATCTGCTGTCATGTGAACCTTTAGCGTCTGCAGAGCTGTGTCAAGGAGTTCCAAATCTTTAATTACGCATTATTGCAAGAGACAGAATAATATAATTGTTTTAATTAGCAACTTTCTACGATGCTGTAAATGTGGTTAACTTATGTAGCTGTTCACTTGTACATCTAAGTTTTAACTTCGCTAGTAAAAGAATTCTGTTAAGATGTGAAAATAGTCCTGTAATGTGTTTTATATATATATATATATATATATATATATATATTTAACTCTGTTTTGAATAAAACAGATCAGCTAATGGCATTTCTTCTAGTTTGTGAAAAAATGGTTCACATGCTCTTATGCTGGCTCCTTAAAACAGGGTGGTTTTGAAGCAGCATTTATTTTGTGTTTATAAATGATATCCTTTTTTTTATTTTTACCTTTTTTTTTTTTTAGTAGCTTAAAGTCAAGGGAAAGCTGTTGAAAAGGACAGTTATACTCAGTGGGACAAATTAATAAGTAGTTCTTATTTATTATAGTCTTCCGTGCATGCAGGAATTAAACCACCTCTCCAAAAGTTCTCTATTTAATTTGAAATTATTTGAATACTAAAATATTTTCACAGTGGGAAAAACAGGAAAACAGGGAATAATGTTATCTTACCAGGATCCGAACTATGATGCAGTGACTTACCCAAATGGATGCTCACTACAACATCCTTCAATCAGTGCTCCAGCTGCAATGCTTTAATACTGAGAGGTGGTTGCTTACTTGGCACCCCATTCCGTGTATTTCAGCTAAATGGCAAAGGTGAGTTGGAGCTGAGCTGAGGAGCCAGCTGTGTGACTCTGAGCCGTCTTATAAAGTATTTTTGCCTGTCTAATGAAACCAGTGGGGATTAATGACAGCTGAAAGAATAAAGGGACCCAGGCCTCTGCTTCACCATGCACTTGCTTCCTTTCCTGAAGAGTAGTTCTGGGCAGCTGCACTGTTTCTTTTTAATTTCATTTCTGTTATTGCATAACACTTCTGTTAAACTGTGAATGAGAACACAAGAAAAGCTTATGTAAAAAATACACATTTAGAAAATTATTTCTTGAATCATGTTAACAAACTGTCTAATCTGTAAATTGGTAACATCTCTCTAGTACATGCAGATAATTATTACAGATGTCTTTTGCAGCATGACTTATGCTTACTGGAAGCTGGTAAGTATAATGTGCAGTTTGATACCTTTATACTTTTAAAGGCACTGATGTGAGCTCTAAAAATCTGTTTTTGCCAAAATAGAAATATGTAATTCATTCAAAAAATATTTTGGTTAGTATTTAAATGATATTATCTTAGAGCTTACTGTGTTATTCCAATCCAGCATAGCAGCACAAATACTGCAGCTCATACTGTGTAGGTAAATGAGAAACTTTGGGTAGTTCCAGATCTGGAAGAACTGTACACCGACTTCAGCAAGGGTTTTGAGGAGTGCTGGGCTTATGAATATCTGCATATCTTGTTATGTGAGTCACTTGAGGAGGTCATTCATGTTAAGAATGATTTTGAGTAATATGCAAAGATTCTTTGTGGTCTATACTAACTTTCTTTCAGTGAGGAAAAGTTTTCTCTCAAAGTAATATCTTTTGAGAATTAACATTGGATGGAGTGTTTTGCACAGGCTTGAATATCTGTATGTCCTGTTACATTGATTAAGATAATCTAATGTTGGGTTATATAGCAGCTTTCCAATTCATCGGTATTACCTTTCTCAGCAGCAAACGTAACATTTTAAATACTCTGTTGTTTAATATGCAGCTCAGATAAATATGCTGATGACACAGTAGGAATTGGTAAATACTTATGGTAAGTTCTTAAAGATCTGTATTTCAGTATTTCTGAAGAACAGAAATAACATTTAAAGTTGTCAATGACACTTGCAGTAAGTGTATTTCCAGAAAAACGTGGGAATTGTGGAATTGCTCAACTGCTTCAGAAACCCATAAAAGTTGATGAGATTTTATTTTCTGTTGCACTCAGCTACTTTTTGGTCCATTTAAAAACAGATTGCTGTGATGTGTGGAGAGGTTAAGGATGCATCTAATACAGGTCTTTGCATGCACAATGTTTCAGTGTATATACTTGACCATTCCATTACCCTAAATGGCTCCCCCATTGAAAGAACAATGATTGGTAAGTAAACTTTATGCAAGCAGTTAATTTCTATATTTTTGTTGAAACAAACAAAAACACACCCAAAAAAAACCTCCCAAAACCCCAAACAAAATGAACAAACAAACAAAAAGAAAACAAAACACACATACGCAAGGAATTGAAACCTCCCAGTACCCAGAAAGCAGCCTAATGTTGATTCTAGTATTAGATAAATTGTGTCAATTCAAACGAGTGTATAAAGACTACCTGTATTCATACAGTTAGTAAGACTGACTGAAATTTATTGTAGATTAGGTTTTTTAAACATTGGCTGGATTATTTTATTGCTGCTTTGAATTGCAAAGAAGGAGGAATAGACCTTGAAAAATTCGTGGAATTAGAATATGAACATTTGCATGCCAGCCATGTGGGACTCTTTCTTGCATGAAGGGAGACTTAGAATCACAGAGTCGTAGAATAGTTAGGGTTGGAAAGGACCTCAAGATCATCTAGTTCCAACCCCCCTGCCGTGGGCAGGGACACCTCACGTTAAACCATCTCACCCAAGGCTCTGTCCAACCTGGCCTTGAGCACCACCAGGGATGGAGCATTCACAGCTTCCTTGAGCAACCCATTCCAGTGCCTCACCACCCTCACAGTAAAGAACCTCCTCCTTACATGCAAGCTAAACTTCCCCTGTGTACCCCTTGTCCTGTGACTGCAGTCCCTAGTGAAGAGTCCCTCTCCAGCACCCTTTTAGGCCCCCTTCAGATACTGGAAGGCTGCTATGAGGTCTCCAGGCAGCCTTCTCTTCTCCAGGCTGAACAGCCCCAACTTCCTCAGCCTGTCTTCATACTGGAGGTGCTTCAGTCCCCTGATCATCCTCTGGCCCTCCTCTGGACTTGTTCCAACAGTTCCATGTCCTTCTTATGTTGATGACACCAGAACTGTACACAGTACTCCAAGTGAGGTCTCACAAGACCAGAGGGGCAGGATCACCTCCTTCAAACTGCTGGTCACACTCCTTTTGATGCAGCCCAGGATACAGTTGGCTTTCTAGGCTGTGAGCACACACTGAAGCTGGCTCATGTTCATTTTCTCATCGAGCAACACCCCCAAGTCCTTCTCCGCAGGGCTGCTCTGAATCTCTTTTCTGCCCAACCTGGAGCATGTTGGGTTTCCATTTTTCCCTGGTTTCATGTTAGTCATCTACTGCAGATCTCAGATAACATTGTCAAACACACTGTGCAACTGTGACAGGATTCCTGAAGTACACAACATAATTGTTCATAGATGTTTACAGAAACATGTAAATATAAATGAAAGGTTTATCTCCATTTAGTAAGCTTTTTGGATATTTGTCATCTGTTGTCTGAGGATCTTGTTTCTGTACAATCCTGCATCCTCAATATGCACTGATTGAACAGGACCCATCATGCTCACAATCCAAGTCATTCCATTTCCCCTCTTCTAAAGTTTCCTTAATCTTTAACTCAGTGAATAAGTAACATCAACTGCTGCCACTGCTGCAACATAGCAAAAAGCATTACTTTATGGTGCAATGTTTTTTCTTTACAGCATGGATAAATGTAAACTGCTTATGGGTAGGAAGATTTTTATGCATCAGTGTTTTGAAATGAGTTTCTGGGTGGAAGAAGGAATTGGGTCCTTCCTTCCAGTTTCACTGGACTTGGAATGCATCTATATCTAGTGATTCAGCTTCAATCTAGTGAGCTCATCTAAAACCAGGACTGACTCAGGTTCATAACAGTTCCAAAAATACTGTGGCCAGGACAGGGTGGGTCATTCTACTGCCCGTATTTTTACTACTTTGTCAGTCTCCTGATGACAGTTGCGATGTTTAATTGGTTTGACACTGAGTTGTTATAATTCTAGTCTAGTGGGGTCTTTTTTAAGCTAGGTTTATTAGACTAAGTCATCATAGTAACACATATGTTCTTTGTTTTAATGCACGTGATGATGGTAAGTCTATGTTGGAATAGAGTAAGTTCTGAAAATCCACCTACTGAACATCTTTGTAAGACAGCTCAGTAATTTTTAGTATGTATGTGCATGAGGGTCTTAAGATGTTTTTTGTCCATTGTAAGATTTTTTCGAATATTTTGATTAGTTTTAAGAGTATTTTCTAATGACGTGTTATCACTATAGTTGGAATGTAAATCAAATATTAAGTGAGATTACTTAACTGTGAAACTTCAGTGCTATCCTGCTAATGAAGATGGCAAAAGGAAATTAATCTGAGAAATTTATTTGAGAGCAACGGGAAAGGAGTAGAATCGAAGTGTGTCAGCTCTTAAAAGGTGTTCATAAACTAACACACACATC
Source organism: Pezoporus occidentalis (assembly GCF_034315485.1). Lineage (NCBI taxonomy): Eukaryota > Metazoa > Chordata > Aves > Psittaciformes > Psittacidae > Pezoporus > Pezoporus occidentalis. Next base: position 1,411,150 of record NW_026913652.1, on the reverse strand, counting down.
CTCATATTTACCATAGGTGATTCTGACAAAATACTCCTTTTCTGTAACAGCTTGCTTCAAAATAGATTAATGACCTAATTTGCTGGTAGGATTGTCTTTTTTATGGTTTTCCCCAGCATAATTTTGATAAGTAGAAGCTTGACATCTTCATACACTCAAATGACAAGATGATTTTTGTGCATGACAATCTAAAGAATCTGAGTTAAAACGTTGGGGAAGAGGGATTTAAATTGAGTTTTCAGTGATGACATTGCCCTGTGAAGCATCATACTATTTGTCTGGTTGTTGAAAAATACCCTAATGTGACTGAATTAATTTTCTAAAAACTAAACATCTGTTTAAGGAAAAGAACTGCTATGTCTGAGAACTCTATTATAATGGTTTGTGTCCTTTTCAGAATAATGCCTGCTTGTTCCTGTTTTTAGTAATAATTTAAATGTTTTGTGGGAAGTAACTAGCAAAGGGTGACAACTCTGCTGTCAAAAAAACCCAAAACACTAAACCCACATTGAAATTAATGTAAAATTATCTTGAATTAAAAGAGATTGCACAGTTACTGGTTACCGATGAGGCTAAGTAATCAGATGCAGGTCTGGATTTGTGCTGATTGTGGCTTGTATTTTAAAATCAAGTGTACTGAAGTAGTCCACAAAGGATTAAAAGAGGGTCAGGAGTTTGCTGTAATAAGGACAGTAGAGCTCCCAACAAAGAACACTCCCCACACAGAGGAGATCACTATATTCTTTTGAAAGAAATTCAGCCTGATCAACACATGCTTATTTTGGAGGGAGCCCTTAGGGGTGTTCTGTAGTGTTCTGTTTATTCCATTTTTTACAGAATACTGTTTCAAACCAGCTATTAAAGTTAAATAAAATAAATTATTGTGACAATGGGATAAAATTGAACAAAGGTAAAAATAGCAACCAGAATTCTGCTCTTGCTTGGGTGTAAGGAGTGCTACTGGCTTCCAGATTCATGTTTTACACACACATCTGAATGAAAAGACAGTAGTTTCCTAATCAGCTGAAGTGTTTCTAGCATATGGCCTGAAATGAAAGATCTGGGGGAATCTTCGTAAGAAGCAGAAAAATAGACCATTATACTCATGCCATAATGGAGCAAATAAGGGTAACTTACTGGAGCAAGTAAGAGTAACTTACTCAAAAGGAGACAAATAGTATAGATTCTTAAAATGGGAGGAGAAAATCAAGTTGTGTACAGAAGAAAGTGGGAGCAAGACTTTGAAAAATTAAGGGACCCAATGAGCGTCTTTTTTTATTAAATCAAATGGACTTTGGTTCACCATGGTGTGATATGTAGGAATGAGGGAAACCAACAATAGAGTTTTGTAGATAGCGGAATAACCTTGCCTTTATACAAGGCATAAATAAAGATAGATTAAATTTATGCACAGGAAGACAAAATTAGAATGATACTGTCATGATAATGACAGCACTACAGATAAACGAAAGTAAGATGATTTAGGAAGGAGGCAAGGAGTTCAGTTCTGGGTATGTTTAAATTAGTGATGAGTTATGCAATATCTGAAATGCAGTGAAAGTATTTAAGAGTAGCTGCATCCTTGAAAATAAGCCTTGTGTCTTTTATTGTCATGCAGAACTCAAGATTATTATTTTATTCAAGTATGCGTAAATACTGAAGTATATGTTTTGCATTAAATGTCGTCTGTGGAATAGAAGTATGATTGTGGATTTTTGTTAGACAGGTATAGCTGAGTCAGTTTTTTAACAATTGAAGAAAAAAAACACCTGTGCTGGACAAAGCACATATACATTCAGATGTGTATTTGTTTCAATGAACTTTGAGAAACTGATGCTGTAGTTAGTAGAAGCACTATAATTACCACCAGGATCTGGAAGAGCATTTTTTACAGCTGCTGTCTAAATTAGTATATACAATAGTCATAAATAGATGAAAGTGGAATAATTGTCTTTTATTAGTGAGGTCACAGTTCAGTAAATAAAGCAGTAAAAATAATTAAAAACTACAAAAGATTTCTTAAATACGTAGATGTTTTGGAATTGTGTACTGGTAGGAAATACTGAATACTCGGGATGCATAAAAACGTTTAGATGAGTGTATACTTAGATTTTTTTTCTCTCATCAGAATAAACATGTTAAGAGATAAATGCAAAAGCTAGCTGGTATTTGCAGAATCACTTAATCTTGATAGGATATGCACCTATCCATTAGTAACAGGTTCCAGTATAGGTTGGGGAATGACCTGTTAGAGAGCAGTGTAGGGGAGAGGGACCTGGGGGTCCTAGTGGACAGCAGGATGACCATGAGCCAACACTGTGCCCTTGTGGCTAAGAAGGCCAATGGCATCCTGGGATGTATTAGAAGGGGGGTGGTTAGTAGGTCGAGAGAGGTCCTCCTTCCCCTCTACTCTGCCCTGGTGAGACCGCATCTGGAATATTGTGTCCAGTTCTGGGCCTCTCAGTTCAAGAAGGACAGGGAGCTGCTGGAGAGAGTCCAGTGCAGGGCAACTAAGATGATTAAGGGAGTGGAGCATCTCCCTTATGAGGAAAGACTGAGGGAGCTGGGTCTCTATAGTTTAGAGACGAGGAGACTGAGGGGTGACCTTATTAGTGTATATAAATATATAAAGGAGGAGTGTCACGAGGATGGAGCCAGGCTCTACTCAGTGGCAAACAATGATAGGACAAGGGGTAATGGGTACAAACTGGAACACAAGAGGTTCCACTTAAACTTGAGAAGAAACTTCTTCTCAGTGCGGGTGACAGAACACTGGAACAGGCTGCCCAGGGAGGTTGTGGAGTCTCCTTCCCTGGAGACATTCAAAACTCACCTGGACACGTTCCTGTGTAACATTATCTAGGTGTTCCTGCTCCGGCAGGGGGATTGGACTAGATGATCTTTTGAGGTCCCTTCCAATCTCTAACATACTGTAACAGTTTAATTTGATTCACACATCTGCCGGTGAGAGAGACTGTGCACAAAAATGCAGTTGAACGGAAAGGTTTGAAGGAATACATTGTATTCATTACAAACTTTGCTTACAAGCATAGTCATTGAGAGCTGTTGAGGGAAAAAGGGAAAATGACAACATAAAGCTGTGGGTTGTTTTTAAAAGGTTTTTAGGTACTTCTGAATTCCCTTGTGCAGCCTATTAAATGGTATTGGAGAGAAGCCATAGGACTAGTCTAGAAAAAAAAAGTTTTACTAATTTTCACTAAACCAGCAGGAATAAGGATCCAAAGGTTTTATCAGAAGCTAAGCTATGCTTTCTGTGTTTCTTGGGTACAGAATTACTTTCTGTAGTAAAGATTTATTTTATTTTTTTTTTACTCACCCCAGTGCTGTGCAAGTACTTTGTTAATTTAATACTGAAGATCATTGTATTTGATTCCTCCTCTACTCCATGCTCATATTTATCTAATTAATATATCATAGAACAGTGATATTAAGTAAATGCTTTTTGCACTTCAGCAGTAGTTCTAGTATATTCTACCTAATATTATTCATCAAACTTGTGGGTCAGCTCCGATGAAAGTGGTTGCCCACACGAGTCTTATTCTTGTGGTTGACATTCTCATCATACTGTAGGAATGCAGTCTTTGTTTGTTTCTTGTACTGGTTATCTATCACCACAGCATGTGGGTGTCTGAAATCATGATCTGATGCAGGTATTCAGGTAATGTGCCAATCTCACAGTGGTCTTGGAAAAATAAGTCAAGCTTTGAGCCATGGTATGTATCGTCAACTATGATTTATAGGCTTGGCTATGGAGATGCAACGCAAGGAGTGGAATACTATGGTAACAGGCTGACACTAACTTGGACTGCTAGGTAAAAGAGATTTCCACATTCGGAAACCACTTTTATTTTAATGTAGGTGACTTCATGTCTAAGTTAGGCTTTGCTATTGCAGAATGCTTACTCTCCAAATAGAACAGTCATTGTTAAGGGCTGTTTCTATGCTGAATTACAGGGATTGTTTCTATAATTATATCGTGTGCACTCCAACTGTATTTGCATGATTACAGTCTTCTATTAACATGATAAAATACGACCCAGGAGTTTTTCAACAATATTTGCTTATTTATTGTGTGTAATTCTCGATGTGTTTGTCCTTCAGTATATTCTGTTACATTTTCACAGAGTGTAGGGTTTGTAGGGCTTTACAGAGTGTAGGGGGGAAGAGAGAGGGAGGGACACCTTCAGAAGCAATTATCTCCTTCTAATAGAGTTGCTTAAATAGTTCAGGTGAATCACCCTCTAGCATACCTGTTTCTCTTTGTGGGCTATGGAATGAGTCTGGGTGACTATCTGCAATTAGACAACTAACTTTTAGACTAGAAAAAGCTAGGTAAGATGAACCTGTCCTTAGTGATTGAAACAATGATGGCTTCCTGGGTAATTGCAGAAAATTTACGTATTTTTAAATTTTGATTATTATTATTTCTATTTTTATTTTTCTGTCATAGGTTCTGATGTCTTTACATGAAATGTTCCCAGCAGTGCATGCAGCAGAAATGGCTATCCAGAGAAACCCACGTTCCTGGGATGCCTGGCAAACTTTGGGACGTGCCCAGCTTGGACTGGGAGAGATAGCACTGGTAGGAAAATGAACATTAATGTGCTAAACTTGTAAACCACATCCTCTGAATTGCATGTGCAAGAATGAAAGTACAGAAATATCAAGGTAGCTGCGTATCCTTATGTAATCTGAAAGTAGGCAAAGAAAATGTTGTTATTATTTATCTCCAGTATTCATTCTACTTTGTTGTTTTTCACAAATGCTTCCTGTGTGGTTTTGTTGCTGGGCTTGTGGAAGACCTGCCTAGCTCAAAGCCTTTTGTGTTATATACTATATTTATGTGGTGGCTTTATGCAATAGAATAATTATGTTGACATAACTGCACATACAACGTTCTGGGTACTGTACTGCTACAGTACAAAGCTAACCATAATTTGAAGATGAATGCTCCATCCCTGGCAGTGTTCAAGACCAGGTTGGACGAGGCCTTGGGTGATATAGTTTAGTGTGAGGTGTCCCTGCCCATGGCAGGGGGGTTGAAACTTGATGATCTTAAGGTCCTTTCCAGCCCTAACTATTCTATGATTCTATGAAGGTACTGTGAAGTCCCAGTTGATACTGGCTTGGTTTTATATACGCCTGTTAATAAAATTCTAGTATCTTGTTTTCAGTCTTTGACTTCCCTGCCTCAGGTGCAGCAAACTATGTACTCATTCATGATTTCCTGTGGCTCCTTGGCCCCATATGGTGGCTGAAGTTGCTTCTTAATAAGAAAGCAAAAGGGCTATGATGCTCTGCAGTAGCTCAAGTGTATCGTTCCTCTAGCTGCAGCTGCATGCCATGGTGCTGGCTTGGTGACATGATGTGGTGCAAAGGAAGACTCTTCCCCCACATCACATCACCCTCCACCTACAGGCTATACATACCTGTAAATAATGTGACATATATTTAGGGTGCGTGTTCTCCTAGTCAGTATGGAAACATAGTGAGTGAACGTTTAGGTTCAGACACATCCACAAAGTCCATTAGAGAAATGATTCATCATGAACTCTCAGATAAAGAAAGATACAAGATACTGATTTGATTTTATTTCTAATAGAATTAGCTGTGTGTTGGTCTGATAGAAACAATTTTGTTTTAATTTGGAGTGGTTTTGCAAAGTTACAATGTTTAGACTGAAAATTTTCAAGAATAAAAAGAGAATTTTGAGGTTTTTTTGGGGGGAGGGTAACAGATCATGAAAAAAAGCAGTTTATTTTTGAAATGTATTAAAGAGCAGTTAAAAAGAACCAAATCAACCAACCAAACAAAAAACCACAAAAAACAAATGAAAAACAAACAAAAAAACCCCAACAGATTGTGAGAATAACATAAGGAAAAAGCTGTGTGTTGCAGATGTGTAGTGTGCTACCTTATGTTGATCATAATACGAACTATCTAGAAATATTTACTATAAATCCATACATATCTGTATCACATAGTGGTATACCATAGCTTTTGTGGTGTAGAAGGTCAGAGTAGATGGTCTGTCCTGTATGGATCTGCAATCTATAAATGTTATTCTTGTTTCCTTAGTGTCTGAAATTGTCACTGTAAATTGGGTTGTTAAATGCATTAGTCTCAGGAGATTAAAAGTTTTATTTCCTGCAAGGATCCTAGGTAACTGCTGCCGATTATTCTGTAAAAAATGCTACAGTTACTGTAATGCTAATTAAAGATGATGATATACCCATACTTGTTACACCACCAACTCTGCTCACCCTTTGTGGTGTGTGTGGCAGTTCACATCACACCAGTAGAATCATAGAATGGTTTGGTTTGGAAATGACCTTGAAGCTAATTGGTTCCAACCTCCTGCCATAGACAGGGACACCTTCCACTAGACCAGGTTGCTCCAAGCCCCGTCCAACATCCCTGCCAGGGATGGGAGAGCCACAGCTTCTCTGTACAGCCTGTGCCAGTGTCTCATCACTCTCATAATGAATATAGGAGGGAATGTCATGAGTTAATAGTGATGGAGACCCAGTGTTCACATTATATTTATTTTGGTTTACATCAGAGTAGTATTTCAGGTGCTCTTTTGGAGTGCACTGTCAAGCTTAATTAGAGAGGAATGTAGTTTTTGTAAGTCTGAGAGTATACCGTGATTCAAACCAAAGCATTCTAAGTGGGAACAGTCTCAGATTTTCGCCAAAGCACGTTTTCATCTGAAACAAAACACTACTGTAGGTGCTTCTGTAATTCTTATATTGACCTTGCCATCTGTAAAGAGAGAGGGAGGAAGCGCTATCACCATGTAGTTTGCCCTCTTAATGTTTTTGTCTTTCTCCAAGTAGGGAGTCCAGAGGTGGGTACGCTCCTGTTGGTGTCTTCAGTGCTTTAGAACTGGGTGTTCTACTTTTTGCCTTTCTGCCTTTAAAGCATACTGGACTGCCTTCTGATGAATATGCTCTCACGTATAGAGAACTTGGATAGTTACTCTTAAATGCAGTTAATGTTCACTATTTATTTTTGAACAAATCGATTTTTAAGGAATCTGAAAACATTAAGAATGGAGCAGTCTTTAAGACTCAATTAAGGTTAAATGTTTTCATAATTACTGAACCTGTGGAGGCTTCTTGACCAGGTGATCTAAGTCATAATTGTACTTTTCTAAGTCATAATTGTCCTTTTCCTATTTGCCTTTAATTATCATGATTTACTAGTGTTTCATTGCATTGTACTTTTTACACACAAAACTTAATAAAGTATAAATGTCAGGGCTTTTTAGTAATGTTTGAGATTTGGGAGTCAGTGCCCTTCTCAGGAGTAGCTTCTTCTGTTTCTTTGTTTCATTTCTCCCCTACCAGCGCCTGTCTTCACTACCTCCATCCTGCCAAATGGTCTGTTGTAGATATTTTTATTACTTCACAATAAATTATGCACTTTTCTTAATAAAAAACAATTTACTGTATTTTAATCTCAAGTTTCGCAGGTCTAAAATACAAATCTAATTTATATTATGAGCTGTGTAATATATTAATTACTTGCAGACAAAGATTTGCTTTGATTTGGTTTTGTCGAACTTGTGACAGAGTGAGATAAATTAGCCTCTTTTTATTTAGCTTTTGAAAAGCTGTTTGCTTTTTTTTTTCTGACTTTACTAAATACGTAATTCAGAGGTAATCCTTAAATGTGAGCAGGCAGAACATTTTGTTTCTGTAAGGACAGAAATTCCTTAAATTCTGTGGATCAGTTTGTAAGAGCACACCCAAGTAAACTTTGCAGTGTGAATGTAGAAATACAGTCAGGCTTAAAATATTTCATTTAGTTGTGAACATTTTTTACAGATGTTATTTACTGTATTGGTGATAACAACTTAAGCCATAACAATTTCACACTGATACTTCATTAGAACAGTTCTTCCCATGGGACAGAGTGAGCACCACACTTTCATTAAACAAGCAAACCAAACCAAACCAACCAAGCATCCAAACAAATGAAAAAAAAACCAGCATTAAAAAATAAAGACCAACTGAGACTGACTGAATCTCCCACCTTGGAGAAGTTCTTAAGCCATATGGACATGGTCATGGGCAGCCAGCTCCCAGTGGCCATACTTAAGCAGGGGTTTGGCCCAGATGGCCTGGGAAGGTCCTGCCCAACTTCAGCCATTCTGTGATGCTGTGACTTAAGCTTACCCCATTGTGAGCTGAGGCCTCTGTGTCAGATCTGGAGTACTGAAGATGACAAAAGTTAACGGGGCAGATGTGTGAATACAGACCAGTTGTGCATGCTTTTTGTTTGATGTTCTGAAGGATGTGGTTTGCTCTATTGTTACTAAGTAGTTAGTGGCTTAGCAGTCTTGAAGTGTGACACTGCATCTTGTAAAAGGAATCAAGCCTTGATAGTATGAATCCTCAGATCAGCCCTTTCTTTTATTTCTCGTGAAAGAAATAGTTCTAGGTCTTTTACATAATGCTGGGAGTTATGTACTAGCAAAGAGAGGAAATGCTGCGTTTTATTGGAATCCAGCTAATTAACTAATTCTGAGTTTGAGAGAAATTTTCAAACTGCTACTAATGTTAAGTATGCAGAAACAGATATTGTGGTAATCAGAAGGAAACTGATGGTTGGCTTTCCATTGAAAAGCAATCAAGTATGTGTTTCATATTGTTTTCCTATCCACTTGAAGGGAAAAATAATGCAGGTATTATTTTGTAGGTCTGTTAAATTATTTAACTGTGCTACTGTGATAATCTTCCTTATAAGCACAAAAAAAGGTGTGTATTATAGTATAATGATAGAATATTTCACTTTATCATCCAGGTTGGATGGGGCTTGGAGAAATAGGACAAGGGGTAATGGGTACAAACTGGAACACAAGAGGTTCCACTTAAACTTGAGAAGAAACTTCTTCTCAGTGAGGGTGACAGAACAATGGAACAAACTGCCCAGGGATGTTGTGGAGTCTCCTTCCCTGGAGACATTCAAAACTCGCCTGGACACGTTCCTGTGTAACCTTATCTAGGTGTTCCTGCTCCGGCAGGGGGATTGGACTAGATGATCTTTTGAGGTCCCTTCCAATCTCTAGCATACTGTGATACTGTGATACTGTGAAATCCGATCTAGTGGAAGGTGTCCCTGCCCTTGGCAAGGAGTTTGGAACTAGATGATCTCTATGGTCCCTTCCAAACGAAACCACTCTGTGATTTTATGATGATTATATTAATATTCTTCATAGGTATTCTTCTTATGTGCATAAATAGAAATTTTGAAAAAATTTGAAAATTGCTGTTTGTTGTATGATTTTGGCCTAGAATTTCTTGTTATTTTATTTACAGGTTTTGTGTCACACTTTAAATGGTACTGTCCTACTTATCAGGATTTGATAAAAGATGTTTCTTCTGAAAATAAAACCTGTGACAAGGGTGTATTTCTGTCCTGTTGATTTCATCTTCTACTACGCTTCTGGGCTCATCTGTAACATGACAGACTGTGGCAGGGGTACATGTTGTGAGTGTTCCCCACTGACTTAGCTGAGGCACACGTCCTCTGGTCTCTACTGCCAGCCATCAGTCAGGGCATGTGTCCCAGGGAGAACATGATCTGAGTCACCCCTGGGGGTGATGCACCTTCATCTACACTGCATCAGTTCTCCGCAGTTCAAAGTTAAAATAGATAACACATTTATCATTTAGATTGTATCATATAAACTATTAAACTAGAGTGAAAATAGCTGAAAGAATTGGAATTTTCTATTTGTCCTGGGTTCAGCAGTAGCGGTCATTTTTTCTCCTTCTTAGTAGCTGTTGCAGTGCTGTGTTTTTGGCTTTCAGCCTGGGAACAGACAGTGCTGATAACACCGATGTTTTTAGTTGCTGCTCAGTAACGTTTGGGCCGACCAAAGATTTCTGAGTCTCGTGCTCTGCCAGGGAGGAGGCGAAGCTGGGAGGAAGCAGAGACAGAACACCTGACCCAAACCAGCCAAAGAGGTATTCCATACCACAGCACATCATGCCCAGCATGTAGTACTGGGGGCAGTTACCCGGAAGAGTTAGATCACTGCTCGGGTCAGGCTGGGTATCGGTTGGCGGGTGGTGTTGTATTCTCTTCCCTTGTTATTTCCCTTATCATTATTATTATTGGTGGTAGCAGTAGTGGTTTGTGCTGCAGCTGGGGTCTCACGAGAGCAGAGTAGAGGGAATCACCTCCTTCGACCTGCATGTCCACTGATGCAGCCCAGCATACAGTTGGCTTTCTGGGCTGCAAGTGCACATTGTCCGGTCATGCCCAGCTTTTCATCTACCTGTATTATGTTGGATACTGTTAAAACAAATCCATATTTAGGGAATATTAAACACAGAAAAGGTTTACATGTAAAGGTGTACATGTCTTCACTGATGGACATCCTTTGAAACAGGTCAGATGGTGACTGTCAGATGTAATATAAAGGCCTAATTCAAACCTTGGGGGCAGGTGTGAGCTGCATGACTTCTTAAAATGCTCTCTTACTTTTTTTTAGGGGTCACTGTATAGTGGGAGTTACTGGGTCTGTATGTTACAGATACCTGCTGTAAAAAAATGTTAGTCTGATCACAACTTCCCTTCACATTGAAAGACTGCAAACCAGCAGAAAAGATTCTGCTCATAGGACAGATGAAAGATTGCTACAGAATGCCCTATAGTGAGATGAAATGTAAAATATTTAAAAAATACCAATTCTTCAAATATTATAATTCAGCAAGCAAGAGCATCTTGCAGGAGATTTTATAATACTGTTCCGTGTAGAAGTCCTGTAGTCCTTACATGCAGGGTGTCTTTAAGATCAGAGTGCCCTTTAAAATGAGGCTAGAAGTGCCAAGTTTGTCTAGTGCTACTACATTTTCTTGTAGTGCAAGACAGGCAGTTGTAGATTTAAATCTCCATCGGGGAGAATTAAAAGTAGCACTCTTATTTTTTCTTTTGTTTCAATGGAAATTAATGGCTGTGGAAGCTGTTACAGTGTCAACATAAAATTTTATGTGGATGGCAGTTCTGTATTTTTAGTGTTACATTGCTGCTTTAAAATGAATCGCTCTGGTCTTCTGCAACATTTCAAATTTACTTTTTAATATTTTATGATTTATAAAAACGTCGCACAAAATCTTTTTTCTAATAGATATACAAAGATGATCTTTTTATGCTGTGTTGTATGAATCAACAAAGCAGCTTCTAAGCTTAACAAATGTTACCTTGTATTTGATTACTCTCCAGTGTTGTTTATTGTGCATATACGAAACTATATAGTCAGGTTTTAATCGGGGCACATCTTTCATTGAAAGCAGATGGTGTTTGTTTATATTTTGTTTTCAACAGAAATACAAAAAAAAAGCATTTAGTGTTTACTTATAGCTCATCTATCACTGGAAATTAAAAGCTAGCAAAGTTGAATAAAATGATGCTGTTTTGCAAGAATTACACTGCACTCCTCCTTCTGTTTAAAGTTCAGCATGCACATACACTTCAGAGCTTGCTGTGGGCCAGTCATAAAGTATTATTCTTTGAACTGAAAGGCTGACTATTGCAACAGCAGTAATACTTGTACACAATCAGCATTTCTTAAATCTGGTTTGTATATCTTGTCTGCTGAGTTCACGTCATATGGATTTCATCTATTAATCTGAGCCAGCAGAAAGATGAGTTGGCAATTTCTGTCAATGCAGAAGTAATATTCTAATTTTTGAAATTGATTTGCATTCTTTATTTATAAATTACAACAGAATATGGCATTCAGTGGTTGTTCAAGCGTCTTTAAAGTCTTTATAAGTAAGTTGCTAGAACTTTTCCCAAATACAGTCCAAATCTGTATCATCACTGTTTTCCCGCACTACAGGAAGGCTTCTGTTCATCATGACACAAGAGTTTTTCACTCACGTGGCCATTTCCACAACTTACCGTACAGTCATAAATGTGAAATACACATGGCCTGTGCATATATACACCTAAGTCTGAGTAGGTAGGATCAGTCTTGACCTTTTCACTGTGAATATAACTATAAATAAAATACATTGTAGATTCTTGGTCTAGCATTTTTTCAGTATTGTAGCAATCTCTTCTTATTGTTGAATATCACATCTACTGGGTTAGATGGTCACATTTTTCTTACACTTAACAACTTCTGTGTTATTTTATTTGTAAGACTTTTCCCAGTTGAGCTGAAAGACAAGAGAAACAGAGTCAACTACACTGGTATTGATATTAAATTGTTCATAAGAATATAAAAATTCTTTCTTGGAATAAATTTCCAAGTTGGGAGTTAGTTTGTCTACTTTTGTCTGCTCAGGTAAGTGTATTTGCAATCACAAACCTGTTACAGAAAGTGCTTATCATAGAGCTGTGATTACTGTAGTACCAGGTGTGTATGGGATATGACTACATGCTAATTTAAAAGCAGCAATATTAGTGATGCGTGAAATCCCAGTCACTCCTTTTCTGTATTTCTTTAAACCATATCTGTCTGCTCTTGCTTTCCTATAGATCTGAAAGGAGACAAGTGGGATAGAATACCATCTAAACAAAAATTATTCTTGCTTTTACCTTTCTAATTCCAACATTATGTTTGACATGTGAACACTTATTTGTGCCCTTGTTGCCAGATCTGTTCATTCTTCATACTTTCAGATAATTGTATGCACAGTTGCTTAGGGGTAACACTGCTATTGAGCTTACACCTGAGGGAGGATTGTTCCACTAAAGACAGACTGGAGTAAAATCGCTTTTGTCTTTGCTTGAATGATGGAGTATTTTGTTGTTGGTAGTTTTTATTATGAAATATGTAGGTGTTAAAGTGTCCGGTCCTTGTTTCTTTCCTATTGTTTCTAGGCAATCCGAAGTTTCCAGGTGTCCTTACACATCTTTCCGATGAACCCTGAAGTATGGAAAGAGGACCTTTCCTGGGCAAGAAAACTATACGAACAGCAGAAGGCAACCAAGACTGAGGCAGTGCACACACTAGCAAAAGTTAAGGAGCATGAACAAGAATCAATCCCAGACTATGACTTTGAAAGTGATGAAGTTGTGGCAGTCTGTGCTGCCATTGCAGAGAAGGAGAAAGCTCTTTCAGAAGCTAAAACAGTAGTGATTGTGTCTGCTTCAGGCACAGTAGAAACTGTTACCGAGAAGGAGGATTGTCCTGCAACTCCTGATGAAACCCTTTTCATCAGAGCTCGATAGGGCAGCCTTATGGGTTGTCATACTCTTTTAAGAACTACTGTTACTTATTGTGTTGGGCTTCCTTTTTTTTTTTTATTTATTTTCTAAGCAGTGGGAGAGCCTACGAAAGTTAAAAAAATTGCAGTTACTTTACCTCTGTAAATTGAAAAAAAGAAATGACCCAAATTGTTTCATGCTTATTTTTTGAGAAAAAAGCCAAGAGCTTACGAACAAATACATTGTTAAAATGCTTAACTGCATTTTAACAACTGTTTTCATCTGGCTGAATTACATAATTTTACAACTTAATGTCTACATTTTCCCAGTAATTAATAAGCTTTTATTTAAACTCATTTTATTGAGAAGAAAAATGGATTTTTTTAAGTCTATTTCAGTCCTTATTCATTAACATTGTTTTTGTTCCAGCTAAAGTGTGAACTGTTCTCTGTTATCAGAAGTATTTATTTTCTTTATGATTACTTTTCTATGAGGAAGCTTCCTATGAAGTAGAGATGGATTATTATTTTGATTGTGTGTGTGATAGATCCGCCATCCAATTTGTAGTCAAATGAACTCAACAGAAACTTTCCTGTTGCTTTCATAGGTGGATGGGTTAAACACTTTCTGATCAGATGAAAGGGAATGCTGTATCAAACAAGGCCCTGAATGCTTAGTTATTACTGAGGATTTCACCAGAAGAAAGAACATTCAGCTAAGACTGAAACTGGCCTTGAATGCTGTGCTACAGACATCACCAAAAGTAAAATGGTGGGAGCTGGAAATGGGTATGTCTGAAGTGTGTTATGTTTAGGCTTTTATTTCTTAGTAAGCTACTCTCATACAAGGAGGCAATTTATTTTTCTTAATTTTTATGACCTGATATTTGAAGTGTGTTCTTAGTGAACTCATACTTCAGGATAGCATTGCCAGAGTCTTCCTTTTTATCCTTTTCAGATTTTGGGTGCTGTGATGGGTATTCACATTGTTTTAACTTAGGGGTGTAACATAGGAGATTTATTGAATGTTCATCTTTCTTTAGAGGAAGGCATGTGTTTGTGCCTCACATGGGCAGTTCAGGGAAATGAAGTCAGGCTGTTTCTTCTATGTGCTCTGTGCAGAGACTGCTCTCTTTTCGCATTGCCTGGAGACATGATAGAGATGGTTGCCTCATAAACTAGGCTGGGAAAAAATGGTCAGTGGAGGATTCAGAGGCAATTCAGGATTGGGAACACATAATTTGTACTTTATGACATTTTGCATGATAAAAACATTTTTGAATGATAATTTTATAGATAAGGGAAACCTTTTGAAATCACTTATCTTTGTATTTTTCATATCTGATTTCTATTTTCAAAGTAACACATTTTAAAAGGAAATAATGTTGCTTGAGAAGCATAATGATTTTTGCAATAGCGTAATGTAGAAAAATTATCTCAGATTATGCTTTCAGTTGAATAACTTTATTGAGGAGGACACAGTCTTTCCAGAAATTAATTATCCCTTTCAAAAACTTAATTGCCATGTTGTACTTCCTAAATTTACATTAATTTTTGCAAGATTCTTCCTGAATATATTTCTGTGTATGTATGAATTTTTAACTCTGTGCTTGCATGTGCACACGCAGTTTTACACTTTTTAACATCTCTTAAGTATTCAAAATAATTATAATTACAGTGACTAAAATATATTAAGAAATGTAAAATGTCACCATGCTACATCTTTATTTGTTCATTCAGTTCAGAACTAGATCTTAAACGCTTACTGAACAGATGTTTGATTAAGATACGGTTTGATAGATGGTTTAAATTTTCCCAGTTAAAGAACTTGTTAATCTTATTTTTTCCTAACAAATAATACAATCTATTCAGCCATAGGAAGTTAGTATGAGAAGGATTTAGACATGTTTCTTCAAAGGAGACACGTTCTCTGGCTAGAAAAGGAAATGTGCTGGAAGCTGTAAGGTATGTTTTCATTTTGAAGGATCTTGGCTATAATCCAACACATCTTTTCTTTGTGCTTTATACTTGCGTCAGTGTTATGTATTTGCTCATACAGGAAGAACTGCCTCCCTCCTCTCAGAAGTCCCATGCTATCACAGAATCTGTTTCCACTGAAATGATTCACAAAATTCATATTGACTTCAGCACTGCTGCACCAAACTAATGGAGGGGTGTGCATCTGCACCATCAGGCAGAATGGCCAAGCCGGCTTTGAGGGGTGGTTGTTTCTATCCCCTGTGCTAAATGTGTTTTCATTCCGATTAGATTAGGTGATGAACTCTAGGTACTGTCTGGATTGTAGTGTTTTGTAGAGCACTGTAGAGCAGATAAATTCTTGCGATAGTGTTAATCTCAGACTGGGAAGAAGTTAAAAAATTGGTGATTTCAACATTGTTTTTTATACAGCATGCCACGTTTTGCTTGTATGGGATTTTTTTTCATCTGTTTGAATAAAATACTGACTTCTCTGCTGCTTAGTGATGCCTGTTTATTCTCTTGGTTATAACAAGAGTAAAGGTTAATGTTGACCATTTTAGAATGTCACTCATTTAATCATTTTGCTTCTGTCTCTGCTGAACATGTTGATGTGTTACAGTTTTTTTTTTAAAAAAGGACATCTTGGGAAAAATGTTTAATAAAAGGTAGAGAGTGTTCGGTGCTCTTAAACCTCCCAGGGGTATCCAAATGAGAGGCACCCAAACTAGAAAGCCTTCCTTATAAAAAACAGGGTGTTTATGAAGCATGCTTCCACTTTGCCATCAGTAATTTATTTTTATTGTTGTTCAGCGTCACTTGTGGCAGTGGCTGCAGCAGCTTCCATGTGTTTGCCTTCCATATGAATCATATACATTGAAGTGCTGAAGTGTTGCAACATTGCTAAAGAGGAAATCTCAACAAGGCTAGGTGGATTAATTTGCTTAATTGGGAATCCATAAATAAACATTTAAATACAGGGTTTTTCCCTTTGAATCCTTTTATATCCAGTGTAAAGGAATACACAGCCTCAGAGGGCCATTCATATGCCTGGTGTTACAGAAGAATCTTAGGATACCTCCCAAGGTGCCTAATTTTTTCCTTTGGTTAAAATGGAAACTGAAGATGACTGAGTGGAAGTTAACTTCAAATGCTGAAACAGGGCAGATGAATTCCACTCTTAGAGATGGAGATAGTATCTTGAAAATCCTCATAGATTATACTGAGAGATAGATAATAAATCCTTTCTGACAATACTAGAGGGTAGAAAAGGTATGGATCAGATAACACAACAGTGACCAATTTGCTAATAACAGATTGGATTTTAAAAGTAGTTATTAAGGGAAAAAAGCAAATGTTAACAGTTTACTCTTGTAGTTCCTGAAAATTGTGTCAGTATCTTTTGGGGATCAAGATTAGAGTGGTAGCATTGGAAACTTACCTGGCCATAAAAGGTAAGTGCATCCCAGATCCTAAACCCAAGGATCCTAAAACCAAGGGAAAGGAGGTAAAAGCTGGTGTTGAAGATAGGTGCTCTCTTAATTTATTTTGAGGTCATACAATAGCTATAAAATTGGTCTTGGTTTATTGGCAGGCTGCCAACAACATGTATTTATTGTAGGTTGGCATCACACTAACATCGTATTCTTGAATGGATTGGAGTCCTTGGGCTGTAGTTATCTCCAGAGAGAACTGGTTTAGAAGCGTGAGGAGCTTATGAGTGTTGGTGATTGCTGGATCCTCCCAGATGTACTGGTCTGGATTTGAGGGTTGGTTTTCTAGGAGCTCTGAGGTTTCTAGAGGGTAAATGATCATGGGAAAACATTAGAGGTGGAGAATGAGTTGACTATTTGAGTTCAGAAAGCAGATGATTTAGACTTCTCTTGATTTCCAGATCTGGTAAAACTGTCAGGTCTAGAACAGGCCTAGGAGTGGAAAAGTCTGGTGGTATTCCATAGTTCTAATAGTCAATCTGCCTTAAATAGAACATGTTTGCAGTTGTCTCTAGGAGCAGAACTAAAAACTGTAGAAAGCTTCTTGTTGAGGGTGATGGCTAGTGCCATTTGAAGACAGTGGGTTATACTGATCTTGTCAGTGCTTTGCCATTGCGCCTATAGCACCAGTTTGGGTTAGGCACTAGTGTTGCAGACAGCAAGGAGCTACAAGCTTGACTTAAAACAGCACCTTACAACCTACCCTTATAGTCCAAGTTCTCTGTCAGGATATCCGACACCCTAAACCTGGGGCCAGTTGATCAGAGATTCAAAATAATTACAAATATTCATAGAAACCACTGTCTTGTGCGGATACCAACTGTCACCCTGTTTGTGGTGGGTAGATCCTCCAAACTGTGCCACAGGACATGGCCTTAAATTGAGTTAGTGCTGGGGCTTGGGGTCCCAGTAGTGAGATGGGGGTCCAGCAGTACCTTTGGGTGAAAAGGGTTGTGTGAAGGAGAGGTCTGGGGTGCGGGGCTGCCACTCACAGGACTAGCAGGTGGAGTTGGGGACACATAACTTGTGTGAGAAATTCTTGAATGGCAAACCTGTGCATCTTCTGTGAACACAGAGGGCTGGGGAAGTGGCATGCAGATGTGAAAGACAGGCTGTTGCTAGGGTTTCTGGACCTCTGGGGGACAGGAGTGGAAGGGAGCTATTATGTGTGAGAAGGGAAGCCCTTTTGAACGTATGTGAATTACTCAGGAAAATGACCTTGTAACTTTCATGTGGCAAATTAACCTCTACAAACTTGTAGCTTTATTTTATGAGACTGGTTATGGTCAGGGAGGCTGAGGAAGGTAACTCACTGATGTGTTTGTGGTCAGCATGGAAGAGGGTGCCAAAGCTGAGTGGGACTGTTGGGCAGGTCAGGGAGACATAGTAGTCTGTCACCCTCAAAAGCCCAATTCTTTTAGCCTGGCTACTTCTGAACACTCACCTGTGTTTGCAGCGAGGCAGTAGAGGTGCTCCCAGTTTCATCTTTGTGCGCTGCCATTGTGCTGTGGCAGGCAATTCTAGTACTGCTCAGGATACTTTGTAAGAAGGCTGGGAATCCTTGAGTTCATCACCGAAGAAGTCCGTGTTAATGTTGTGTGCTGCGAGTCCAGTCCACTACTGACATGCCAATACTGTGGGGTAGGAGGAACACCCCAGGTTTCTTGTATGTGTTTGCTAAGAGAAGCTAAAAGGTCAGCTACTTGGGATAGTCTATTCTTGCTTAAAGCTCTTCCAGACCATATGCATTTTTCATCAATAATGATGATAAATAATAAAAGAATTATCAATAAAATCTATTAAAAATAATAAGCCTATGCTTATTTCGATACCTATTATACACTGTTGATACTTAATTCTGTCATTGCATACAGCAGCAGTAACATTGCTGTGCTGCTTTGGGCTGGCTGCAAAGGTGTGGTCCAACAGTGGTACAAGTGGCAGTCCTGTCTTCCTGCTCTGCCAGGTATTATTTCCTGTCTGGGGAAGTATGATGAATGTATTCTATTTGTTGGTCACTAGTAAGCAAGACCATAGGTATGTTTTTTAATTGCAAAGGATTCAGGTAGATCTTTATCTGTAGCTGCAGTAAGAACTTGAGTGCAGCTTAACTGGTGGAAAAGTGGCTTCTGCTGCAAGTATTTGTGCAGAGGTTTAACTTCACTTTGTATATGGATCAAGGCAAATAAGCTCAACTAGCTTATTATTCCCTGTCGAAGGAAAACGTGATTTTTGTTTGTTTACATAAAGAATTTTCATGGCTCTACACTGGTGCTCTGGGGGGCATTTCTGAAGATGGCTGCCTCCTGCTGGTATTGATCATGCTGTGGTGTTTGGGGAACTTACAGGGCAAAGCATTCCAAGATGGGAGGCTTGTAATGGCGAGGAGCTGGCATTGAATAACAGACTCATATAAACAGCTGAGGTCAAGCAGAACATTTCCGTTTAATTGTGATCTCCGAAATTACTCTGGTCAGTACAACTGCTTAACATACCCACATAAGGCTCAAGATTGTCACTACAATATAGCATTCACATGAAAACACGTTAAGCAGCATCACATGCTTAGTATTTGACAAAACATCTTCCAAATATCTATATAGAATTACTTCGATAAACATTGTTTCTGGAACAAGATCTAACCCTTACAACATAAAACACAAAACTCTTTTTGTCAGTGGTTAACAGCTGGTTTTAGTGATGTATTTGCCATTAAAACTGTAAGAACAAATCATTTTCAAGATGAAGTTATGGCTTTATATACCTGTACTTTAAAATGAAGATTCTGCTTCCATGGTTTTGTACATTTAGTTGATGGAGTATCAGATTACACAGTCATAAGATTCTACTTACTATTTAAAGTAAAATGATAAATGTTAAGAAAAAATACCTTTGTTACATCAGTGATGCTTTAACTAAGTGAGTATTAAGACTATTAACCAGGGTTTAAAGTTTTAGGCCCTGATGTTGAAAGCACTTCTGTACATCTCTAATTTTACATGAACGTAGTCTCCCTGATAGCAAAGGGATGACTCTGATGGGTGATGTGAAGTGTGTGCCTAAATGCATGCAGACTGTGAGCCAAAGTACTCAGGAAGGCGCAGATGTGTTACACAGGAAAACATTCTCAGCACATAAATAAAATCTGGCATTTTAGTATG
Source organism: Pezoporus occidentalis (assembly GCF_034315485.1). NCBI lineage: Eukaryota > Metazoa > Chordata > Aves > Psittaciformes > Psittacidae > Pezoporus > Pezoporus occidentalis. The sequence goes on along the minus strand of NW_026913652.1, from coordinate 1,391,326 downwards.
TATATACACTGAATAGGAATATTTTTAACTGAAAAGATGTGTTTTCTTCTTCTCCCTTAATAGCGCATATATTCCCATTTCACTCAGAAAGTGCTTATATATTCTCAGCTAAAGAATTACCTCATCAGCTGCAAATCTAGCATAGACAACAAATCTAAGCCAAGACTGTCTTATTAGCAAGAAATACTAGGGGAAAAGAAGGCTGGCAATCATTTCTATATACCTTGTATGAATAAGAAACCTTCTCACAGAGAAGAACAGACTTTTAAATATTTTCAGTCCCGATATATATATACAGTGGTAAAAATTCACATTTTCATGCTTTAGTGAGACACTTTAAAATCCTGCCCCAGGCAGCTCTTGGAGTAGCTGTGTTCAGTTCCTAGCAGCTGCCTCACATCCAGCTCTAGTACCAGAAACTTAAACTCTCAATAGCTGAGCAACCATGGGGAGAGAAAACACAGTTCTAACATATTTGGAAAGGGAAAGAAAGAAAGAAAGAAAGAAAAAGAAAAGAAAGAAAGAAAGAAAAAAAGAAGAAGAAAGAAAGAAAAAAAAGAAAAAGAGAAAGAAAAAACAAAGTGATGGGTCTTCCTATTTCCATGGGTGCAGCAGCTCTCCCTGTGTCCCAGAAGGCAGTTCATGTTTCCAGTCCCATTAGACCTGCCTTGTACCATTTTTGATGGCAGGGTCCAAATGCAGCATCTGCTCCACACAGTCTTCAGTAGTCTAAAAGAAACATACCCATCACATGGCAAGAAAAGAAATAGCCCTTTGGAGCACAGTTGATCCCCTCTGCCCTTGAATGGCAGAACACCTCTCTATTGCACCAGTTTTTCCAATGTACCGGGAAGTATCCCCAATGTTGATGCCTTTCGCAGCTATCTATATACACTTTTCTGACAAATTCAGTGTCTCTGTGGGGAAGGTGACCTGCAGAGGGCTGCCCTTCGCTGTACAGCTGGCCCCGCCACTAGACCCCATTTGATTCACCAGGAAGACGTTCTCGGAGTCCTGACCCTGTGAGGAGTCTGAGGTCTCCGAGCTGCGCAGTGTCCTCACTGAGGTGGTGTCAGACTGAGCCAAGCTGGCGCTGGGCCCTGGGAGCAGCACACGGCCCCTGACACTACTTTCACTTAACTCCGGAGGATAGAGCAGCGTTTGCGAGGTGCTGCTGATCTCCCTCAGCTCACGGGAAATGAAGGAGGGTGACTGACTTGACATGGCGGACGAGGTCCTGCGGCCATCCACACAGTTGAAATTGCCCCCTGAGTGCTGCCTTCGAGCCCCTCCAATGCGGCAGAAGAGGCACTTGACCTTCTCAATGGCTTTGCTGAGCACGGTCTTGCGGAGGAGGATGTAGACCCATGGGTCTAAAATGGGGTTCACTGAGGCAATGCGGATGGCCTGCAGGTCAGGGTTCTGCCTCATATCTTTCACTGATTCCGGCTGGTACAACTGGTTCACAAAGACACGGACCTACCCAAGAAGACGGGAAGAGGAAGACATAGTTATACTATTACACCAGGAAACCAAATTTTACATTTGGAAGCAGAGATCTACATTTGCTATGCAAGCTATGACAAGAGAAGAGACTGGCAAACACAGGCATCTCAGATTGGCAGCTGTGACGCTGTTTCTGGAAACAGCAAAAAAAGATGAATCTACTATAAACTGGTCTTCTTTGTTATACATGGGAAAGGAATAGCTCTTTCTCTTTCATTCCCCTCATAATTAATCCCTGAATCTCCAAATTTTGTATGATGTTTTTAAAAATTCCTTGTTCCTGATACAACTCCAGAACAAAGATGTAGAGCTGTATCCTGTTCCCTTGGTACACTGTGAGTCTTATGCTACCTGTAAAGAGACAGCTGACTGAGGAGACCTGCATTTTCAGTTCCTCCAGCAAAGGACTAATTGTTTGTTTAGAAACAAACTGAAACACAGATTGTAATTCAAGTACATTAGACTGTGGAAGCAAGTCCAGAGCTGTCGATTCTTAAGTTTAGAAATGCATTTTGCTGGCACTTGTCCTTACTGCAATTTTTTGTACACCCTCAAAGGCTGGCTCCCTGCAGCATGGTTCTGAAAAACAGACATGTGCTAAAAAAAATAAGAAAGAAAGAAAGGTCCCCCAGCTAGGAGATTTTTAATCTTGACCTTTTAATAGGTCAAGATTATGAGCTGACTGTACCACTGGACTGGAGTGCTCTGCCCTCCTATAGAAGCCAGCATTTTGGTTCTACTTACATAAGCATAAAAACACTGATGAAGTGGTGAAGAATTTAAGATGCTGAAGCTGAATAATGAAGGAAGTATTTAATTAGCAATTTTAGTTTATCATACAAAAATACAAGACTAAAGGGCCCTGTTTTCTACATAGAAAAGGCTTCTTCATCTTTTCCCTCTGAATCAAAATCTCCAGTAACCTAATGCCTCTCCTGGTTTAGAAGCCACTTTTGTAAACGCTACTCTGAGTAACACACAGCCCAGTTCTTTGATATCAGTTGTTATCTTTCCGGTGTCACTAAGGATGGAATTGTGGCATCATATGAATTTGTGTTGATCAGTCTCAAATAGCTGTTATTCATTGCAAGCAGCAGTGTCTAATTACAGGAAGGCCTCGAAAAGCTACTGCACTGATAATGGAAGATGCTGTTTTCTTCAGATTCCCTAAGGTAAGGCAAAATAAATCCCTTAATTATCTTATCTGATACAGTAAGAATCGAGCAGCAAAATGATGATGTTTTTAAAATCTTATCCCTGGCTTCTGAAACGAATCACAACTTGCCTTGCTAGGAAGTTACAGGCAAGGAGACAGACAAATATTTAAATAAACAAGGCAAACTAACACAGATCTCTTCAGTCATTTTTTATTGGAAGTTCTGCATGTGAAACCATCCATGTCTGGTGAAGAATTTCACAGTTCTGTCTGGACAAATTTTCCTGCAGCAGGCCAGCCATTTGGCTTGTCAGAATTCAGAGACTGAGTATGTTCCAAAGCTATCAATAAAGTATGTTTAAAATAATGCGGAGTGCCTCTTTTGAAGCCCTGTGCATACAGTCTCTCTCAAAATGACTGTCAAATCGATATGACTGCCTCTATTTTGTTTCTAGATGGTATTCTGTAGGTTTATGGGTAACAACACCTGCCCATGGAGTTAAAATACGGGAGAATCTTGAATTTATGCAGCACTATAATGATTCGAGTTTTATTCTTGATTCCTAATGATTTCTAACACTGCAGATATCTTTTTGACAACTCATTTATTTACGTTATTTTTCTGTTAAGCCAAATATGTAATTTGGGTGCTTCAAAGAGTATTCTCCTGCTTATTGAATTTATAGGGTTTTCTTTTACGAAGCTTTACCTGCTTTTTTTTTCCACTGTTTTATTTATATTCCCTCCACCCGGCATCAATCACCCCATGATTCCATGAGAAAAAGCCCTCCAGAAGCCGAAATAAGGCCTTCAAATAAGGCTGATGATTTCTTAAAAACGCCCTTAACGAAACTCTCTTTGCTGGAAGGTGGTCCGCCTCGACGACACCTTTCTCGAGGGCACCGCTAGGTGGCACGGGTGTCCTGCGGTCACCGTGTCCCACGGTCACTGTCGCACGGGGCCACCTGGCCCGTGCCCGGGGGCTGCCGCGGCTCATACCGGTCATGCGGATGGAAGCGGGCAATCCTGGATTAACGCTGGAGAGGGAGATACAAATTCTGCGACTCCATTTGCCAGCTCGTGGCAGTAGAGCCCCTATGACTGACGCTGGGGCTGTAAAGGGGGAACAGTCAGGTGCCCTGAACCTGGAATGCTGAAAAATAAGTTGAGGCTTTGCCTGGCATTGGCTAAAATCTATTCCTGAAATGCTTGACCATTTGAGAGACATTTTTTTGCCCCTACGGAATGGTCAGAGGTCAAATGTATAAATATACAAAGGTCAAATATAGAAATACCCCATTCCCCAAGAGATTTAACTTGTGCCATACCAACTCTTCCGAAACACTCCTTTTCTTTTTCTGCACTGAGATTTCCTTATGCAGGGGAATACACCCTGAAAGTATGTAAATGCTGCTCTATGTATTTGACCAGTTATCACCAGACAGGTACATGCCCTGAAAGCCAGGAGTCCAAAGGACAGTGTTGAGGGGGTGGAGGCTTTCTAGCAGCTCACACAACTGAGCACCGTCATTACCGAGAAGACTAGAGGTGTGACAGGGAGGGGTATTTGCTGATAAATCCATCCAGATCACAGAACCCAAAGGCACACTTTGAAGATAGCTGAAGAAGTACACAGTCCAGCTACGGAGATCTGACTTTTTTTTTTTTAAACTTGGAGCTATAGTTACACGTCAGTGATTTAATAGTCGGATTGTTCTTTTGATAAGCGGCATATGAAACTGAGGTACCTATTTCACCTTTCTCTAGCTGGCTTTGTTGAAAGACAAAAATGTCTTTTAAGTGTTCACCCTGTGGCAGAAAAGGACAATTGCTAATTGCGCAGTGCAGTTTGCATTATGTTATCTCTGTATGCTTTATTTTGATTTGACAGCTATGCAGCACCTACAGGTTAGAGATTTGTAAAATGGACAAATTTAGTGAAAACTTTGGACTATACGAAATTGTTTCTACTTCCCGAAAGGTCTTACATATTCTGTTAGAAGCCCCACAAATGTTAAATGCAACTATCAAGACAGACCTATTGCAGGGATTACATATTAATCACAATGAGGTAAAAGTTAATCTGCATTGGAATGCCAGTTTTATTTTATATATATACTGGGGAAACAGCACTTACTAATGTATGATATACAAGAACAGCAAGAGATGTACTGTCTTTTGGCCAGAAGCCTTCTGCTGCAGGAGGCAGAATAATAAACGATATTACCTTGCATCTTCTAAGTCAGCACCAAGTGGAATCCACTAGTAATTTAGCTAATCTGATGCTTGAATTTGTGCAATTTGAAATCCTATTTAAAGAAAGAAGCACACTAGAGCAATAAGAATCTCAAAAGAATGAGTTTTATACATTAGCTTTGTATACGTAGGATTCAGGCAACATACCTTAAAAGTACTAGCAGTTTGTTTGCAATTGCATTAAGCGGGACATAGCTCCAGAGTATGCTGAATTTATGCTTAAGTTATAGGTAGTTGTAGGATCAGTCCTGTGAACTGTTTGCTGCTTTTCCATTTTACTAATTACAGATGCAAATTATGACTTCCAATCCTATGAAGTACTACAAAGTGACTTGTATAGTTACAGTCACACTGGTAATTGTCTTCATAACTTCCACCTCAAAATCTCCTCACATACTGATAGGATAAACTTAAAAACCATACACTAGTAAGCAGGAACAAGTTTTTCAGCTCTGCAAGCTAATACCTTTTGCTCTTCAAGAGCCTGGTGTCTGCTTGGTGTCTACTCCACTGCTCAAAACTTTTGTCTTCCACCTTGCTGTTGGCTGCAGACAGTCCCTGATATTTCAAAAGTCAAAACCAATCAAGCCAAAAGAAACCCCAAACTTTCAGATCAGTTCAGCATTGATTTAGAAACTCATTATTTCATGCATGTGCCTATTAGCTCTTGAAAGAGTTTGTTTGTTTTTAAATGCCGGATGAAAATTTTCTACTCAATTCCTGACAAAAATCTCTCTTAATATAACTTATTCTCTACTTTTAACTCTACCTAATTCTATCTCACAATATTTTGGAAGATGCATCACCAGTGCGGAGTTCAGACAAGAGTCAGCACACAACTTACACATTTTCCTTATTTCATTTTTAAACTAGTGTCAAATTTTTCTTCATGTCTTTTGCATTGCTTTCTGCATACTAAGAACACAAAGTTGTAGCAAAAGTTTCATGAATATTTTGCATTCAGCTTTTTTTTCCTTGACATATTTGACCAGCTTGTAAGTTCCGTAAAATTCATTCACCATTTTGCATAATCCCCCACAATTTTGTTATAGTACTGGTCACTGTAAAAGTTTGCTGATTTTATGAATAAATCATTAAGACAATCAATAAACCTACTTGTAAACTGAGTGCTGGAGCATCTTGTTAAAAACTGCTACTCTTTGTGACTCAGCTTGCTGTTCTTTAACCACTTTTTAAATCAAGACAAGCCTTTACTTATTATTTCAGGGCTATTTAATATTTTAAGACTTGAAATTTTTTTGTCAAACCCTAATAAATGTAGTCTGCATGACTGCTTCTATCTGCTGTTTTATTATGTTGTGAAAATGTTCATACTAAAATGTTAAGAGGTCTATGTCTCTCTTAAGTCTTTCAGAAGTTGCTTTGCTTTGACTTAGGTGATGGTTTATTCAGCTGAAATCATCAATTGGAAGTCAGCTCATCAGAAAACTTCAGTTACAAAGCACCCTCTGAGCCTGCTCTGTGTTTCTGAATCATGCCGCTGCCATCACCTCACCCCTTGCCTGCTCTCGATGACTGCCAGGCTGTCCTGTTACACATGAGCCTCTCACTCAGTGACGGCTCCCTAAAAGTCCTCCAAGTCGAGAATATGTACCTCTGTATAAGTGATTGATCTACCTCTGGTAGTGGATCCTTCTAGGGATTTACAGTATAAAAGTGTCACTTTTTTGAGTTTCCCTTTTAATTCTTAACCTCAGACTATATATATGGCTTAATACAGCAGCATACACTGCAGTACATCACAGCACAATACAGCATATATGGCCAAAGCACTTCCGCAGGGGGAGGTAAACAAATTACAAAAGCTGCTAATGAAGAAATTTAACCACACTGGACACTGTGATGATAAGCTTGTATGTGGTTGGCTGGGCATTTTAAAAGAAAGCTTCCTTTTTTTCTTAGTCATCCATCTAAGTGAAATGGCAGACTCTTGCATCTTAGATACAGAAAAGATGCTGGTTTAAAAGGGAAAAGCTGACTTACATGAATGCTGCCGAGGTAACACTGTTCCTTTACAGGTAGTGAAATCAAGGTCTGAAAAAGCTACACAACTTAATCACCTGCACCTTCATGTACCTTCTGCAATACACAATTTTTTCACTAACTACTGTTTAAATAATAAACCCTCTGCCCCACCCCAGTTCATTAAGTGTAACCGTCAACGATCCAGTTCATTTTCTGTTAACCCTTCCTGCTTCAATTTTCTTTTTTTAATATTCTGCCATGACTGCCTACGTACAAACAGATGTGAATGGTTTCATTTTGTATTTTACACTCAGAGTTCTCAGCCTTCCTCTAACTGCTTGTCTACACAGTAAATTCTGGCTTTTTTTCCTCAAACTGCTTAAGTCCATCACGTCACAACCCTGTATTTAATTTCCACAACCTATTTTCTGCATTTACCAGCATCTGTTTTGAAAATGTAATATTGTTTCTTTGTCAATTAGCTGTTTTAATACTAGATTAATCAAATTAAGTACTCTCAACCCACAGTACTGTCAAGAGTTTTGACCACTCCATGACCTGATGCTTCCCAGTGCAGCAAGCTGCAGTTTCTGGAGCTGGACTGCAGGACAGGTTGTGCTCAGCTCTTCCATCTAACACACATGCACCTCCCAGATACCCTGCATGAAGCTCAGTACCTCTAAGCTCCCTTCACATGTCAAGCAATGAACACAAGGCATTTTGCTCGGTCATGCCATGATGGCATGATGTTGGCGCAATGCAAAGCGACAACAGCAAAGGATGGGACACAGCTTTTTGTGACAGCTGGGGCTGCAGCACAGTCACACTTCAGTAGCTCCGGTTTATGTTAGTAATGTGGCAAAACTGTCCCAACACTTGCGATTACAACTCCTCTGAGGCAGGGGGACAGACTCACTGATGTCTCAAGTCCTGTACGTTCACATGTACTTCTCTAAACTTTCTTACCATGGTATACACTATTTGTTTCACATCTCCATCTGGCCAGCTGTATTTCACACAAATCTCCCTACTGACAGCAAACCACCTCAAAACAATCCTGCTAAACCACTTTCTGACAACCACTGCTTGGCTCCCTACAGTGTGTTTTGGAAGGTGGTGAACAGGGCAAGCCACCTATTTGTTTTAACATCTCTGAGGCAGAAGAGGAGAGAAGTTCGCCAAGCTTTATTATGGGGGCTGGCAAGAACTGAGCCTCCAGCTGGTGGGTGGTTGTTATTTTATAGTTCCTTGAAATAAGGCAGAGGTACAGAAGTAGAGCCTGCATGTCAATTTAATTACACTAATTGTTCAGCTGTTTCAGAAAAATTAGCAAATGGTTAGTGGTACTGTTGCTTGACATTTCAGCATGATCTCTCGGTTTACATGGACCAATTTCCTCCAACTCTTATTCAAGTGAGCATTACACTGGCTGATGGTTCCACCAAGTTTCCTCCTCCTACAGCAGGGAGCTGGTGGAGGGATGCCTGTGTGGATTCTACCCCATGGATGGTGGGTGAATCTCTCCCTCAGGACAGGAAGCTCATCTCAAGGTTTGGGTGTGAAGCATTCTGCATGTGCCTGCTGCCAAATGAACAGAGCTGTGTCCTCCTTCCACATATTAAGGACTGCTGTACCCTTCAGCAACAGTGTGCACATTTTAAAAAGACAATAAGCATCCAGAAACGCAGGCCAGACCCAAAGCTCACTCACCACAAATTAATTTTGGAAGTGAACTTTAAAGTGCCTCTAGCTCTCAGCAAGATTTTTGCTATTCGGATTCCAGATGAACAGTGGAAAAATTACTGACAACTTTTGGCGCTGCATTTTAATCAATTAAAAAAAGCCCAGGACTTGGGATAAGCAAGTTTTTCATGTAAATATGAATCAACACAACTTTCTCTCACCATGCACGTACATGAACAGCCTTTAAGTTATTGTAACAGTTTGCAGTGCCAGCTAAATGAGAGTCTGTCCTACAAGCACAGACTAGGAACAAGAAAGACTCAGTGGTGCGGGTGATGGAAAAGAAGAAGGGTTCCACATTGTTACTCACCACCAGAGGAATGGAGCAGATGACCACCACCAGGGAAGTGGCAATGAGCAAAATAACCATCTGGATCTCTGCTCCGGCCATCCGACGGAAGCTCCGGCGTCTGCGAAAGTCAGATAAACGGCTGGAGGTGGTGTCTGTCCCCAGGGACGTGCGCCGCATGAACTGCCGGTGCATGCGGATGAGGGCCACGCACACCAGGATGTTGCACACCACGGTGACCATGATTAGGAAGGAGCTGAAGCCGGCATACATGTAGGAATATGCCGCATGCGTGGCCTCCTTTGCTCGCCAGTCTATGAAACACCAAGTGTAAGGGTACTGCAAGGTAGACTTGCCAAGCCCCATGCTGGGGAGAGCGCAGAACAGCACGTTGGAGGCATAGATGGCAAAAAGCGTGAGTCCTGCAAGCTTCTTGTCTACATAATGGTTGTAGAAATAGGCATGGTTGATGGCCAGGTACCTTTCTATGGACATGGCACAGATAATGCTGAGGCCAGAGAGTCCAAAGAAGAGAAGGATGAAAGAGCTGTATTCACACAGTGCTGGTCCTCCTGGCCAGCGGTTCTGCAGGTAAGTGGCAATAGTGACTGGACTCACCAGACAGGTCCCTAAGAGGTCAGTGACTGCCAGCCCGCAGACCAGTGTGTAGAACGTGGTCTCCTTCTGCTCCTTCCTGGACTTGCAGAGCACAACGATGGCTATGAGGTTGCCCACCACACCGAAGATGAACATGACAGTGGGGATGGTGGGGGGCTTTCCGCCCTCAGCCCCAGTAGCGGTCCCGTTGGCGGAGCCGTTCGCAGGTGGCATGACAGTAGGGTCAAAGGACATGCTGGGGGAGTCGTGAAGAGGCTGGAGTGGGCCCGGAACGGCAGAGTAAGGGAGAGGAGGAGTAGTTCAGCGTGAGAACAAAACTTCCCGTGAGGAAAGAAAGAAAAAAAAAAGGGGGGGGGGGGAAGAAAAAGAGGTGTGTTTTCGTTAAAAATAGGGAAAAGAAAGTCCTAAAGAGGAGCCCAAGCGGGCTGCCGTCCGGTAGCGACCGACTGTTGCGGAGGAGCCGGGGCTGCGTCTTCCTGCCACTGCTCTGCCCGCGGCGCTCCACCACCCAGCGCGAAGGGGGATTGGAGTGGTCCGAGGAGGAAAAACACGGAGCCGATGGGAGCAGGGCCGGCTCTCAACTTCTCACACCGACGCTGGCGATGGCTCGGCTCAGCTCTGCGCGGCCCTGGGGGGGCGGGCGGCGGCTCGAGATGCTCCCGGGAGCGGCGCGGAAAGGTGCCGGAGCGCGGTATCCGCCGCTCATCCCCTCCCGCCGGCCGGCGGTGCGGAGTGAAGAGGAGTGAAGAAGAGCAGAAGGGACCGACGCGGTGAAGTGCGGGTTGCGGATGCCGACTGCCTCTCTACGGCGCTCCCGCCGAGTTTCGCCGCGGAGGCGGTGAGGGCAGCTCCCTCCGCGCTCCCCGCCCTCTCGCCCCATTGGCAGCGCTGCGGAGGGCAGGTTGTTCAGGGCCGGGCGCGGGCGCCTCCGCCCGGAGCTGCCTGAGGGGGGGGGGTGGCCCCGTTCATGGCGGAGGGTGGTGGTGGTAGTCTGTAGGTTTGCCGGAGAGTGTGTGTGTGTGTGTGTGGGGGGGTGTCTGTGGTCTGCCTGTGTGACTGTGTACCTGTGTGTCTGTGTGTCTGTTTGGGACGGCGGGCGTCGGCAAGCCGGAGGCACCTGCGCGCATGGTGTGCGCTTCGCTTCTGCTCTCCCGCGGCCGGGAGGCCCGTGTGACTCCTCAGCCCTTCCCGCGAGTGGGGTGAGGGCTTCTCGCACCTTCCCTGAAGGGCAGCGCTGCCGGACGGGCGCTTTGAGGAAATATTCCCGCCATATTCCCGACCTGGGCGGGGGGAAGCCCGTGTCGCCTCCCTCTCCCCAGGAGAAGTGGCTGTGACACTGGCTGCCAGCTCGTGAGGGGCAGCTGGGGGAGACGGGGCAGGGCCGCTTGTCAGGAAGACTTGCAGAGAGGCAGCGGTATCCCAGGGCGCGGCACCTGGCAGCGGGTGCTGCTGCTCTCTCATGCCAGCACGACCCGTGCCTCCCGCTGCAGGAGAGATGTCCTGGTGTACATACGGCCTGTATCTCGCCTCGGTTAGTGATGTTAGTAAACACAGGAAGGGGGTGTGGACATTCGAGGGAAGTATTTATGTTTGTTTGAAGAACTTGTGCTGTCTTGACTATGGGGCGATTGTATATCAGTTGGAAATAGGGTCACGCTTGCTGGCAAAGCCCGGTGTTCATAGTTCAGTCTCCAGCTGGGGTGGTGGAGTGACCGCAGTGATGCTGTGTGATGCTTTGTGGTGGCCTTCGTCTGAGTGAAGGTGGTGGGGAGTCCGTAGTCCAGATATGCCTACAAAACCCATAACAGGTATGCACAATGGTGTTTCTGCTGGAGTTGAAAATACTAGTGACTGTGCTAATGCTGTGGGGCTACAAAGGAAACCTCACACTATGGTACAGGGTTAGACATGTAGATCCAGCTGTCTACCATTCTTGTACATTAGGTAACACGGGTTGCTACAAAGAATACAAAGTCTTGTTCCCTGAAGCATGACATTTATATCCCTACAGAAACCTCTGACATAAAGCTAAAATGTATTATAAAAGTCTGATATTTTTTTCAGTCTTGCTATCCTCTCTCCCCTCTTTTTTTAAACCTATGAAAGTGATGCCTGTGGACTTACTAGCATTCAGCAGAGTCATGACAATATCATGACATCCTGACAACAAAAGTACTGATAGAACAAAGAGCAAGTATGTACTGTGGAAAAGAGAACATAGTTTCTGTTTTAAATGCTGTATGAACAGACATGACGAGAAAAGCTATTTTTTTTTTTAATTTGATCAGCTTTTTAGTGTTATCTGTTTTGAAAACTAACTTTTAGTCTTAGAAAAGATGGTTTTGAAGCAAGACATTGAGAGGGAAAGGATGGTGGTGGTGGTCTGGTCTGCTCAGAGAAAGTGAACAGAACTTTTCATTAATATTTTGCTAGTATTGACAGCTCTTTGTCTTTTACAAAACCGGAAAATCATTCCATCACAAGCACAAAGCTATGCGTGGAAGTAGAAGTCACTTAGGTTTGCCTGATTGTCAGAAGCAATTTATAAGCACTTCAAAATGCTTTCGTAAGAAAGCAGAGCATAAAGGTTGTGTTTTGTTAATCTTTTAAACAGTGTCCCAGCAGTTGCAGGAGGGCTGAACCAGGTACCAAGCAAGCTCTACATTTGGGCGATGTGATTGCATGTGCTTTCGCAATACTCCTCCTTTCCTATGCTGAGACTTCGGTGCTCTGATATTAGAGGCCCTAATTTGGGATTATGTTAACATAGGTGCAGCAGTCATTACTGGTATGGAAGAAGAATCACCTTGCTTCCCTGCAACGGTGCAAAGGTTTTTAATGACTAAGGACAGAGAAAACTATTTGTTTCTTTGTTGCTGCCTTTTTTCCATTTTTTTCCTTGTCTGCAGATCCATACTTACATGGTATTTTGACCATGTCACAACAGTGTGTCTTCAGAAGCCTCAGTCTGTAGCAGAGGGTTCTTAGGTCCTTCTGTGGGTACATATACACATGTGTGTATGTGAAGGAGTAAATGATATTTTACATTCTGTGAGAACTAATGGAAGATGCAGGAAAGCCAGGAAAATCAGTGAAGAAACAACAAAAGTATAGTTTTGAGTGCAAGGACAGTAAGATCAGGTTTGTGAAATAGTGCTAGTTCTATAATTAGAGAATGTGATAGAAATCAGTCACAGAATTGTATGACATGTTGCATGAAAGCTTACTGTATCTACCCATTGTGTAAATCTTTTAGAGTTATTAGAAAAAATCAGTAACTTCTGTGAGTTTCCCTTTGAAGTAATGGTTCTGATACCTGTAACTACTAGTTAAGATGAAAAGCATAATTACACAAAAGCCTTAGTCTTCATAGCAAAGAGACTTAAAGTGGAACTGAAAAACTGAAGAAATTCCACTTGCAACACAAGTAGTCATGCTGTCATAGCAGAAATATCACATGTGGTAGCACTGAATAACCACCAAAGAACTTCTGTTTGTTCAGAAACCACTTAGGTGAGAAGTAAAAATATCTAGAAAAAACACAAATGAAAGATTTGAAGTGCTAATCATGTACAGAAAAAAAAACAAAAACCACCAAAAAAACAACAGTTCTTTTAAAAAATACTAGATTAGAAAGAATGGACGCTGAAAATAATTAAGATAAACTTTTACTTGCCGTGGAGTAAACTTTTTCTGATTTTAATGTTGTTACACTTTTTAGAAGATTAATTCTGAAGTACATGAGTCAGCTACTATAGTTTCATTACTTGAGCTGCGTAACTAACTGTAGTCATATTTTAGCTCGATGAAAGATTTAGATTAAAATACTTGACTTTTTTTTTTTTTTTCTTTTTCCGTGGCATGTCTCAGCTGCCACGTGATATCCCTTACAAACCTCCTTTAGCCAGCTGATGGTTCCAAAACCTTACCTGCATTGCTCAGGGGCAGCTGGAATATAGACAAATAAACTACACAAACGTCTCCCTGCTGTATACAACTGTGATTTTTAACACCAAAATTCCCATGTAGACATGTGAATTGATGGGTATTTTCTGGAGGTGCTTCTGTGAGCTCCACTTCCAGAGGAACTGTGTGTTCAGCAAGCAGTAGAAGTGGATGTATGGCCAATTTTGGAAACTTTGGACTACTGTTAACGTACTGCAGGTCTGAAAAACGTTTTGCATGATAAAGTCCCATTATATATCTGAAGTTCAGCAATGTTCTTGACTTAGTCCAGAGTTTGTCAGCCTTTTTTCTTGGTGGGAAAGCTGGCCATAGGAAAGCTTGTTGCTTTTTTGCTTCATTTTTGTTCAGCTGTCATGCTTTTGACATGCAAAGTTTTTCAGGAACAACCAACCATTAGAGTAAACTCTTGTCTGTATGCCAAAATAAAATCATTATTAATAGACAATGGAAATAGACTGAACCAAATGTTACATAATATTCTCTCTTTAACCATTAGAAAAGAAATACAGATGAAGTAAGTTGAAAAAAAAATGTTTGAAAGGAAGTGGGGAATTCTGTAATGTAATTTGAATAGAAATAGCATTGTAATGAGATAAAAAATTATATTTAAGAGTAATATTTTCCTGCCCACATACTTTCATATAAAATCATCATAGATAGAAACAGTATAAAATTTATTTTAGGAGTTCTGGTTATTACTGGTATGACTAGCCAGCACTTCTGGTGCATTTCCTTTGTACCTGATAAGACAGCTTGATGACTAGGGGTTTTCCTTGGGTGGGGGAGTTCCCTGGGAAGTGAGAGCAGTCATGTCCCCTCTCCGCCCCCCAGCTCTTGTCACTGCATGACTGAGAAGAGAGCTTCAAACTGCTACTGGCAGGGGATCTGGTGGTGCCTTGCTGGCATGCAAGGCACCTCTGCACTCCAGTAGGACACCATTGTGCCAAAAAATACAGCTCTATAATTTACTTCACAGTCATGTGTTCCATATTAGTCAATTGTGCTACTGAAGTTTGAGTTTTTTCCCCATTTAAATGATTCTGTTAATCTTTATAGCACACTGAATGACTTTTTCCTCTGTAATAACATTTGTCGCTGCAGCAGTACATAGTTCCATTTTAGTAGTTATGAAATCGGTATTAACAAAACACTTTTAGGTTTGTTTTTTTCAATCCATTTCTTCAGAACAGTATAGACGAAATTAGCTTCTTCCTCAACTGTTTACAGTGTTTTTTTCTGATGTGTTGTTTTTTTTGTTTTTTTTTTAATTTTGGCAGTTCTTGCCTTTTAAAGGCCAACAGCATAAAGGGGAAGTTCATAGAAAAGCACTAATAATTAGCTGCCAATTTATTTTTTTTTTTCAATTTTAGAGCCCTTAAAATAATTTTAACTACTGCTGGTCTTACCTGATGAATTAGAAGTAGACAACCAAGTCAGACCCTATGTATAAAAAAATGTTATGAATAATGTTCTTCTTGGGGACAGACTGTGGCACTTTCACTAAGGTAAACTAGTATCTTTTTAGAACATATGTTGGGCTGCTTTTACAAGGAACTTTAGAATATCTTTTGCAAATATTAGTAATTGGAAATGTTTGTATTGTTTTAGCTTTCTGCAGTTGTTTGTACGTGGTGGTTCATTTTGTTGTGACAAGGTACAGTAATCAACAGCTGTGGTGGAAGCAGAAACAATCCATCACTGCACCCAAAGCAACTATCTGGCAGGTTCCATTTGAACCTCGCTGTTCTGCAGATTTTCCATGAGACATCTGAAGACTCTTTCCAAGGATCCTGACTGTCACTCTGTGATGGTATGTGTGTGCCTGAAATTTCAAGACAGCGGCAAACTTCCTTCTGTTCCTTTTGTTTTTTTTCCTTCTGGAGGTGTGATAATGGAACCTGTGAGTGTGTTAAACAGCCCTATTCTGTAGCTGTGAAGAAAGAACTAAAGCTGTGCATTTTGTTTGAAAGCTGACACTTCTATCAAGTGTTAAAAACTGTGTACCAAAGACATCTGTGATGAAATCAGTGGACCTGTGATTTTTGCAGCCAGATTAACAGTCATGGAAGTGGCTTAATTCATGGTATGGTTTTGTCGCATTCCTTCCTTTGTTGTCATACTTGGCTTTGGGTGTTTTCTTTTAAACATCTTTGTGTAAAATAAAGTGAAGTTTCTCTGGGAAGTATACCACCTGTGCATACACTGTGCTCTCTGTTTCTACCCTGGAGAAGCACTCCAGAAGATTCTTAGTAATTTTGAGGTAAAATTTGTTTTCTTCTGTAAAGGTGCCTGACTGATCTTTGGAAAGAGGGCAAACTCCTTTGTAGTATATGCTGAGGCTGTATGGTACCTCTGCATCATGAAGGCTGGCTTAGGCATGTGATTTGAGGCTAGATGTGAGTTAAGATCAGCTGAAAGTTTAATAGAAGTTTCTTCTTGTACTATCCTGCCCACTGTGGGGCCGGGCTTGAAAACATTTGCAGCTGTCAGGATGGATTAACAATTAGTAGAGCAATGCAGTGGCTCTTTCATTGCCTGGTGGAAGAATTCACCTAATAAATGGTGAGGCTGGGCTCTTTGGGAAAAATTTTTGCTTTCTGTAGATGCTTACCATTGCAATTATTCAGGAAGTTTTTGTACACTATGTAAGTATTGTGTGTAATCAAATCTTGCATGGGATGAATTATATCATGGGGTGAATCAGAATTAATCTTTGCATTCTGAAAGATTGCAGGACCAGGAAAATAATACAAACCAACAAGCTACTGGATGCTATCTGGAAATCAGCACTTTGGTTCTTAGAAAAATTTACTTAAGATCATTGAAAAGAGCCTAATTTTGTGACAATGATTCATGTGTTAGGTGAGTCAGTTATCTTTCACTAAGAGGACACTGGCAGCAAGATCATTAGAATAAACACCACTTTTAGTAAGCCTGCAGCAAATGATAAACTGTATTTGCAGCTAAATGCCTTTAAAAAGGTTGGCAGTAAGTTTTTAAGGAGCTGTTTTCTTGCCTGTAAATACTCTGTTACTCCAGCAGAGGGTAGTTTATCCTCTAGGAAGCTAGGTGTGTTGAAGGAATGATCAGGAAAGGTAGCTTGATGATTCCCGTTTCCTTTTATTTGAGATAGGGCAATGAAAATTAACTTCAGCAGACTGACTTCATCAGATTAACAAATGCTGAAACATACTGTTAGGTTATGGTATGTTCTTAAGCTGAAACTCGAAAAGGCAGCCAAATTCAACACTAGTCCCATTTCTGTCCTGCTACCACTTTGTTTGCCCTTCATGAGTTACTACAGCTATTCTCAGCTTATGCTGACAACAGTTGCATTATGAGCCTGATGCTTAAAGAGCTATCTGACTTTCATTTGTCAGCTGTAAAGTAGATACAACATGAACTAATTTTTAAGCTGAATGCATACAATCACTGTAAGTTGAAGAGTATTCGGCTTGCTCATGGTTGCTTAATAACTCTTTGAGATCTGGACTGATACAGTTGTGCCTCGGTTTAGCTCTTTAGGGCAAGGTTATTTAGCTGTGGCAGGGAGACACGCACCACTAAAAGCCTAGTACAAAGTTGGTAGTCGGTCTGCTCTGGTGGTATCTGAATCCACCCTTCCTTCTGCCACTGTACTCACTGCTACAGCAGATGATGTTAGGGAGAATGTATATTTGTGGATTCTTGTAGTAATACTTGCCTGCATCTGCTCTCTGTGGTACTGATAGTGTGTGGTGACTAGGAGGATACTCTGAGTTGTCTCTTCTCTGATAATTTATTTTAAATCAGTTTAAACCATGACAGTAAGCTTCTGTGGCTGTCGGTCCTGAAGTGTAGCAGCAGCTCTTCTGATGTGAGAGCACGAGGCAGTGCAGTGACCACTGAATCTTTGAAAGGATAACAGAAGGAATAAGTGGATCTCCAGCTATTCTGTTGCCCTGGTTCAGTGAAGCCC
Organism: Pezoporus occidentalis; assembly: GCF_034315485.1. Taxonomy (NCBI): domain Eukaryota; kingdom Metazoa; phylum Chordata; class Aves; order Psittaciformes; family Psittacidae; genus Pezoporus; species Pezoporus occidentalis. The sequence goes on along the minus strand of NW_026913652.1, from coordinate 1,373,848 downwards.
TTTTAATCAGCATTTGTTGCCATTCAAAGCAGCATTTCAGCTTCTCAAGGATATTAGTCTTTTTACCAGATTTCTAGAAAGAGCAGTTTGGTCTGCTAGTGAAAAGAAAGGAGTGTTGTGCTCTGAGAGTCCCATGAGGAAGAACTAAGTACGGGTCAGTACTTCAGGCTCATTTAGGCCTCTGTGGATCTTGCAGCTGGCACATGAAATTTTCAACATTGCCACTGATTAACCACATAACAGAATAGTAAATAACAAAATAGCAAGTAATATTTATCAATTTATTCATCTTATTCAGAAGTCTGATTAACGAGTACTGCACTGCATATATTAATTACAAACATCTATATTGTTTGCTCTGGAAAAAAAACCCACAACAAACCAACCAGTACTCCTTTAAGAAACTTGTAAATATGATTAGAAATGCTTCCATGGCTAGTTTGATCTTGACATTACTATCATTCAGAGTTTTCTTTGTCGTGCACAAGACTTCCTTTTTTTTTTTTTTTTTTCTAAATACATGTCTGTGTGGTAGGCCTGTAAGTCAAATTTAGCTGTATCCCTTTGTGTTACAGAATCATAGAATGGTTAGGGTTGGAAAGGACCTAGACATCATCTGGTTCCAACCCCCTACCATGGGCAGGGGCATCTCACACTAGACAATGTTACCCCCTCTGTTCTAGTTTTGAATTTGCTTTCAGAAATGACACTTACTTTTTAATATTTATTGGAAAAAAAACAGACTGTATAAGGGAGGAATAATGTATCTAAATTCTTTATTGTGGAGCAATACAGATATAACCAATTACCTTGATTTCATTTTGAAACCTATATGTCACATGATCAAAGGAATACAGAAAGGCTTTTATATGGATCAGTAGAAGATTTATGTCATGCTTTCCACCGATTATACAAGAAGTCTAGGCAATTAATCACTTTGGTTAAGTATCTTACTCTTAATGGGATGATTCCAGGCCTGAGTACTGATCTGACATCAGCAGACGAAAGAAGGTGGTGGAACCCAGGATGGCTTTCCCAAAGACACACAAAGGGTTAGTGCTAGAATTGTTGCTTGTCCGTTCCTTGCAATCTCGATTGTGTTACCTTCCAAAGTGGAAGCAGCTTTGTCTGGAACAGACACACCATTTATAGTTGATTTAATGTATTTAGTTAGAACTTTATACTGTTTCACTGGTAAGCAGTTTGCAGAGGGCTAATGTCTGGTTAATTGAACTGCAAGCATGCCACAGATGGAGAATGTAAGTGTTGGCAAATAATATAAATAGGCATAAGTAAACTTTAAACCACTGCTTTCTCTAATCAGCAGTTCACCATTTATTAAAGATATTTATTAGCTTAGTAATATTTATGAGCAGTTTATAAGTGAATCTTCACTCATATGTTGCTCTCTACAACTACCTGAAAGGAGCTTGTAGTGAGGTGGGAGTCGAAATTTTTTCCCAAACAACAAGCTGTAGCACAAGTGGTAATGGACTCAAGCTTCACCAGAAGAGGTTTAAACTGAATATTAGGAAAAATTTATTCACAGAGAGAGTGATCAGGCATTGGAACAGGCTTCCTTGGAAGTGGTGGAATCACGTCCCTAAAAGTTTTCACAAACCATAAAGATGAGGCCTGCAGTGATATGGCTTAGTGGTGGACTTGGCAGTCCTGGGGTAATGGTTGGGCATAATGATTTTAAAGGTCTTTTCCAACTTTTTTGATTCTATGCTTCTCTGCTTCTCTGTCTGGTACTTATACATCTGATCCATTATTATAGCATCTGGCTGTGGTAGAGTAGCAGACTGGGACAAAAATGAACTCCATTCTCTTTAGAAATGCACAGAAATAATAGTTTTAAATAATATAAAAATGGAATTCCTGATGAGGTTTTCTTCACCAGCTGGAAAGCCTCTCACTGTCAGGAAGGCATGCAGTGTGTTTGACATTAAGGGTGGGGGAATGTTTGTGTAATTATAAATGTTAGACTTGCAAACACGCCTTTTCATTGCAACGGGCTGAACTTTCACATGTCAACAGGAACGTAACTTTTCACAAGATAAACCTTGGTTTCTGTACTTCGGCATTATTGCTTTTCTATATTATTTCAGTATTCATATCACTAAATTGTAGCTGAAGTTTACATGTGTGCACGTTTCTGATGAGACGTTTAGATAATGTAAGTATTCTTGACTAAACAGTTGCTACAGCTACTGTATGCTGCTGTAACAGTTTTGGTATTGTGATGAAAGCTCAAATGGCACCAAGTATGAGTAATTACTTGTGATCATACAGGCTTGTGATATCTTGTGCAGTGCTGCTGAGCCTGGTATTAATTTTATAAAGCTTTTTGATTGCTGAGGTCTGAACATTTTCAGGGAACTCTAAACAATATTTTCCTAGTTATTTAGCACAAAAAAATTAAGTGGTCTACAGTGTCTTTGCAGTGCTTCATGTGTCTGTTGTTGTTTTTTGGGGGGGGGTGGTTTCAGTTGGAAGAATTATTTAGGAGCTTGAGAATGGATTTAGGAAGTGGGGTGCTGCAGTCCTTATCTAATCTGAGGAGGAAGAAAGAAAGAAGATAGAAGCTGCCTTCATGTCATGTGAAGGATTGCAGTTTAGGACTGTTTTAGTACAGTAAATGAAGTGATTGTGTGCTTCCCATCCGTTTTTAAATAAATTTTCATGTGCATGACATGTCTAATTCTGGAAACAATTGGGCAGTTCTTAGAAAAATGATAGCTCAGGTTGTATTAAACTTAGTACCAAGTATTTCTGTGCTGTGTGAGACTCCTTGAGACATGCTGACAGAAAGAAAAGTGAAGACAATGCAAAGTTGCAGTGTTTCTTGTTGGATGGTAATGGCCTATGGAAATCTCAAGGATTTAGGCCATCTCGTTTGTAATTTCTTCCTGCATCTGTAATGTGCTTATTGCAGTAATGTTTCAACCACACCTACCTGAGAAGGTGCAAGTGTAGCAGTGTTGTGGGACACACTTTCTGACATCTCAGATCTGGAAGTAATGTGTGTGATATATCACTCAGTTCATGGACAAGTATGGCATGTGGAAAGCATTCCTGCATAATGGCCTGATGTATATTAATTAGACAAGCAAGATACTCATGTGATGTAAATCAGATAGTTTCTTGGAAATGTACTGATTCATATCGCAACTGAGAATCTAGCCCAGTATCCCTAATTAGGGGAAATTACAATCTGTGTTACAAATAATCTAAAATTATTTTTTGCATGTGTTCAGGGAGAGATATACACATAGAATGTTTTATTTTAATGATTAATGGTTAATCGTGTTCATTTTATTAGTGTGATGACAGAAGGGATGTTATCTGTAAGGCTGTGGAATGATGGTAGCTTTCAAGAAGACAGCTGATGTGGTGTAAAAGTTGTGGGAGTTTTGGTGGTACGACTGGAAATAATGGGAGGCAAGAACACGTCAGGAGCTTGTAGAGAAGTAGAGTTAGGTGCACTTTTCCTCTGAACTTCACTGTTTGAATGTCCAAAATGTTTTCTTCATTTTCTCATGACTTTCTGCTGAATTACAGTAAGCGCTTTCAGTTTGGCCTCTTGCTTTTAAACTCTATTGGCTAGAGTCCACCCAGACTTCTGCTGCCACACAAGTCATCAGTGTATTTCCTCATACTGGCAGTGACAAACTATTCTATGATTCTATGATCTCTCAGGCTCTGGGCATCATACAGGGAAAATCACAACTCATACACCTCTGAGCTTTCCACTACCTAGGTGCTTGGTGTTAATGAATTAACATCATAAAGGCCAGCTTCTCAGTGCCTGTGGGAAGGAGAGCTATATAGCAAATCCCAGCAAGCTGACTGGAATGCTGCTTGCAATAGATCTTTAAAAGAACTTCAGGTGGTGAAGTGCCTTAACCAGTGTCATTGCCTGTGACTAGGATCATAGAATCATAGAATGGTTGGGGTTGGAAAGGACCTTAAAGATCATGTTGTTCCACCCTCCCTGCCATGGGCAGGGACACCTCACACTAGACCATGTTGCCAAGGCTCTGTCCAGCTTGACTTTGAGCACTGCCAGGGATGGAACATTTACCACTTCTTTGGGCAGCCTGTTCTAGTACCTCACCACACTCACAGTAAAGAACTTCTTCCTTATATACAACCTGAGCTTTCCCTGTCTAAGTTTGAACCCATTACCCTTTGTCATATCACTACAGTCCCTCGTGAAGAGTCCCTCTCCAGCATCCTTGTAGGCCCCCTTCAGATATTGTAAGGCTGCTATGAGGTTTCCATGCAGCTTCTCTTCCCCATGCTGAACAGACACAACTTTCTTACCATAGTATCCTTCATCACAGGATCCCTTTCCTGAAATAAGCCATATAGCCTTTTTTGTCCAAAAGCTCTTACTGTTCCGTTGCTTGCCTGCCACTCCCAGTGCATGCTATGCACTAGCTCAGCAGTTAAAGGCAGCAAGATTGCATTTAGTTTCTTCCTCTGCCTGAGGGAGCTCTAATCAGCAGCTCCTATCTTCCAGGAAAGTATTCTGGCTATAAAGTACTCTGAGGTGGGATGGTTGCGGTATCTCCTCTTGAAGGTGTTTTCTATGCATGGAATAATTAAATATTAATTGGGAGTGCAAAAGAAGATCAGTTTATGGATTAGGTCACACATCTGGGAGCAGAGAGACATGGGTTTTAAGCCCTAACTCCAGGGAACATTTGTCATTCTGGCTGTTTGTCTTCAAGCTGGTTTTTTGAGGATGTCCTTGATTAGTGTGTCACAGCTGAGGGAAGCAGAGGAATGTGGAACTATAAGTAGATATAAACTGAAGTGAAACTAATTAAAATTAGGAGGTTACACTAGAGGAGTCAGCTATCTTGAGCAATAGCAGCTGAGTGTGCTGATATTCAGGGTTAAGTAGCAGTGATGATGCTGAGTATCTAATTTTGGAATTTAAGTACTGAATCAAGCATCTGAATCCTACCTACAATATACTTACACAGATCTAACGATGCATGTCAATGTTGAAAATGTATTTTTAAGGTCCCATATAATTTCTTGTGCTGCTGTCACTGCTTTTATCCTTTTTGTATTTTATGTGTCTGTCAAACCTCCTCTTTTTGTCTTCTGTTTTCCTGGCTTCCCATTTCTGTATATGTTGCCATGTATTCTTGCATGGCAACGTATTTCAGTTTCATGGCAGAATTTTTCATGGCAGTATTTTTCAGTTCCTTTTTGCTAGATACCGTGTCTGAAATTGCTCCTCCAAATACACTACATCATCTATCTGTTCAGAGCTGATTATCTTGCCAATAGTTTCTGTAGATTGTTTTGGGTTTTCATCACGTCCTTATTGAAGTACTTTCTGATACTGCAGTAACCAATTTCACTAATATATGACACTGATAGTATCAGTGTTCTTTCTGCTCACTTTTTGTTTCCTACAGGAACTAATTAGTCTGTTTTATCTGAATTATTATCCTAGTTTTTGTTGATTGTTTCACTGGATAGTGACCTTTTGAGAGATTAATGGATCATCCAGTACCTTACACAAACATATAAAGATTTAAATAGTAGAAATTATCTGTACCAGTCAGATTTTTATCTGAACTCTTCCAACATTTGGGAACTATGCAGATTATAGCATTAGTTCTATTTCTTTAATAATAATTTTGACCATCAGGATTATTTTTTTTTCCCTACCAGTTCAGAAAGAATTGTGATACTAACTGAATTGTATTTTCAAGTTGCAATTTCATATGACTTTAGTTGCAATATACTAAGCATATAGTAGTGACTTCAATGTTGAAAACTGTGAGAGGTGTTAGCACTACTGCGAAACACATTTTTTAGCAGAATCCAGAAATAGTCAAGAAGGCTAAATTGGTTATGGTAGTTTGCTTTTACTGTCTCAAGGATTTGCTAATAAAGAGTGTGCTTGGTGAGACTCCCAGTAGCTGAGAAAACCTCACACAAATTCAGAAAGTTCATAACTTCTGTAAATGTCTAGTGTCTAGGAACTGTTAATACAAAAGCTGATCTTGTAGACATAAATTTCTGAAGTAGTTCCTCTTCAGGAAACCTGATTGCCAGAGGCATCTGCAGTGAACAGTATTTTGAAAAATCGTAGGACCTTACTGGCAGTTCTAACCATTATGTTTTGTCTGAGAATAAGAAGAGAATGCGTTGGAACAATACCTAATCTTTTATAAACCCAGTCTGAAGTCCATTATAATAATAACCAGAAACCTGTTTAAATGTCTGAAATACCACAGCATGGCAGATTAATGGGTATTTTAGTGATATGGAGAACTGCATTATCTATTTTAGTAGACCAGCATGAACTTTTCAAAATACCAGTTGTTTTATCTGAAGTACACAAATATTAATATCAGTCCATTTTAAAGAAAATCGATCATCATGACATTTCAAGAGCGCCAGTAAAGGTTGTTTTGACTATATGTTTTCCCACTGATTTAAGAGTGTAATGCACTGTCCATCCCTTTTATCTGCAGAGACAGAGTAAAAAGCGCTTATTCTTTTAATACTTTCATTAAATGTTTGCAGTGTTATATTTTTTTTCTCTGTGTTGCATTAAGCTAACTGTAGTTAGTATAATGTATGGTTTTCATGCAGACTGATTTATTAAATTATTGTAATCAAGGTGTTTAGCATCGCAATGATTTCTGATATCATAATTAAACCCAGAATTAACTGCTTTTGTATTTTTTTTACTCTCCAGCTCCCAAATTACTTAATACTAATGAAAAAATGTGAACTTACTGATACAACGTGAAGTAGTTGTGATGCTGGTCTCTGGGGGAGAAAGTATGCAGATATGCTTGGAACTGCCCAGTTACTAACTTCTCTCTAGTTTCCCCCTAACAGGGAAGAGATCGGAGAGGATTTTTTGATAGCCAGATGAGAAAGTTACATCATAAATGTTTTAAAATGACAAAAATAATTCCATTAATTATGACCTGTTTCTACGAAACTGTAGTGATGCACCTAAGTGAAAACAGATTGAAATCATGCTGTGCTGTTCCTGGCTGGTGTTTTCAGGATACTTATGTTATCAGAATATTTGCTAACTGTGGTTGAATTGAAGGTTCATTAAAAATGTCATCAGTCATTTTCATGATGAGATGCGCGGATGGGCTAACAGTTCCATTGTCTTTGTCAGTTATTTCTTCACTGACACACTGAATAGTAGAGATATGATTTTTTTTTCTTTTTTAATCTTAAAACTTTTTGTGTGCTCTTTGTTTCATTCTTCACTTCTGTTTTTCTCAAGCAGCATCAAATTTGATTTGAACTGGCTCATTTGTTCAGTTGTGTTCATGTCTCAAGAGCCATCAGCAGTAAGTAAACCCATAAAGTAATATAAAGTAATACTGGATAACAATAAAGTAAATATTGGATACCAACTAGTATAAAGTAATATTGGATAACAACTACAAGCCCTTGTAGTTCTTGTTTAATTTTAAAGAATAAATTTTTTTTCCACCCATTTTCTTATTTTGGATGTGTGTTTATAACCCTTGAAACTACCACTTTGGGTTATTCCTGGAAATAATGTCATTGCAATGTATTTGTGGTACTGGGGATTTAAAATTAATCTGGATCATGTCTTCTGTCTTCAGATAACCAGCCTTAATGCCACTTCTGAACTCCAGTGTGGCATGTGGTTTTGAGAAAGACTGCAAAGGGGCATGAAAGAACTGCATCCTAATTTTATGCTTCATTTCCTCCACGCGTTTGAATTTGGCCTCCAGAAGTTTGTTCAGCAGAATGCTTGGTAGAGGCAACAGAACTCTTGAGCACTAATGAGGTGCATAAAGATAAATATACTTCATAATAAATTTATGTTACTATCCGCCCAGAGCAAATTTTAAGGAGGCAAATGAAAATTAAATATTTATAAAAAAATGAACTGAATTGCAAAACAAGTATCAGTCTTCAAGAGGAAGGGGAAGCCTTCTGAAAGCTAAAATTGCTGTTACAGTAACTGAAAGGCTCAAATATTGCACAAGAGATTTAAACTGACAGCAGATGAACAGTTTAGGGAAGTGAACAGCTGAGCAGCTCTATTTCCAGTAGATGTAATAGACTCAGCAGATAACTTGGGGAGACTATATCCTCAGGATTGGAGGGGTACTATGGTTTGTCATTTTTTGCCATTTTTAAGCCTGAATGACCTATATTTAAAAGGCACACTGAAAGGTGTTGCTGCTAGTTTTTAAGAAGGGAGCTCAGAGGTCATATACTCTTACCTTGTTCTTTGGTTTTCAACTTGTCCTTGCTATTTAATTTTCATCTAGTTCCTGAGCCTGTCATATGATGGCTGGATGCTTTCTTTTTGCTGAAAATAACTTGCAGTTGAAGAAAATGTTAACAAATAATTTATTCAATGTCTTGCTGAAACACACATTTCAGAAACTTCTGTCTAGTTGATTTACACCGATAACTTAAGTGTTGCAGCTTTAGATTAGGCCTTTGTCCTCAGAGAGATCAGATCACAAAAAAAAAACCCAACCAGTATGAAGATTTTCATCCAAAAAGTAACTCTGTGTAGAGCTTCACAGATCATTGATCTATACTGTAGGGATCAATAACAATGGTAATTTACTTTGTATGATACTTGAAGAAGTGTCTGGAAGAAAATTCCTTGCTTCTTTTCAATACAGCCTTTCAATGATGCAATTAAAGAAAGACACACATTTTCAAACATCTCCTCTGCAAGGTAGCTTCAGTTCTGCCTTTCAAGAATGTTTCCCTGTTAAGTCTCAGCATTCCCTTCCTGAGTCAGAGGACTACCCATGTCACCATCTCCTTGGTAATTACAATGTCCTCCCATGAGTTTCTATGTCCTTTTGCTTCTGTGTAATGCCTTCTCTCTCACTCTTTTTATTTTTCTTTCTTCTTTTTCATTTGTCAGAGGCTTCTGTGAACAGACACCTCTGTGGTTCGCCTTATGTCTCTGGTATCCCTGATGGTCTGGATCTGCTTTCTCCTGGATACTGTAAAGCAGGAAAAATACCTAGTGCTTTTTGCTCTTTTTTCCGTTTCCAGGTTTGCAAATAAAGATTTTACTCTCATTGCCACACTGCTTGGTAATATTTTCTATGTACACGTTGCTTATAGTAGCTTTTATTTGAAAAACAGTACTGCAGTGGTTTTTTACAAACTTAAACTTTCCTGAATGTGACTTGAAGAGCTGAAATAGGTGGATAACTAGTTGTTTTTTTGTGTGTGTGTGTGTCATGAGTTGATTTCTGTCATTAAAATCATGACACAGGTACTCCCAACAGAACTGGAGAACATATGGTTCTAGGCAATCAGTAACTATATTTCTTGGATAAAGTATTTTAAAATCCAGTATAGTTAGCAGATTAGGTATGCCACCTGTCTGTAATCAGGGCAATGGACAACATCCTGGAACAGAAACAAAAGCAAACAGACTAAGGTGTCATTGTAATTTTAATTGTATAATATTAGATGTATATGTCAGCAGGAGAGAGACAAAAACAGGAAGAGGGAGATCAGAGGCTCACGGATAGGTGTTACCACATAAGTATGTCAGCTGTTTCAGGGTCTGCATTGTTCTGAACTTGTGAATTAGAACTAATTCAACTGCAAAAGAGCATGGCTGTCTAAAACAGCAATACTGAGACCCAGAAATAAAATTAAATTTCAGATATATGTTGTGAAGAGATAATAATAATACTTTATGTGTTTACTAGCAGCTAGACACTTCTTGGGCTGGAGAATGGACAGTGAGACGTCAGGGCCTTAAGTCTACCTATGAAAGGTTTCAGGAACCTTGTGCCAGCTTTAGACTTGGTGCACTGTGGTCTCATGGTTTAGTATGCTTGAAGGCCCAGATTTTGTACTTGGTATTAACAAGGCCTCATATCCTCCTTGGATGGATAAGGAGCTGCTCAGGAAAATTCAAATGAAAAAAGAGGCTTACAAAAAGTGGAAGCAAGGACAGGCGGTCTAGGAAGAGTACAAGGATGTTGTCTGGGAAGCTAGGGACCAGGTTAGAAAAGCTAAGGCCCAGTTAGAATTAAACTTGGCTAGGGATATTAAGGATAACAGGAAGGGATTCTACAGGTACATAGCAAATAAAAAACAGACAAGGGAGAATGTAGGGCCCCCCAGGAAGCTCTTGGGAGAGCTAGCTACACAGGATTTGGAGAAGGCTGAGGTTCTGAATGACTTCCTTGCCTTGGTCTTCACTGGCAAAGGTTCTGACCACACCCACCCAAGTCTTGGAAGGCAGACACACGGACTGTGAGAATGAAGACCCTAGTCCTACTATACCAGAGGATCTGGTGCAAGACCATATTAGGAACCTGAACGTACACAAATCCATGGGACCTGACGAAATCCATCTGTGGGTCCTGAAGGAGCTGGAAAATGAAGTTGCTAAGCCACTGGCCATCATATTTGAGAAATCATGGCAGTCAGGTGAGTTCCCGATGACTGGAAAAAGGGAAATATAACCCCCATTTTCAAGAAGGGGAAAATGGGTGACCCGGGGAATTACAGACCAGTCAGTCTCACCTCTGTGCTTTGCAAAATCTTGGAGCAGATTCTCCTGGAAGGCATGCTAAGGCACATGAAAAACAACAAGGTGCTTGGTGACAGCCAGCATGGCTTCACTAAGGGGAAATCCTGCCTGACCCATTTGGTGTCCTTCTATGATGGGGCTACAGAACTGATGGACAGGGGTAGAGCAGTTGATGTCATCTACCTGGACTTGTGTAAGGCGTTCGACACTGTCCCACATGACATCCTTATCTCTAAACTGGAGAGACATCAATTTCATGGGTGGACCACTCGGTGGATGAAGAAGTGGCTGGATGGCCGCATGCAAAGAGTTGTGGTCAATGGCTCAATGTCCAGCTGGAGACCAGTAACGAGTGGTGTCCCTCAGGGATCGGTGTTGGGACCGGTCTTGTTTAATATCTTTGTCGCTGACATGGACACTGTTATTGAGTGTGCCCTCAGCAAGTTTGCTGATGACACCAAGCTGTGTGGTTCAGTTGGGGAAGGAATGCCATCCAGATGGACCTTGACACACTTGTGAGGTGGGCTGATGCCAACCTTATGAAGTTTAACCATGCCAAGTGCAAGGTCCTACACCTGGGTTGGAGCAATCCCAGGAACAGCTACAGGGTGGGCACAGAAGAGATTCAGAGCAGCTCTGCAGAGAAGGACTTGGGGGTGTTGGTCGATGAGAAAATGAACATGAGCCTGCAGTGTGTGCTCGCAGTCCAGAAAGCCAACCGTATCCTGGGCTGCATCAAAAGGAGCGTGACCAGCAGGACAAAGGAGGTGATCCTGCCCCTCTACTCGGCTCTTGTGAGACCTCAGCTGGAGTATTGTGTGCAGTTCTGGTGTCCTCAACATAAAAAGGACATGGAACTGTTGGAACAAGTCCAGAGAAGGGCCACGAGGATGATCAGGGGACTGGAGCACCTCCTGTATGAAGACAGGCTGAGAAAGTTGGGCTGTTGAGCCTGGAGAAGGCTGCGTGGAGACGTCATAGCAGCCTTCCAGTATCTGAAGGGGGCCTATAAGGATGCTGAGGATGGACTATTTATTAGAGACTGTAGTGACAGGACAAGGGGTAACGGGTTAAAACTTAAACAGGGAAAGTTTAGATTGGATATAAGGAGGAAATTCTTTCCTGTTAGGGTGGTGAGGCACTGGAATGGGTTGCCGAGGAAGGTTGTGAATGCTCCATCCCTGGCAGTGTTCAAGGCCAGGTTGGGCAGAGCCTTGGGTGATATGGTTTAGCATGACGTGTCCCTGCCCATGGCAGGGGGGTTGGAACTTGATGATCTTAAGGTCCTTTCCAAACTGAACTATTCTATGATTCTATGATTCTATGTTTTCTGTATTTTCTCAGCCACCATACTGATTTACTCAAATGGTTTTACGTTGTTTTGCAGTTCTTGGGAATTTCCTGATCTTCATCTCTCTTCAGAGAGCAAGGAGACCATGGAGCATACTAGGACTCTATTTGGTAGGACTAGGAGGTAACATGGCACAAGCCCACATTCTGTAAGCTCTGAGACACAAAAGTGATTTGGTCTTTGTGTTGCTAACTGGCTGGTGGAATAGCTTTTGAAATGTCACTTGCACAGTCGCACTTTTCATAGGAAATCATAGAATCATAGAAGCATTTCATTTGAATTTTCCTCAGCAGCTCCTTATCCATCCAAGGAGGTCTCCTGGCCCTCCTGCTGCACTTCCTTCTATTTGGGATGCAACACTCCTGAGCTTGTAGCAGGTGATCCTTGAATATCAACCAAGAGTCTTGGGCCCCCCTGCCCTCTAGGGCTATATCCCATGGAACCTTACTAAGCAGGTTCCTGAAGAGGCCAAAGTCTGCTCTTCTGAAGTCCAGGACAGTGAGCTTGCTGCACACTCTTCTCACTATCCTGAGAATCTCAAATTCGACCATCTTGTGATTGCTGCATCCAAGGCTGCCCTGGAGCGTCACATTTCCAATGAGCCCTTCCCTGTTGGTGAGCACGAGGTCAAGCATGGCACCTCTCCTTGTCAGTTCCTCTATTACTTCCAGAAGGAATTTGTCTTCTACACAATCGAGGAACCTTCTGCATTGCTTGTGCTGGGCCGTGCTGTCCTTCCAACAAATGTCAGGGTGGTTGAAGTCACCCATGAGAACAGGGGCCTGTGAGTGTGAGGCTTTTCCTATCTGTGTATGGAGTGCTTCATCCCCAGGTTCTCCTTGATCAGGCGGTCTGTAAGAGATTCCCCACAGTAATGTCTCCCATAGCTATCTTCCCTTTAACCCTGACCCACAAACTCTCTGTTGACAACTCATCTGTCCCTAGACAGAGTTCCATACTCTCCAGCTTATCCCCAACATAAAGGACAGCTCCCCCTCCCTGCCTGCCAGGCCTGTCTTTTCTAAAAAGCCTGTAACCTTTCATTCCAACACTCCAGTCACAGGAGCCATCCCACCATGTTTCTGCGATGCCTGTTATATCATACGCCCATAGACATGCACACATCTCTAATTCCTCTTGTTTGTTCCCCACGCTATGGGCATTTGTATAGAGGCATCTGAGCCGAGATCCAGCTGAAGCCAGCTCATGGGCTGGAGCTGCTGGGATATCTCTACATTGGTCCAAGCATTTATTATAGGTGCTGGCAACTGAATGGGTGTGTTGGGATGGAATGATTCCCCCCCTTCCCCAACACATCTAGTTTAAAGCTTCCTTGACCAGTCTGGCAAGCCTCCTACCAAAACTGCTCTTTCCCTTCTTTAGACCAGCTCCACCATTCCCCACTAGACCTGGCCTACAAACTTGTTCAAGACACCCAAACCCCTGACTATGGCACCACCCATTTAACCATATATTAACCAGGCCAATCCTCCTAGCTTTTTTTAGGTCTTCCCCTGTATCCTGGAGAATTGACGAAAAGACAATCTGAGCTCCAGAGCCCATAACCACTTCCCTCAGGGCTCTGTAGTCCTTCTTTATGTTCCCCAGGCTACTACTATCTATATCCGTAGCACCCACATGGATCACTAGAAGTGGGCAATAGTCCGTGGGACTTCCTAGAGCAGGCAGCCTCTCTGCCACATCCCTGATCCGTGCCCCTGGTAGGCAGCACACCTCCCTTGAGACGGGGTCTGGCCGGCAGATGAGTGCTTCTGTCCCTTTCAGTGTAGAGTCTCCTACTACTATGACCCGCCGCTTTTTCCTAGCAGCACCAGTAGTGATCTTTACCCGGGCATCAGCCGGTTGTTTCTGGCTTGAGTGCGTTTCCTCATTAGCCCCCTGCAGGACAGCAAAGCGGTTCTATGTGGGGACAACAGATTTAGGGGGAAGCCCCTTGCTTTTGGTTTTCCTTTTCCTCCTTTTTTTGTTGTTTGTTTGTTTTTTTTTTGACACTAATTCACAGCCTTGCAGGTTAACGGCCTCCTTCTTTCCTTCATGAGCTAGAGGGGAAGCTTGAGGCCCCTGCACAGTTTGGGCCAGGAGCAAGCATTCCTGCTTCCCCTCGGCTTCCCTGACATCTCGCAGGTCTGATGCTGTCTGCGCAAACTTTATAAGCAGCCTGGTATGTCTTACAAAATAAGTGACATAGAAATTATGGAAATGGAAATTTTAAAAATAAAGTGTTATTCTATGTGTATTTATGTATCCTCAGTCTTAAAAAAGCAGTCTACTTGTTCACCTGAAATATGATAAATTTAGTTTGTTTATAGAGAAGAGTTTTTTTTTGTTTTTTTTTTTTTCCTTGGCAAACCGTTATTTGGTCATATTAAGTTGAAGAAGCAGCCAGGCTTCCAGGGTTTTTTTTCTGGTTTTGGTTTTGGTTGGGTTTTTTGTTGTTTGTTTGTTTGGTTCGATTTGTTTTCGTTTGAAGGGAAGAGTTTAACTTTCACTCTAAAGGTGTAGCATAGGAATTAAAAATATGCATATGCCAGATTATTTTCAGTATTTTCTAATGAATAATATTTTTGTTTGTTCCCATGATATAGAGTTACTTGCTAAAAATAATCCATGGAGATTGTCTCATTGTGCTTAGAAACCCTGCAGCATAAGCTTTAGTGGTTTTTATGAACTAATAATACAAATCATTAAAGTTCTAAAAAAAAAACTTTCTAAGGTAGAACTCAATTGTACATGAAGAAGTTTATGATTTAGTTTCTGAAATTCTAAAGATGGACCTAGCTGGCTGCACTAATGCAATAAGGCAAGGACAAAAGCATCTTACATTTAGAAGCTTGCTTTGTTGTTTGTATCTTCACTGCAAAGAAGTTTTGTACAAACAATTGAATGATATGTAAGAAAAAACCTGGCTCGACAAGCACTGCAGAAAAAAATCCCTCAACCACAGTCTATAGACCATAGGGAATTTAGAGACATTTAAGCAGGTTTCATATAATTTCATTAGTCTTACAGTGTTGTCTAGGTTTCTTCTGTAATGAAGGGTAGTCTGGAACTGTCTCCTATATTCAGCTACAGTTTTATCACTATTTTAAATGAAACTGGGTGCAGGCTGCTTTTCTCTGCACACAGATCTTTTTCTGTAGATGTTTGTTGACTCATATTGGGTTTTGTGATTCTGAAAGGTTGTTGCCTGGTGTGCTTTCACCTGAATTTGGGGGTTAATTTTCACCTTAATCTGTTTCCTGATCTCATTGAATGTGAACATACAAAAGCCTGTAGGAATGTGCAGCTGAGGGAGGATGGTGGTGCTCCTTTCAGCAGCAACTTGAGCTTAAGAGTATTTCAGATGCCATTGAGAACTCTCCCGACAGTACGTGGATTGTCCTCTGAGGGTGTCTGTCTTCTCTGAGCAAAGAGGGAATCTTGATAACCTACTGAAACAATATGCTTTCTTCTTAAATGGAAAATCAAGCATGATCCATCCTGCTCCCAAATTCTGTGTTTGAATGCATGATGTTAAATAAGAGAGGACTTGTAGAATATGAGGAGATACCTGTAAGAAAACAGAATTAATTTAAATATAATTTCCATGACACCAGCAGATTTAGACTTGCTAATGTTTTATGAAGCGCAAGATGTTAAAAAAATGTATAGGAAAGATGTTTTTATTCTGTCTGTGGGAAGGGGGATTTTTTTTATATTTAAAGTTCTTTGTGAAGGGTCAGCTGTGTTGTTTCTGTTTTATAGTCAGCAGTACTGACAGTCTTGGCTGAAAAATACCATTTACAATACAAAGGAGTCATAAGGGATGTAGTTGCACTTGAGAGAAATCAGAATCTGCTTTTAGTGTCTTATCTACTGATGAACATCACTTGTTGCTTTCAACTTTATTCTGTAAATTAGCACTACTAGTTTCACTTAGTTGCACCAATAAACTCAATCAACTGAAAGGGCTGTATTTATGGAAATATGTTTGACTTCATTGTTTATCTTATGTAATTTGATTTATATTTAAAAAATATCATGTTGCACAAGCAGCATTATGATTTTATTGTAATTTAGGTTTCTTTCCAGTGAAACTGTGGAGAACAGGTTTGAAACTGCAAACTGCTACACATGAGAATAACACCATGAAATCAACAGCTAGAAAGTTTGTGTCAAACCTCATAGTGAGCCCACAGTCTGTGTCTTTGAATCCAGTGCCTTCAGTATTACTGCCTTTGGGTTTAATGAGGAAAACACTACACTAAGTTAATTCAGATATCTGTAGCTCCTGTTTTTCCTTTATTCTCTTTGTATTTCTTACTGTTGTTTCCACACTGAGTTAAGTTCTCAGCTGGGTATTTTTGCTTGTAACTTTTTCCTAGCAACTTTCAGAAATCTGCAAGGTTTGTGAAAAAAACAGAGGAATAATTTGTGGGCTTGTTTTCTGCAGTGTTTTTCCAAGAAGAGTTTGAAAACATTGATCTCTTTGTCAGTGGAAAAAGTTCTTGATCATTGTAGGATGGTGACAGTGTCTCAGTCACTGTGAATACAACAGCATTATATGGTATTTTACAAGAAAACCTGGAGGGTTTTTTTTTTGTTTTTTGGTGTTTTTTTTTTTGTTGTTGTTTTTTTTTTTTTTTTTTTTTTGTTTGTTTGTGTTTTTGTTTTTTAATACTGTAAGCATTATTAAGATATTAATCAGTGTCTGGAACTGAGTTTCAGCTTTAGCTTGAAAGGCTTTTCCAAGGAGCAGAAAAGAAATAGACTGGGGAACTTTTCATATGGACATGTCTTCTGGCCAGAGATTTTTTTACTGTGGAGGTAAATTGTGTGTGTGCTTTGGCTCTTGTTTTCAACTGTTCATTCTGGAGAAACAAAATAAAGGAACAAAGAGGCTTAAAGAAGCATGCTTTTGACCTGAAGACAGTCACTATACAACTTCCAATTTTCACCGTATTGAAGAACAAAGAAACTGGGTAATGAAATAATGGAAAATGAATCTGTGAGGTTAAAACTGTAGTGATACAGTTCTGTGAGGCCTATGCCAAGGCACAGAGGGATGATTTGCTGTTAGTTTTTGTTTCCAGTGTCCTGTTATTAAACACATCTCACCAAAACATCTCAGTATCAAAAGGCGACATTCTTAATGTCTGTCCTGCATGTGGTAATGCTGATACAAATCTTTCTTGTCCAAAATCTTCACAAAAGAGTGATTGCTGAACATGTGATTTTGGCAAAAGTCACATGTTCAGCACCTTACCTACAAGAGCTGAATTCTTGTTCATCTTGTGCAGTATCAGCTGGTGTGAATTCTTCGAACCAATTTACCATTTCCATTTAGGCTGTATTGCTTCATGCAGGTGAAGTGGCATTGATTCAAATGGGACTAAAATGTGTGTGACTAATCTGTGGAAGAAAGAAGGACTTTTTTTAGCTATTTCTTTGAAGCAGAAAATGTCTGTTTTATTCTATGTCTTTTAAGAAAGTAAGTTCATTAAATCACAGAGTATATTACCGTTTTGTACCTTACAACATTTGTATTTGTGGTCATTAGAAAGTAAGACAGTCCTTCCAGGAGCTGATATTTTTATCTCAAGATGAAAAAATATTCATAGTTAAGAGGGTGTTTTCTGATTTCATTATACCTATAAAGCCACAACTACATTTTCCAAGTCTTAGTTTTTGAAACTTCTTTTTATTTTTCTGTGATTTGTTAGGAGCCATTGTCTATGTTATTTTTCTGATAACACGTAGAAATACCTTTACAAAAAAATTGTTTGAAAGCCTGGTTTCACTGAAGTCAACAGCAAGAGCTATTAACTGAGTAACAGCTGTTAACCATAATGGGACCTAGATTTCAACATCAGCAACTTCTTAGGAAAAGATTCCCACTTAGAATAAAACCAGCTTAGAATTCTTCTTCAGAATGAATTTTACAGGGATCAGCACAAAGTCTTAAGTGGAACATAAAGATAACAGTTTAGTCTGGCTCTCGACCTGAACATTCCAGAGATATATTTCATGCTCTTTAAGCTGTATAGTAACATTCTTGATACGTACTTCTCTTGTTTATAAACCATTCTAGTACTTGATAAATACGGAAAATTCTGAAAGAATAAATACTTTTGTTGTTGTTTTAGAAATAAGCTATTGACGTTCAACTCTAGCATAAATGATATGATTCATTTCCTTGATTGCCTTTGATGGGATCAGTTATGATTAGGGTATTGATCTTCTCTACTAGGTAAATGCCTTTTGTGGCTAGTAGCTTTATTAGCGGTATCAGAGGTACAAAAGTGTACAAATCTATGAACAGGTTTATATCTAGGAGAACTGATTTATTTTTTTTAAATTATTATTATTTTAATGTGCTATTTTGGGATGAAGTGGAATTACTAGGTTATTATTTTACTTGACAGCTGTGGTGTTTTACTTTTTTCTCTTTCAATGGCTTGGACTGATGATGTCCCAATGCTAAAAGAGTTAGATGAATGCAATAAAGAAGAAGTTTAACTTAATTTAACTTCAGTAATATGAATGTATTTTGATAGTCCCAGTTATTTGGACAACTGCTTTTTATTAGCAGTGTTTCATTGGTGTGTCCTTTTGGAGAACTGTTGTGGAAAATAGATTACCAAATAAAGCATGTACATGCATCAGGTATACAAACTTTGCACTTGACTCAAACAAGTTTGCTGTTTGTTCCATTTTCCTTTTATAGCAAATCTTTTTAACAAAACAAATGACAGTGTCCATTTGTAGGCTTTTCTTCAACAAACACAGCTGGTGTTTGATCCTTGAAGTCACTTGAGTTGCTTATTATTTTGAAGTTAGCCGATATGGGTTGTGGTAGATTGAAGCCCTGAAATATGTCTGAATTTCCACTCCATCCTTTCCCCACCTTCATTTATAAACTGGAGCATTAGATCATACAGTGTCTATAATTTTGTGTTTTAGGAAGTACATTGTAGCCTTGGATCTTCTGTCTGCCCCACCCCCACCCTCAGCAAGGTGAGTCTTTGCCTCAATCTTCCTGCAGATATAGTTGAATTTGTTCATGAAGTGAGGGAAATTTGATCATGGAAGTGGAAAACAATGTATAGAGTCATGGGACTAATTAGTTCATTGTACAAGATATTTTTCATCCTTAGAAATATAAAGAAAAAAACAACATCAGTTTTTTTTGTTTGTTTGTTTTTTGTTTTGGTTTTTATTGCTGACTAGTAGGAAGCTGCACTAAAAATTTTTAATGTCTGTTCAAATCTGTATTTTGATGTAAGGTGATATTTTCCTCCTGCTTACACAATATACCTAAGACATATGGATTGTTGAAGAAGCATGTATTTTTCATCCAGAAGAGGGATTGCTTTTGAATAGCAGCACTTAATGTTCCCAAAATAGCAGAATCTCATACAGGAAATTAGTTAAGAATATCTCTTCCAATATGGAGATGTGTATAGTCATCTTGGAGTGGGTAGATTTCCTGTGGCCTTTTACATAGTAACAGCAATAAAATAAGCACTTTTATTTTCAGTTTATGAAATTAAAGCTCATGCAATTGTATTTCTATGAGTAAGATTTATGGTTAAATGTAATAAAAAGTGCAGACCAAACTGAGTCATAGTATTCCCCATAGTGAACAATACGATGATGTGCGGATAGTACTACTGTCATCAATGGAACTATTCAGTCTCAGGAAGTGTTGTACAGATGGGCTTTGCAATAGCCAGATGGGTTGGAGTTTGTTGAAAGGGAGTATTTTAACATAAATTTCTGGGAAAATTAAACTGTCCCACACTGAGCAGTATATTATGTAAATTAAAATTTATTCTGTGCAGCTTGTTGTGCTCACCTGTTCATGTGAGGAATTCCGTCTGTACGTATTGGTAATTGTGACAGAGTTCATACAGTAGCTATATGTTTACCCAGAGTGCATAACACAATATTCATTCAAAGAGCCTCAAAACTGAAACAGGTCTCTGCATGATCTTTTTCCTCTTTTCCTGGGTGAGCTCAGACCTACTTTCTTGTGTAATGAATCAAAGTGAGGTGATGTTGCGTTGGAATACTTTAAATGGTGTATGTAGCTCCTGAGTATCAATATTAATCAGTCAACAACATTAATCAATACAATGTGTGTATGAAAGAAACAACTGTACAGTTCCTCTGGTATGGCATATTATCATTTTTGTATGGTTTTGGAACCAAACTGTTTAAATCCTTTAGGCTACCAATGTCATGACTAATGAATTCACAATACTTGCTTTTTTCAAGAAGGTGGGTGAACGTCACTTGTAATCCAGGGTCAAATCTTGTTACAGCAGAAGCTGATGGTAAGGTTTGCACTGATGTCTGTGGAGAAGGACTAGGCCCTGAACCATCAGAATGTGGTTGCCACTGCACTGAGCAAATCTTCCACCTATGGGTCAACTGTGAACTCACACTATGCAGACCTCCAGTGACTGAGTTGGCTGATGTTGCTTGTGCTTCCGCTTGTCCAATTTACAGGGAACTCACTCATACAAAGCTCCAAGGAAGATTGGAAATGAGAGATTCTCCTAAACAGGAGCTCTGACGATTAAACACGTGCCCACCTTTTTTGAATCTCATAGTAATTTGGGTGTTTGAGTATTTTCCAGCATTTTCTATTCCAAATTAATTAAGAAAAACTGAAGACAATAACATTGGGGAATGAACCAAGTGGTATGTATTAAAAAACTAAATAAGCATACATATCTGAACTAGTGGAATTTAAACACTTCCAGAAACACAAACAAATAAATATTGTCCTACTTTCATAGCAAATTTCCTGTTGATTCATTAAAGCCAGGAATTTACCTCGAAACAGAAGTTGAGGTAGAGAGAAAAGTTAATTGGCAGTAGCTGTAGTTGTCAGCAGTGAAAGTGTAAATGGGTTTTCTAGTGCACACTATTATCTCAAATATATGGTATGCTGTGGTAGCACACCGTGTGCCATATGCCTCATCCTTTCATATTACTCCCCCTCATTTTTAATGACTCGTTCTGTATATTAAAGTGTGGAAACTATTCCAGCAGTGAGACTGGCACATTCTTTGCACAGCTGAATTGACACGTCCAAAGCTGCCTCTGGCTACTGCTTATAGACTGTGTTGCTTTTCTTTCATGGAGAACGTTTTTTGCCTAATTTTAGTCATGCAAATCCCACAGTATGATGCTGTCATAAGTCCTTGCGCAGGAGAAGGAGGCAGTCTGCCTCCCTGTCCATATATGGCTTTCATGTTGTTGCTGTGTACCACCTCTGACATCACCTGAATGTCACATGCATTTCATTTTGTGTGAAACGAGCGCATCAGAGGGGATGAAAAAGGTTTTCTGCAAGAGAAAGAAGTATCTATCCACTCAGGTATTCTGTAATGACAGTAATGCAAACTAATAATAAAAATAAAGTGTATTTTATTTGATATTCTCCCTATTGTAAATTAAAAATACACTCAAAATTTAAAAACCTCCCACAGTTCAGATGCTGGTAATCAGGGACAGGGGTCCAGGAGCTGTTTTGTGGTAGAGAGCAGTACTGGGTGTCTGCCCAGCACTACAACTGGGTCTCCTCTGCTGCTGCATTGCCAGATGCATTGCCACAGCCACCACTGTGACCTGGCCAGGGTCAGCTGCCCTTCTCCCAGGCAATTCCTGGGCAGGATTTGGGAGCTGGCACTGCCTAACATCCCTTTCTAGGTTGTGCCTTCTCTGTTGTTTACTTTAGTAGCAGAGACTCAATTGGCTGATTGCCAGTTGGTCTCAGTGTCAGAAAATGGTTCTGGCCATATTTGCTTTGCCTATATAGACACACACATATATATATATATATATATATATATATATATATATATATATATACAGAAATGTAAAGAAATAAACACATGCACATAAATATAGCCAAAGAATCTTAGTTCTATCAAGAGGAGATTTGCAAAACTGCATGTATGGTTAGCAATTTATATTTAATATCGCACAGCTGAAATTGTAACTGTCCCTGAAAGTTGTGCCTAAAACTCTTTCAGTCATTGGGATGCACGCTTCAAAATAGAAGTTAGTTTTTTAAGTGCCTTTGTGGAGCCTCAAACTACCATCACTGTTAGAGTTGCTTTCTGGACAGAGTTTTTCTTTTCCCACCTGTTTATGTTAGCTCTAAAGCTTGCATGTGTGCCTTTTCTGAGTTCTGTGCCAGCTCATCTTTGCTGTCATGCAGATATACTCCATTTTAAACAAAACATGACTTATTACATTTCCAGCTTTAAATTGGTTATTTAATGCTATGAGAAGCCTAGAATGAGCTTCCTCATGTAGGCTGGACCTCTTCCAGTTGCCTATCACATCTCTGCCTTAGAAAAGCTACTTTTCTTTTCCCTGATTATCTGGATTTTATGGTTGTGTTCAGATTGTGGTCAGCAACTTTAGTTTGGCAATTCTGTCATTATTAATTCAACACTGATGAATGGATTTCGATAATCTCATATAAACTGCTTTTCGCAATGTTGCGCTTTAAGCCCAGGTGGCAAGTAAGTACCATGCAGCCGCTTGCTCACTACCCCCCCGTCCCTGGTGGGGTGGGGAGGAGAATCAGGAAAAGGTAAAACCCATCAGTTGAGATAAAATCTGTTTAAGAATTGAAATAAAGCAAAATACAAGAATAATTATGGTAATAATAATAATAATAAAGGAAAAAGAGAAAAAAACCCACAAGTGATGCACAGTACAACTGCTCCCCACCTGTTGACTGATGTCTAGCTTGTCCCCATGCAGTGATCATCCCCTCCCAGCAAAATCCCTCCAGTTTATACACTGGGCATGACATGCTGTGGTGTGGAATACCCCTTTGGCTAGTTTGGGTGAGGTTTCCTGTCTCTGCTGCCTCATAGTTTCTTCTGCCCCTCCTGACTGGCAGAGCATCAGAGGTGAAAAGTCCTTGAATAAGGGTAAACGCTACTTAAAAACAACGAAAACACTGGTGTGTTGTCAACATTATTCTCATAATGCAAAACACAGCACTGTATTAGCTACTAGGAAGAAAATTAGCTGTATCCCAGGCAAAACCAGGACACACTGTTTCTTTCTAGGGGTGGTGTGCCATTTCCTACCACCTCCTGTCTTAACTGTCTGCATTGCTGATGTGCAGTGAACGTCACCCCTTCATCTCTTACAGACGTAGTGAAGTGACCAGAGTAAGATCAGTTTTGTGGTTAGTTTAGTTCAGCAAGCTGCAGCCAACTCTTGCCATCGCCAGGTAGCTGAGGAAGTACAAAGAAATATCTCGTAAAACAGGATAATCTGCCTGCCATGGTTGGCTTATTCCTTATCCCTAATTGGTTTACTATTCCATCCAAAATTTGTTAGCACATTGTAGTTCTTGATTTTTTTTTCAATTGCTTCATAACATATAGAAATGACTGAGAATAAGTACTTGGCTTTAATCATGTTTATGCTTTATACAGATTAATTATGTGTTAGATGTGAAGTATCCCCTTTTCTGTTTTTAAATTTGTAATGTTTGCATGTCAGTTAATGACCTTGTTCTTGTGTTATGAGGCAGAGAGAAAGAAAATCTTTCTCCTATATGCTCTAGTTGTGCACATTTGTCTTTGATGGTCTGTTCCTCTCAGAAGTTAAGTAATGTTTTTCATCCTTTCTGATTATTGTATATGAGGTTTCCACAGCCCTTTGATCGTTTGCATTGCTTTTCTCTGAATCCTGCCTAGTTCTGCAGTATCCTTTTTGAGACTGGGTAATCAAAAGTGTATACAGCATTCCTGATGAGACTCCACCACTGATTTATATCATGGCATTACAATACTTTCTGTATTATTCACCATCCTATTCCTTATCCTTCAAAACATCATGTCTGCTTTTTTACCACAGCTCAGCATTGAGCTGAGGTCTTTAATGAGTTTTCTACAGTGATACCAGACTATTTTCCCAAGTTCACACAGTTAATTGGATGATGAAAGTATGCTCTTCCTTTTTCTTCTGTCCAATGTGGGTTATTTTCTATGTACTAACATCGACTTTCCTTTGCCATTTTAGTGATTACTTTGGTTTCTCTTGTAAACTTCTCACAGTCCTGTCTGGACTTGACCACCCTAAATAACTTTGAAGCACCTGCAGTTTTTTCTTGCTTACTAGTCAGCCTTTGTTCCAGTTTTGTTTCAGTTATACTTTAAAAGAAACAAGCAGCTTGATCTCTCACTGTTCAACTTACTTTTTCAGTAAAGAAAATTGGTCGCTTAATACTCTTCTTTTTTTTTGTGTGTCCTACATGATTTTGGTTTATGACAATACTCCACAGCTCACATATTTAATGTACTATTTCTGTACTGGCATTTTAAACTGGACTTTTTGGAAATCTGATTTTTTGTTTTATTAAGGTGCCAACCAGCTCATGTGTTCTGCAGCATACTGATTTGCAACACATGAACTGGCTTGTCAGACTATTGCTGAAAAAAATCTACTTCTCTCATTGTAACCACTTTCCTCCTGTTTTTGAGTGGTGAAAAGAGTTCTTGCAGTTTAGTAGCCGAGTGACAGTCATAGGAGACAGGACAAAGCGTGGTTAATAATGTGTTATTGACGTTGTTTAACCTCTTTTTAAAGACTCCTTATGATGCCTCTCAAGCCATTTGTCTCAGACCTTAGCCTGTCCTTACTGTTACAAAGTTTTCCTAAACATTTGAAGGCTTTCCTGTTACTTAATCACTGCTCCAGAAACTTAAAACAATGGCTCCTTTGCCTGTCCATCAAAGACATAGATGACAGATTATTTTCTCCTTTTCATTATCAGTATACCTGTACTTTGGTTTTAGATTTCACCTTTGCTCTTTTCTTCCTTAGGATAAAACTCAATTTTTTTTCACTGATCGTGCTACCTAGGTCTCTAATTATTATTGTTCCATGCTTACCGTTCCAGTTCATATACAACTTGTGTAAAATGCAGCTGACACTTTTCCAGTGCTGAGCAGACCCAAAACTCTTCTTCCCTTCCCCCAAGACAGTCCCATAAAACTTACCTCAGGAAGGTAGTTTTAAGCATCAGAAAGCAAAACCCTTGTGTCAAAGAGCAACAAGGCCTCAAATCTTCTGTTTTTTTTCTACTGACACTTCCAGTATTAATGTTCCCAGGTACCTGTCATTGGCTGACATCTTTGAAACTGTTTAACTCCTGGGACTTGGCTGATCAAGAGTGAAAAGTATGGTTACTGGGTAGAGGTGGTATGAAAAATAACTTCAGCAAGTTTGGTTTTGTTTACTTTTATTTGGCATTTATATTATGATTTTATTAAATATCCCAGCTGCTGTTCTCACTGTAGAAATATTTATTACTGGAGTATCATTCTACACTGCATTAAGGAGTCTGGGAGAAGCCTTTGCTAACTGTTCATTTTTTAACAGCTTTCATTTGAGAATTATGAAAGAGAATTTTTTATTAGAGGTTATGAAAAAGTAAGAGTCCGTATTTTCTCTCTGAGTAGATTCTTTGTCTTCTTTGTTTGGGAGGGGATGAGGGTAGTGAAGAAAAATCTTGGGACTATACCTGCACTCACAAATGTGTAAATTATCTACTTAAACTTTCTACAACATTTTCATGAATAAAAAGACTACAGTTATTTATATACCTGCTTTATTTTTGTATATTAATGCAGGAAATAAGTGAAAAATATTGCAATTACTTTATAGTTCCTACATAATTAAGTAGGCAAATTGTGGTACAGAAACCTGATTTTATGTAGTGGAGATTGGAAAGAAGAGGATGAGATTGTGATATATTTTTTGCTTTGTAATTTTAAATAAATGTGAGAATTTGCAGAACCCTTGGAAATTCGCTGTGTTTATTTGAATCAAACAAGCTAAAGCAGACATGTAATTCAAGTGGGCCATATGCAAGTGTGAATGCTATGCTTTCTGTGGAGTACATTGTGTTTTGACATAGGAGGAGTGGCACAGCAAAGGGGCAGAGTCTGTGGAGTGGTGTCAGAGGAGTGGAGCCCACAGGAAAAAGTTAAATTAATGAAGTCAAGAAAGAACAGTAGTGTGATCCTGAATCTCAGGTTGCTGTGTGCATTATTTAGCAGTCCAAAGGTGTTCTGGCTTCTGCAGATGAATACAAGCCTTTGCCTAACCAAAGCTGCCAGTTGGCCGACAAAGTGAGGATGAAACGAGGCTTTGATGAACTTGTCCTGTTTCTCCTACATCTACTATGTTTTCAAAATTTTTGAAACAGTAGACAGAACTGAACAATGTCTTGCTGGTGAGAGTGCAGTTCTGATTTCCACAAGGACTTTGTAACGTTTCTTCGAACATCCTTGCTTTTTGTTTGCCTTTTGGGACATTATTGCACACTGACCAGCATTCTTAACCAAGTCATCAGGGACAGGCAAAAGATGTTCAGATTAGGCCATCTTTGCTTTGAATGGCACAGTCCTGAACTATATTTGTCGTTCTCCTTTTGCTTAGCTTTGAAAAGATACTCTGATACTTCTCACAGCATTTAATCTTGATTATCTGCAACACTGATGTGTCATCTGCAGATCTGGCTGTTTCTAGAGTGACTCATTTCAATATGGAAGATTGGATGCCCCACCTTCAATTTACTAATGTATTCTACTTTTCTATGTGCTTTTCTTTCAGATTCTCTCTGTATCATGCCAGTGTTTAATCAACTGCTCAGGCTGTATGAAAGCTTCTTCTGATGACTTGTACAAAGTTTTTCTTCAGTGTTTACTGACAGAGTTAGTATTCTGCTGCCGTTCAGATCTTGACAAGGATTTTGGGATTGCCAGAGGTTAATTAGCGTAGGCTCTAAAGTTTCACCAATTGTTTTTCAGGCTTTCTTGTGGAGAGGAGGAGGTATCTGTGTTGAAGCCCTAGGTATGACTGCAATTCACGCCAACATGCCCAACCTGAATTAAGTAGTTCAGATGGTGATAACTAGATAACCGTGGTAGTGTGGAGCTGAGCATGCAATACGATGTATGTTTGGAAAACTATATAAACCTTAAATGACCAATCAGCTTGATGCCGGCTAGTTAGTTTTCAGTCTATTTCCAATACAGCTAGTTTCTGTCTGCTGTAATCAGTCTTTTAAATGCAGTATAAAAATACCATGAAGTATTCCAATAGCAACATCAGAGAATTTATGTTAGGCAGTAGGATTAAATTTACCTTTTTATTGTTTTTTTCATTTTTTTTTTTTTTTAACTGTGTAGCTGCATTTGGGAAGTCCGCATTGCCGTCTGCTCTATGGGCTTGTGAATTATGCATAAACAGGTAGCTACTGCTTTCCCACATTTCAGCTGTGACTGACATGTACATATCTCTGCACACATCATTTGGATGTGAAAGGTCTACAAAGTGTATTACACCCAAAGTACTCCTGTGAGAGCATGGATAATATAGGTTAGGTGTCCTTTGCACATTCTACACAGAACATCTTTGTTCATTATGATATGCTGTTTATAAGTACATTTGTGTTAACATTTACCATCTGTTTTGCTTCTTGCATAGCAAGGTGATGTGGCTGTCCAAGAATAAGTGAATTATTCTACCTGGCAGTTTCATTGTCCTTGTTTTTCTATGCTAAGTTCCCACTCCTCTTTCTAAACATATCCTGCTAGTCTTGTTAACTGTGGAACTGATTTTTATCACATATTAGCTTCTGCTAAATATGCATAGATTCCTTTTCAAAGATAAAATTCTCCCACTTTTCACCAGTCTGAACATCTGTGAATTTTAGCTGTCTTTATTTCCCACCCTTAGGACAATGTTTTCTGAAAGGGGACATTAATGCCTAAGGAACGTACTTATACAACACAGCCTGGCAGTTGCACAGGTAATTAGTATAATTAAGAGAGAAGGGTCCAGTGCATAATGCAGAAGTAAACACATTCAGAAGTAACTGCTCAGCACCGAACTTAGTTTTGTGACCATATCCCAATCTTTAGCATTTTGCATAGCTCTGAGATTGTAATGGCTCTGTGCAAGTTTACAGTTGTTGAAGATGTGGCCCAACAATTCATTACCTATTTTTCAGATTACTCTGACTTATGGTGTCTGCTTGTCTCCCTCTCTTTTCTTTTCCTACAACTATCTTACAGCAACGAGCTTTGTCATTCTGGTCTCAAAACTCACCCCTATGTACTAAAAGCCCTCTATAATTATGGGACAAGACAGTGCTGGGCAAAGGTACTTTAAACTACATCTAAGGATATTAGCTGGATGTCATTAGTGTAGCAACACCCATGATTACCAGCTTGGTATGAATTAGAACATTACCTTGAAAAGCACCATGCTAGTGCAGTTACACTGCACTGTAGTTAGGTTTTATCTTGCCAATGTCATTCCTGTTTGGTTCTAGCTGTGCTGAAACAAGGAGAACCAGTGAGCCGATGCCATTTATGTGGGTCAAGACCAGGGTACAGTTTAGCTGTATAAGTAGGTCTGATTTCCTATACATTTAACTGAAGGAAGTATAATTATTTTGGATACATGCCAAAAATATAAAATTAAGTTGCTTAATTAAATTAACAAAAAAGAATAAAGCTCATGAGTACATACACTCACATAGCTTCAGTATCTACAAACATTACATTGTGTAGAAGGCCTCACAGATATGTTGATTCTCCATATCAGAATCAGATGATTGTTTTCCATATTGAAAGCAAACTGAGCTCTGAAGAGAGTGTAGATGGATAAAGTCTAAAGAAATAGAGTGACTCTGCTTTTGTATCTACCAACTTTCACATGTATTTAATTCCAATGATTTCAGAAGCTATGCTTCTACTCAAACAAGAGGAATATAAACCTTTAAAATTTTACAATGGTGTGAGCCATTGTAAAAGCCACTTGGGCCAGCCAGTGAGGGTAGCTAGTTTGAGCAGCAGTTGGCAATAATAGATTTCTGGATAAAGCATAGAAAGAAATTAATAGGGAATTATCAGTCTTGCAGGCTTTTAACCTCCTGGTGTTTGCACAGTAGTGTGAACTTACTGCTGTTTCCCCACCTTCATTTCTCTACTTTTCTTAAAGACTGCTGCTTCTGTCATGCTTCTTAACCCAGTTGTTAAACATGTGCAAAATTAAAATCTCAAGTAAACTTTGTTCTGTTTCTGCAAACTGTATTGCTCAAGTTGAACTTATACTGAGCATTGATTACTAAAGCAAATATAATAGGACATGGATTCTTGAATTAATGGGAGATTAATTATGAGATATTTCCAGTTTTGCATTAGGAAGCACACAGGCCAGGTGTCATGGTTTAAGCTACTAGGAAGTAAAATAACACTATCCGAGTTGAAACCAGAACACCAGGTTGTCTGCTGTTGTGAAATGCTACTGAAATGAAATGGTTTAGTAACCTACATACATCAACACTCACAGATGATCAATACAGGAGCTCTTTATTTAGGTATCTCTTTTACCAGAAGTTTATCATATCACTCCATTTTTTAGTCAAAATGAGCGTAATGATACTTAGAGCTGCTGGAGTTGTATTGTCTTAATCAACTGGTTTGTATGATTTATTCTTTAAAAGGTGATACAAATGTTCTAAGATTAAGAAGATAAAAAATAATGTGCGCTGAAATAGTATCAGCTCCCTTAATGTGGCAGCTCTTTTTTTCCCAACAATGGATATTGATAAGAAAATCAGCATTCTAAAATTTTTAAGCATATTAATCTAGTGTTTGTGAAGAACTGTGCTAAATCTCTTTGACAGGGCTGTGCAAAATGTGCTGTGTAATTTTTCTATTCATGACATCAACAAATCATACACTGGATAGTGGTACTAGTTTATTATGATAGAACAGCCAGTGCATCTGGAGGCTAAAAAATCTAAGGTGAATTTCTCTTCATGATCTGTGCAGCCAGTGGTAGTTAGAGAAATGTATAATTTAATATTTGTTATGCCAATGCACAGGTAGACACCTTGCTTTAACCAAGTGGCATGTCAGTAAAATTGCCTAGTATACAGTGAAAAAAATAGGATTAATAGAAAATTCTGGGAATAAATTTTGTCAGATATTTATTCAACAGAGCTTTTAAAAGATGTGCTTTGAAAACTGCTAAAGAACATTGTTAGGGGAATGGTCTTACTTAAATAATTAACCTTCTCAGAGTTTCTGTCTTTAGTTCTTGTGTGAGTCAGTTCAACCAAAAGTCTAAATGACTACTTGCATGGACTACTGGGATTGTTCTGATGCTTTAAGTTATTCCTATGTTAATAATACGATCTAGATGGAAATCGAAACTGTGAATAAGGTGTTAGCTGGAGCCTCCGGGCTCGAACACCAAGATGTGACAGAGAACCTCATCATTAATAATGAACATCATTCCATTGGCCTTAATGGGTAAGGCATTATAGCCTTGCCACTTGGGCGAAGTTTGTGCATTGGACAAACAATTACATACCATAATTTCTAGATGGTTGTGCAAGACTCCATAAAGCCTGGAAAAGAGACTCCTTCAGGAAATCTCCTGGATGTTCAGAACACTTTAATAACTCTCCCAATCTCATGGCCATAATCTTCACTTGCTTTAGAAAAAACTCTACTAATTCTTCAATTACAGAGTGAAAAGAAATTTTCTACATGGTCTGTAAGTATTAGTAATATCTTACAACATCCTATTCTATCTATGATAGAATTATTCCCAACATACAGAATGAGGTCCCTGTGGAATTAGACTGCATCCTGCGTTGTGCCAAATATTTATTGTGGAGCTGAGCTATAATTTCCCCACTGATTATATTCCGCCAGGCTTCTTGTAATGATTTATTCTGTGTCCTTTGTCCCAAGAGCACTTAGGGCTCGTCTTCCACAAGAAGGAAGCTGATAATTATGTATTTGAGAAATAGGTAAAAGCAGGTTAGCTAGAGTGCGAGGCCAAGTAGGATGCCATTTTTTCTAGCCCTTCAAGTACTGAGAAAAGGCAATGTAATTTGAACTAATCTCAATTTTGTATGCTTACCTTCATAAATGACTTTCCCTTTTGCTATCTATAGAGTGTTTTGAAAACCTTCATTGGCAGGATAGAGTATATTTCAGGGGTAAAAGCCAAGACTGATAGTTTGCACAGACAGTGAGATACAATCCACTATGTACTTGTTATGATTAACTGAGTACATACCAGCTTTATCTCAGTATCTCAGACCATAGGTCATGGAAATACAGTTAAACCTCTGACAGTTTCTAGTAAAACTTTGTGCTCCAAAGAAGACTACCATGAACATTATTAGGTCAGCCATAGCTTTGGCCCAGTCTGAAAAACCTGCAGGGATGGAGATTCCACCACTTCTTTGGTTGCATGCTCCGGTGCTGCTCTGCTGTCTTACATAAAGGACCTTTTTAAACAAGTAGAATTCATAGCTGTAGTTTAACTAGACCCAAGTCCAAAAATATTTTTTCATGATAGAAAACAGGTACTATAAATTCAGGAACATTTTAGTCTGGCATAAGCCAGTGGTGCTACTTAAGGCAGTCCCATCCTCTTGCCAATCCTCTATATTCATTCTTGCTCAGCAAAAAATTAAAGGTGTCTTTGTATCAATTCTCCAATCTGCTGTTGTGTGGATGTGAAGCTGAATAGGTGGTGTGCAGCTTGAAAGGAGTAGGTTGCAGAACTAATTCTGGGAGCAGTACCAAATTATGCCAGTATAAAGGGCTTGTGGAGTAGAGTTTGACAAAACAGTGAGAGCATCTGGTACAATGTGGCAGTGGGAAATCTTGCTGTATGTACCCTCATTACCCATTTCAGTTCTAAATTTTGGCAAATTGTCAAATTTGGCAGAAAAGGTATTTTATACCCCCATTCCAACACAAGCGTGTTTTGCAAATGTGAGAAAATCAAAGTAGTAACACAAAATGCTGGGTTTGTCCTGCTTTTTTAAAAACAGCAGTGCTACAACTGAAATAAATTATTCTGAAACTTCACAGTTTTTATGCATCCAGTACAACTTTTTGAAAGACCACATGCAGCATAGTTTTAGGTCTCTGGAAAATTTTTGTATCCCATAGGAGAGAACAGCTTCCTTTGATGTTAACAAATTGATTTAACAATGAATACAAATTTTAATATGAAAAATGTTGATCCTTTATTCATCTTCCCTTATAATGTGTAGCTGTGTTCTTATCTTTTGTTCTTAAATCAATTATAGTTTATAGCTTATCTGAATTCAGGAAATAATCTTCAGACT
Organism: Pezoporus occidentalis; assembly: GCF_034315485.1. NCBI lineage: Eukaryota > Metazoa > Chordata > Aves > Psittaciformes > Psittacidae > Pezoporus > Pezoporus occidentalis. The sequence goes on along the minus strand of NW_026913652.1, from coordinate 1,341,700 downwards.
GAAATAATTGTCTACCCTTTTCTAGGCATGATTGGATGCCACAGAAAGGAAATGGAGTCAAGAGTTTTAAAGAGCATTTTAAACAGTGCAAGAGTTACAAGCCAAAACGTAGAAGCTTTGGTGATGAGATAATCATTATTTTCATATTTACTTGTGGTGGAGCAGTCATTGTGCCCTCTGCATTTTGTTCCTAGAAGAAATGACAACAATGTCCCACAATTCATCAAGGAGATGTGCGTGTGTTTTTCCTCACTTGAAGGAACAGAGCTTTTCTTACAGCTGAGCAGCTGGATCATAGTGCTACCTATGCTTCACTCTTCCTTCTTGTTATGATTCAAGATTATAGGCTCCAGTTTCTGTAACTGGTTATCTTAATAGAGTGTGAGCCAACCCTCATTGAAGCCAAGGGAGAAATGTGACTGGTTGAAAGGAACTTATTGCTGTAAATAAACTACATGAGTGCATGTGTTCCCAAAGATAATGCCTAGACAAGAGTCCACTTGGCATTCTAAAGGGCTTAATTTAAATTCTTAATCATGAAACAAAGTGCACTGCAAACTTCATAAAAATGTGGAGAACATTTGTCTTGTTAAAACAAGATTATCATACACCTTAAGATGCACAGCTTTTAATATTTAAAATAGCGTTACAAACTGAGGGTATCCTTCAACCTAAAGTCCTGTGGGTGTGATAGCACAGTAGCCTCTGTTAATTGTTGAGGAAAATAAAACAACATCAGGATACTAGAAGAGCTCTTGATAGTTTACAATAATATGTTGGCAATATTTAGGCTTTCAAGCTATATAAAAGCAATTCCACAGTTACTTATCAGACTGAAAACTGTTTGGCATTTGCTGTATTTTACAGGAGCTAGTGTTTGTGTTTACTTTCCACAGGCTTGATGTTCACCTGAAGCTCTTCTCTGATGAGTATTTCTAATGAGACTGAAATGCTGCCAAAGCAGCTGAGGTGTTTTAGTTCTAGACAGTATTATCTCTGCGAGCTGTGTGAAGCTAGGTATCTTTTCATTTAACAAGTTAAAAATAGACTTTTAAAAAGCATTATAGATAGATTTTTAGTAAAGGGTTATCACTGCATTTTAAAGTTAATGTGTTGTTAAGGAACTGCAGTGTATGAATCTTGGTCTATCTTCATTACCTTTATGGAGGTTATTCTGTCATAATTTATGAATTCAAGTGTTATACTAAAACCAGTACAGCTGGGGAGTTTCCTGACAGGGACTGACTCTGTATTGGTAGTTGATGGAGAACGTCTTTAAATAGGCTCTTTGTATTTGAAAATACAAAAATGTAAAAATGTAATTCATATGTAATAACAATTTATCTCCCTACCTTCTTACATGGAGAATGTCCTTTACAGATGATGCAGTTGACAAAAGTCCAAATTCAGTACCAGTGCAGGAGATAAACTTGACTGCAGTGAGTAGAGCAAATGTCACTGACAAACCTTAATGCATTAGCAACCTTAATGCATAAGGTAGACTTAGGCAGAAAGGGACATGACCCTCTGAATTTGCAGACAGCAAGGATAATTAGTATATAGGTGCATTTCTTTAACTGCCAAATGCAACAATGGCTTTTCACTTAGAATAGTTTTGAATGAAAACAGAAAGTAGGAAAGTAGCAGAAAGAAATTATATTTTCTTTCTTTTTTTCCTTGTCTTTGTAACTTGAGAGAACTAACTACCTTAGAAGTTTGAACTGGTGGGAGAGAAGCATTGTAAGATGAGAGAAATAGAGAGAGAAAGCCAAGCCACAAATAACTGCAATATTGTGAAGCCCTGCAGTTAAGAAAGGAGAAAAAAAAATCTCCTTGCTGAGAATTCAGAGAAGGCAGAGGAAATAAAATGGGTGAACCGCAAGATGGAAAACCATTTCCAGACTATGATGTTCTAGTGACGCAAGCTGAAAAAGGTGCTGCAGCACAATGGCACTCTCCTGAGACCCAACAGTAGTCATTTCTATAGGAGAAAAACCACATGAAGACAGTGAGTAAGGGAAATTTTAATACTAAAGTAGACTGAAAGAGACAGCAAATGCAGACTATTTCAGAAAGCAGTTCTGTGTCTGAGTGGAAAACAATGAGGCCTTATCCACAACTGAAATGACAATAGAGCATGTACTGGGCATTCTGCTAAACAGAAAAAGGAAAGGGAAAAGAATTGGAAGGGAAAAGATAAGTAATCCTGTAAAAGGTAAAATAGCAGAGTGCTTGAGTGAAAGCAGAGTGGTACTAAGGGAAGTGTAAGCAATATGTTCACTATGCACATATGTAAATGGAAGATAACTGTTTCTCATAATGAAGAACAGATCAAGTTCAGGACCAAGTCCTGGATCAATTAGGTGTATATAAAAACTGGTTTAAAAACAGGTCGCAGATCCTCTGTCAGCCTTTGTGAGGGTTTAACCTCTACTAAGTAATTTGTAATCAATCCAAAGAAGTCAAATTTTTGTTTTTCTTCAAGACACATGTGGTTTTCAAGTCTGAATCACAGAAGCTGATAGGAGATGTGGGAGCCATCTTTTTTCCATTCATCTTTATAGAAGACATTTTCCGTAAATGTTGAATATGATTCTTGAATAGCATTATTGTAGAATAAGTCTGGATGATAAGTTATGTCTGTCTGTAGATGCCAATAAGGAGTTTACCATGAGGTCACTTTGAAAGTTTTTTAACATGGTAACAGTGAGGGTGGGGAAATGAAGAATCTCTGGACCAGAATCTTAAACTGACAATTTATTCTGAGATTGTAACCTCAAATCCATATAAACAAAGTATTTATTAAAACTTATATGGCTCTGTCATTTGAAAGGCAACGCCCTGTAACTTCTTTTCTCTTTTTGTTCCATTTTGATTACCTGAAATTTTGTTTTTGGTTCTGAAGACTAGAACTCACAACAAAAGGTTAAATTTTTAAATTCTTTGAGCAGAATGCCTCCTTCTCTGAGTTTGCAAATTTACACAAAATTAGGTATGGTTTAACTGAATATTTTGATACTTATATCCTGTAATGCTTGAGCATTACTGTAAGTGTGCTCAATTAAATGAAAGATCTGTGCATGTCACCAAAGAATATTTCTGTGCTTAATGCTTAACATTTGCATAAATTCTTGGAACTAAGTTAGGATGCACATGAGGAACAAACTGAAACCGAAGTGAAAAAAAGTGTTAAGACTCAGTTCTAAAATGAGAGAGAAATTAAGTTCGTACAGTATTAATAAACATAAATTCTAATGAATATAGTTGACATTGATGATACATTGTTCAAAACTAAATAAAAACTTCCTTTGAAGAGCTTTTAACTCCAGAAACATTTATATTTTTGAACAACAGACAGGTACTGTTGCCTAAACCAGTACAGTGTTTTTCACTGACATTTTTCTTTACAAAGTGCATGAGGGACATAGTACTTTCAGTTTCTGGTTTGTCCTAATGCAGTCTAAATGTGTGGTCCAAATTCCAAATTTTTTTACCTTTACAATTATTCTATGTGAGCATTCTCCCAGATAACCTTGTGGTGTCATAAAAAATTCCAAGTCTTTCCCTGATTCTGCTATTTTTTGTACCCTTCAGCTGCTTGCACTGTTGTAGTAGAGAGGTAGTGCGCTCTTTGTCCACTGATCGGGAAACAAACCATGAAGACTGCAGACACTGGAGACTGCGGATTGGCATACAGGTCTTAATAAGCCCCCACTGAGATGCTTTCTGGATTGATGTACTAACCTCAGGCATGATGAACAAAACAACTGCAGTCTGTTTTTACATCTGAATATGGAAATAAAACTACCATTTCTACTGTAATCTTCACATTAAGGAAAGCCTTAGAAGACCATGGATATATCACCATATGTCTGTCAGATTTAGCTCTTTCCTTGATACTAGACCTAGGTTGAAATCTAGGGCAATGCTTCTTTCTCCCTTTCTGATGAATCCATAACCTTTGTCACTTTTGGCATTTCCCCATGTAATGCCATTCTCTCCATGAAAGAGTTTAGAATCTTCTGTTGGGAAGCCCATGCAAACTGATCAAGAGGAATGCTGATATCTTTCCTAGAGGTCTTCACATAGCAATATGTGGTAAATAAATTGGAATGATCAAAAAACACATCACAAGCTGGTGTCTATTCCTGCACCATTCATGCACTTTTAAAGCAGATCCACTGCTTAGAGTTTTGATCCTAATGTTTGATTGTTGGATGAATGGACACACTTGATTCAGCAGTGAGCCTGAGTGCATACTCAACTGGAAGACAGAAACTTTAGCTCAATTTGTACTATATGGTATCCCAATAATTAGACTTAGATTCTAAGTCTAATCGGAGTCTTAAAGCTATTTATATGTGTAACTGCATTGCTGGATTCAAGTACTCTAGACTTTCAGGAGTTAAACTTCAAAACGTTTAACTAATGGTACTGAAAAATGCTGGTCTATATTGCAAGTACAGAAGGATCAAGTCAGTGTATCTCAATAAACAGAAAGAGAAGAATTAATTGGAAATTAATTGGAAATTTATGTATGTCATAAAGGGATTAATTGGAAATTTATGTATATCATATGTTCCTGGCAACCTGTTTCAGTTTCTCACCACCCTCATAGTGAAAAATTCCTTCCTAATATCATATTAAGTTATTGCTAGCTTTATCAACAGTCAGTTTTGTGTTATAAACACCTGTCCTTAGGATTTAGATGGAGTATATATTCGAGGTTTTTGATGTGATATCAAGTGAAATAAAGATTTTCCCTGTAAAATAGATCTATTATTTGGTATAAAATTAAAGTGCTTAAAGCTAAACAAAGCTCATCTTACGTTTGTTTATTATATGATAGGAAAATGTTTTATTCAAGTCTTAGTAGACTAATTTAGTTAAATCAATAATTAACACACAATGCAAAGAAATAGAATCAAGAACCCTTTAATCATTTTAACTGTAATTAAGTTTTTATGTCAATGTTTTCACTCTGACACTTTTAATCTTGGTAAGATAAAAGGAGCCCATTTTGGAATCATTAATTTGCATTTTCCTCAGCTGCAATGAATGGAAAAGCAAATATTTGGCAGAAATAAATATCAACAATAATTATGGGAAATTTAAATCACTTGATATTGTATCTGTTTGTTGTTCAGTACCCTGGCAGCCAAAGATATTTTAATTATGAGAAACTGAAAAAGGAGAAGGTATGTGCTGCAACAGTCTTAACTGAGATTCGTTCCTATTGTAGCAGAGGATGCAGAGTGTGAGAAAAAAATTAACCAGTAACTAATTCAAAAAATCAAACAGACCAAATAGTACTACACAGTAAATATGAAGAGTAGCTATTAAAGCTGTTCTTGGAGGAGTATAGGAAGGAAATCTTTTCATGCTTAGTGCACAATCCAAATTCTTTCTGGTTTGCAAAGGAGGGCAGCCAAAAAGTTTCTGTGGAAAGCAAGCAGGACCCACATTAAATATGTGCTTGCCTATGAGGATGAAACTTGTAGAAATGCATAGAAAGAGCAATGCATGATTTTCATCTACATAAAGATGCTGCATAAGTAGAAAAGCACTTAACAGCAATTTAATTGAATTCAACAGAAAGACAACAGAAAGACTCCCGCTGATCTCTGTATGCACTGGATTAAATGTAACACTCTTGAAGAAAAGTAGATGGTGTTCACTTCTTCATAGCTTCAGATAGTGTGATTCACTAGTGGCATAATATAAGTAATAACTGGGGAGCAGGGATTTCTAACTTAACTATAAAATTAGTTTAATAAATATTGTAGTTAACCAACAAAGTTTCATTTTAATAGTTAAGAGCCTAAAAAGTATTTAATTGTGACTAGTCATTTGTAATTGTGTTGTATGTTTTAATGACACACAAGACTTGTCAGCACATGTGAAATAGCATGCAGTTTATTTTAAATCCTCTTGCCTCATGGTTTTCAGGATGAAGTCACATATACAGATATTGTTACACTGTATAGATGGTCTATGTCTTTTGATTGCTAGTATTTTCATTTCTAAACTTCTCTTGCAACAACACACCTATTGTATACAACAGCCTGCTCATATTAAGCAAACATATCCCTTTATGCTATAGTGTGAATGGACAGCATTATGTAAGACGGAAATCAAGAGTAGAGTAAATGCTGTTGTGGTGAACTGACTGCAAATGGCTCTCTCATTGCTTGAGTCCTATGGATGTTACTTTATGTTGCACCCATAAAATTACAGACAGAAACATGTGATTTTTTCTCCATTCATCCAAATATGTACATGATAGCCATTTATGTAAATGGTTTCGAAAAAGTTAAAAAATATTGAAGTATTACCAGAGATGGTGACCATGATAATAATTTAGATTCTTCAGTCACTTCCTGAGGTAGTTTGAAAAGAATATCTGGCATTTAAGAAGCTGTTCAATTTCACATAACTCAGGCAAGCTTCAGGCACTGTAAATGATTTTTATGGCAGTCTTTGTTTTATTAGTAAATGAACTTATTACACAAGAGAAACTTCAATGAGAAAAACAAATGCCTCATTCTTCCAGAACTCCATGCTTACCGTGCATGCTTCTCTTTCATTCCTACTCTTTAACTACACTTAGAGACACCCCCCCATGAACTTTTTTTTCCAGAAGTCAAATATCCTCATATTTCTTGCTCCTGCGCTAACGCCTTGCTACTGTGTTATTTAGGCTTGAATTCTATTTTGCATCATCTCACTTTTTTCACTATATTCTGGGTTCTTGGTATCAGTTCACAAGAATTATTCCTCAAGAATTATTAAGTAACTCCACAAATCTGGGTTCTAGTAGTTAATGTTTTAAATCACATTATAACTGCAGTTGCATAAAGTAGCTTTAAATAGCCATTCTCAAATTGCTGTACATTTCCTAGGATCAAGTGTTATGCATTGCTTATTTGTATTTCTCAGTTCCCCGTAGTAATTAAAAAGGAAGAAAAAAAGTATCTTTTATTTCAATATTTTAATATTCTATTGTGAGAAACAAGTTTTGAATGTCAAAGTGCCCTCATTTCTATATCCTAGGTCTTTGGGCATTTTCTGTCTCTATTTCGGCATGGCAGTCTTGCTGTGTTATAGCCCCACTTACGATGTTTCATTGGCTGAGAATGTAGAACATGTGGTTTTGGCTGGAATCATTAGTGAGCTAGCTGAGACACTGTTGCATAAAGCACCAGGGGTATTATTCTGCTGTATCATCCACTGACCTCAGAGACAGGAGTACACAACCAGTTCTCCTGTACAAGTAGTAATGCATGAGTTATAGTTTTACTTGGCTGGAAAGCTCTTTGGGCACATCATGATTTTGTCCTGGCAGAACAAACCATGAAATGTAGCAAGAGGCTTGGATAACTTGTAGTCTTTATGTGACCATGCATTTTTTTTCCCTAAAGAAGCAAACGGAAGAAGATGCTTTACACGTAAATGCAATTGTTCCTTAACTGTAGCTGATTCACTGAAGTCAGTTTTAGGACTCTGATAAGCATTAGAGCAACCACAGTGTGAATGAGAATATCTAACAGTGCTCTGGTTCCTGAGCTTCAGTAGGTACAAGAGGGGACAGAATTTAAATCTGGCTGACATGTGCTTTTGTACTGCCCATTTTGTTTGTCCTACTTTACCTACTTCATTTTTCCTTCATTTTCCTAATACAGGGGAATAAGAACTGGAATAAATATTACTAAATACTAGTTTTCATATTAATTCTTACAATAGGTTCTTTCCAGCTAGCTCAGCTTGCTCTACTTGTCATGATTTATGAGATGAAAATTCAATCACAATATTTTTCAATAACCATTGGAATTCTTTTATAGTCTACAGTAGCACTGAATACTTCTGAATGCTGCATAAATCATTGCTGGTTATCTTGTGATAAAATAGCATTTAGTAATTCTGCTGTCTGGTTGAGAGATTTAAAGAAACACCTAATATTGTTTGCCACTTAATAAATCATGATGATATAGATCTTGCACAGGTAATAATAATGATATAGCTTATTAATTCATTTATACCCATCATGGTCTGTCCTATCAGCAAACAAAATTATAGGAGATATGTCTGTATATTGTTTAACTGTTGGACTTCATGGTATTAAAGGCCTTTTCCAACATGGTTCTATGATTCTATAATTCTATGTTTAATGTTTATAGTGTCCAAGTTTATGTGAACTTTACTTGCTTTTAGCCTAAAAGCTGTACTGAGGGGTAGTGTGAATATGTAGTTGATACGAGTAAGTTTGTGGTTGCACAAATGTGTATGAGTATATTAAACTGCTAGAATTGTTTTCTAGCACTAGCTTACATGAAACAGGCCAGACAGTAACAGTATAGTTGAGTGAATCCTTCCTGGGATTGTTTCTTGGAGCTGTTTAATTTATGAGCATACATGTTGACCATATGACCAAGATCTTGTTTAACACCTGAATTCCACTCTGAGCTATTTAACAATTGTTCCATTAGCAATGAATTCTGGCATTTGTCCTAGTCCTATCTGCACTGGAGACTTACCAGAAAAGTAATTATTAACTTATGTTAAACAGAAATACAGGCAAGCTAAAGCTCCCTCAGCAACACAGGAAAGAAAGTAGTTTAAACTACAGAAGGTAGATTTGGGTAAGCTCAGGAAGCAGTGAATCTATCGCTGTTAGGAAAGAGTTTGAGAAGAAAATATTTGAAGCTGTAATGATTTTCCCAGCCAAAGTCTAGGTCACACAGTCAGCCAAAGAACAATGAATCAATACAATACATCAAGTTCTGGACAACATAAGTAAAGGAACTCTCACGAATGACGTCAGTCAGGATTTTGACATTACAGTGATTTAAATCCCTATTCGGCACACGCTTAACTTAAAGTCTGGGAGCTAGTAAAGTAAATGAAATAACAATTAGGCACATTCTGCAGAAAACTGGTCAAAAGCACTGTTTCTTTTACTATTAATTAATTAAATTTTAATTCCCTCCATTCCCTTATTTAAAACGCAAAACCATCCAATTGATTTTGGCTAGGAAAAGTGAATTTTTTCAATATGAAGTTTGTGTCCTCCTACACTCTTATGCACCACATATATACCCTTATGCTTACATAATATATACAGAAGATAAGTAACATACATACATCAAGGGTCTATGTACATGTTGCATTTTTTTTTCTGATAATGAAATACGATTTTTTTTTTTTTAATTTTATATTTTATTTTTATTTTTGTAATTGATCTTGTTGAAGCTACTGTATTAGACTGAGGTCTTCTGCTTTGTGTAGCAGGTAGTACTGCTGAGTACTGTATCTGAGTCACTGTTTCTTTGCTTGTCTCAGCTGAAAGATGCTCTTTGTGTATCTCATGATGACCTGCCCTGCTGATTCATTTGATTCAATCTTTTTGAAAAGAACAGTGTTGCTCTCTCGAGTTAGTGAATCAGACTATATTGAGCTGAGGGGTAACAATTGTAAACAAATGCTGCTGGGCTTGGATTTTTACCTGCTTTTAAAACCAGTTCTGTATCTTTAAATATGGTATGCAGTGGTTTATGTCCAATTATTGCCTGTTAGGTGGAATAACCTTGTATGGCTATGTCTAAACTTGATCTTTCTGGTTATTACTGGAGCAATGCCAAAGAAGCAGGACAGATGACAAGAAAAAATGGCTTTGCTCTTAGGAAAATGCTGTAAAACACAAGAAGATTCAGGAAGGGAATTCTCAGCCTCATCAGGTGCCTCAAAACTCATGCCTAGTCACCACTGGAGATCCAGGTCTGCTGGGAGCATACATTGGACTTCTCTGAATTCTCTCAGAAAGAGCCCAATAACTATATTTCCTGTGGCACAGAGAACTCCCAACACCCTATAGTAGTGTAGCTGTATGCATTAGTACAGAAAGATAATTTGGATGGGCTTGTGAAGGAATGCCGTCTAAGCAGCAGGCAAAGTTCTCTGCAGATGAGTGTTTTTTGTGTAGTTGATCAGCATATCTCCAGATTTGAAAATAATACCTTCCTATGGAAGCTGTTAAAATAAAGCTAAATCTCAATGGGACTCCAGCTTCCTTTATTATCCTTGAAATTGTCACTGATTCAAAGAAAAAAAAAACAAAGGATTCTGCAATGTTTTTCCCCATGGTTTTGGCAGTGTAACACTACTGCTGAAGTCTCTTAAATGTTTGGAAGACCATGTAGATATTATAATTAGGGCAGCCACTTTACTTTGTTTCTGATCCAGCAAATGAGTATGATTTGTGCAATCTAGTATGGCAAGAATTACCATGACACATCTGAGGAAACGTGAGACCAACTTCACAGCTAATAAAACAGAAGATTTTTGATCAAATAAAAACATCTCCAAATGTTATTTTTCTTGTCTTTGCTTAAGCATGACACAGATTAAGGCTGAGAGGCTTGTAAGGTCTAGACAGTGCCAGCTCTTAAAAAGGTGCTCAGTGGGGGTAGGAGGACATAATTAGCTCCTTTCACTGTCTCATTTTTGCCTGTGGAAGGACCAGGACAACTGCAATATGTTCCATCTCCTTCCTTTCATACAACAATTATTCAGAGCGGATGTGGGTAGGATGAAGGCTTTGTGGGAAAAGGCCATGCACAAGAGCACCAAAGCTGCACATTTTCCACTTAGAGAAACATTAAAGGTACCCCTTTACCTAGCTGAAAGCTCAAGGAGACACTTTGCAGAAAACTTCCTAACCCACATTGTGCAAGGGACCTTCTAAGTCCAGGCTGTAGCTATTAAGACTCAAACTTTTGACATCTAAGGCAACAGGAAGTCAGATTGTCAGGTATCAGAGTCAAAGGGAATGTTTTACTAAGTATCATTCCTTTTTTTTTGTGCACAATAGAGACAATCTCTGCTGCACATTTTCTGTTAAGTAGCTATTGGAGGAAACAGAATGCAGCATGCTGGGCTTCAAGGAAGTGTGCTATAGTCTGGCTTCTGACTGGGACTTCAGGATAATGACTTACAAAAACTGTTAAAGCAGTTTGCATTGGGGTTGAGGTCATGCTTTTACAGAGTGTGGGGAATACAATATTTTTTTTTCTGTTGAGAAAGACTTAAAACCACAGTTCTTACCCTTCAGCAGGGCGTAATAACATTCCAGCTCACCTGGAGATGCTTTACAACCCATCAAGATAATCAAGATTCAGTGGCCAAATGGGTTTCTTGTTTTATAACTAAGTAACTGTGTATTAATTGGCTACAAAGGAAGAGAAATAACTTGGATTTTGAGCCCTTTCCCCAGGAATTCTTATGTATTTTGCTAGAGTTATGGAAAATAAGTTGACAGGGACCTCAAATTGAAGAGTTTATTTAGTGTTCCTGACAGAAACGTGCATAGTTTATTTTTAAAAGCTGCCAGCAGCAAAAACTTTAATATCTCCTCCTGCAACTTCATTGTCCTCAGTGTCAGAAAGACTTTCCCACTATTTAACCTGAATCTTTCTTCTAACAAATTATTTCTTGTTTTATCTATTGTAACCTTGGAAGCATACTACGCCTTTTCTTTCTGCAGCAACTTGGTATGTATTTAAAGACTCCTCTCACCTGCATATTATGTTACATATATGTAACATAGCGTAATATGTTACAGGTTAAACAATCATGATTATTTCTTTTCTCATACTTAATTATTTTCTTGTGGATCCTGTACAGTTAGTCCACATTTTTTTTGAAGGGCAGTTCTGAGGACAGTGCACTATTTTATCAAAGGCTGGAATAGTAATCAGTAAAGCAGAAAGCAATACTTGCGGATAAACATCTGAGGATGGTGTTTGACTGGTTTTATTGCAAGACCATTTCTTTGTTGACTCATATTCAGCTAGTGATTCACTATAATCTGTCTTGGACAAAACACATAAACAAGGTTTATCCCTAAGGATAATCTTATATAAGACAATCCTATATATTGAGTTTTTCAAGACTTACAAAGCTTCTTATTAATGGAAAACCCTGATGGTATTTAGTTTTGGACTGAATGAAATAAAAAGTTCTCTTTTCAGTTCAGGTTCAGGAGTCAAATGTCTGTGGCATTACTTAGCCCTTGTATGCTACATCACCACAAGCATTATTTTTTCCTTATGTGAGAGTGATAATTTATCGAACTTGATGCCACCCTGCCTGCTGAAAGCTGGTGAGGGCCTGAGTTTGGAAGCTGATCAGCTTTTTTCAGCCTTTTCTTTCCCTGAAACCCTGGGAAGGAAACAGGCTATGGAAAACACACATTTGTCCTCTGAACTTTACACATACAGTTTCTGCAGAGCTCACTCTTTACCTATGTTAAGCAAGAAAAATGCAGGCCTGGGACCTGAGGTTCCTGGTAATAAAAGTTCAAGATGCAGGCAAGGTGTAGTGTGGCAAGGCTGATCTTGGAGAACCCAGATGGCAGCTGATTGATGGGAGCCTGTGTACAGCTGTGACTCCTCACTGAGGCTGCACTGATCTCGGGCTCAAAACTAGCAGACTTAGATGTTGCAATGGTGGATGTTGCAGCACCTCACTCTCTAGGGGAATCTACAGCTGTAGTTACAGTGCACAATAGGATTTTCATGACTAATGAAAGAGGGAAAATAAGAGATTCTGTAAATCCTAGCGTCTTAGTTGACTAATTCAGTAGACTTATTAAATACTCATTGTAACAGGAAATAGAACTGAATTTTACTGGGCCAATGAATATTTAATTCAATCTTAAAAGGTGTTTTGTGAGGAACCAGAGACTGTTTGTTTGAACCTGGTTCTTGCTAGATTCATTTTATAGTCGTGTTAGTCTGAACTTGGGCAGGTCTGTACATAAGCAGCGGCAGTAACCTGTGGGACTGTTCTGATAGAGGACATAGGACTGGAGCTTAGAGTCCAAAAATTCTCATTTTGGGATTTAGGAAGCTTTTGTAACAATCAGATTGTTTAGTTGGATAAATCTTTCTGTGTTTGTAGGCCTCAGATCTCAAATAAATGTATTGAAGTTAAGAAGGCAATTTGCAGGTTTGCTCTTTGTAATGCAGTTATACTTACGTCAACAAGTAGGGGAAGCCTGTAACATCAAGTATACACTTAAAGGTATAACAGGTTTCTAACAGTACTTGGCATGCTGGACAGATTTTCACCAGCAAATAAACAGCTGTCCTTTCATGATAATTCATCTTCAGTGACTCTGAGGACATTGTACAATTTAGCAGCATAAACCATAAACAAAGCTGAGCAAGTTTTGAAAACATTATTTTTAATTTTTACATTTTTTAAGTATAAGATCTGGAAATGTTAGCAATGATTTTTGTGAAGGTGTGTACGAATTACCTGATTCTTCATGTAGAACACTGAAGACAGAGTAGTTTCTTTTTCTTTTTTCCCTTTCTTAGAGATAATTACAACATGAACTCCAGTGTTTAGAACTATAATCTCCAGAGTTGATGAAGTTTTGGAGCCGTGTAGATCCTATGAGGAATGCTAGCAGAGCTCTGTGTTCACAGCACCCGTGCGCTTCAGTTCTCAAGTCCTACAAAATGCCTCTGATTTTATATTTACCTTTTGAATCTCTCCAGAATTACGTGAGCTGCAGTAGTTTTAAAATACATTTCTTACACATATACAATTTTTACAGATTCCTGCTCACTTTATATTGAACATTAGCAAGAACAGGAAAAAAACAATGAAAATATTTTATGATCTCCAGGTGCTGTTAACTTCAGTTTGTACAGACAGGGTGGTTGAGAACAGCACCGGGACTATTTTCCGGAAGCTCCTTTTTGTGTGGCTACTTGTTTATAAATTACCAGATATTCTTGGCATTGTGGAACAAGTACGGACTCAATTTACCGTGCAAAGATAGTCTTCTGATACAAGACCTTAATCTTGAATAACAATCCTAACACTGGAGGCATTCTTCTGAAATGTTTGAAGCCTTTATATAGTATTAGTTTTGCTTTAGTATGTTTACCCTTCAGCTAATTCAGTATCAGTACAAGCTGATAATAGGCTACTAAAAATGAGTTCTTTAAATCTGAATATTAACATCCTGCTCTTTTCAGGAGTCAGCAACTAGGTTCACAGGTCATAGTGGTTTACTCAGCCATCCAAAACACCACTGTAGATTTGAGTGATTAGTATAGTCAACTTTAGGCAATGCAGATATAAATTATTTAATCCACAAAATGGTAGCAAACCTGGAAAAGGATACAGATTTTCTGCTTGAGCATACTAATTTTATTGGTAGTAATTTCAAGCTATGATTGTTTAAACTAGCAAAATGTGTTCTGTTCAGCTAACTTTTCCAGGCTTTCCTGACTCAAAAGTGGCAAAAGCTTTAAGTTCTTCACTGATTATTTGTATTTATAAGAAGAGATATCTGGAAAGTGAAAAATAATCTGAGATAATTTGAGATTGATAATGCTATTATCAAAGTAATAGAAGATCAGTTTTTAATTAAGAGTGTGAAATTACACCTTCATATCTCAAATGGTGAAGGTAGATCTCTAAGGTAACTTATGATGGGTAGAGAATTTATCCATGATTATATTTGTTCAAAGAGATTATGGGTTTCTCATGATTTAGGGAAGGAAGTTTGTCTAGTCAAACTCTAGTCAAACTACATAATTAAAATAAGCTCTGCAAAAGAAAACATACCAAATCCTTTAAATGCAATCTTACTTCAACTGAGAGAGGATTTTTTTTCTGTTTTGAATTGAAATCCCCCCAAAATTATAGCTTGGTGAATCTGAAACAAAAAGATTTCCTGGTAGACAAAAGTACATCTTTTCAGATCACCCCATCATCTAAGCTGTTTAGTCTGTTTCTTATTATGCTTATTTTTCTGGCAAACCACAACTAGGAAACAATATATTATTTGGCAATTCAAGTATAAAGAAAGAATCCAGGAAGCAATAGCTGAGAATAGGAGGATGTTGTGTGACAAGTTGTACTGTTAGTAATGGATTCTAATTAATTTTTTGGTAGGAGATGCAAAACTAATATTTGTCCATTTCCCAGTCTTTAAAATTGTGCCTCATATTTTCTTCCTGGTGTAGAGATATCTGTAATTGTATGTAGTGTTTATATTAAAATAGTATACAGGCATAAATTCTGTATTTAATATCTATGGTCTGAACCTAGACAAACTTCAGTACATTTCCTAGAATACTCCTTTCTTTATAGAGGCAATAGGATTTTGTACCCAGATTAAAATTTTAATTGAATGGGGGAAATCCAGTTTCCTCTATTGAATTGAATTGAATAGGGGAAATATTTGGTAAAACACAAGAAGACTGCCAGCCATCATGACACTCTCAATCATATATTTTTCTGGATATGCAAAGCTCACTTCTGGGGAATAGCTGTGAAGATTTCTTGCCCACATGTTTGTAATAGCAGATCAAGTTGCTTGGAGGTCTTGGACTGCGGCAATGAGGCCTTTTCATGTATCCCCATGATAAGACTAGTTTACTTGAAAATTTTCAAGGCAAGCATATTAAGGCAGTGTTATAGCAATTAAAAGCTTGTATGTGATAGACAGACTTGAAGTTACCAGCTGACATAATTTCATGCCACTACAACTGTTTTTTTTTCCACCTTGTGCTTGTCAAGAACTGAAGGCAGTCAGCTGTGTCTTTTACTGCCGTAGCACTGCCTGGGCAAGGCTTTCTAAAAGGTTGGGAGTAATTTGACTTCCACCTTAGTTTTGTTTCTGGTGCAGCAGCTGACTAGTGATCAAGCTACGTCTGGGAGAAAAAGCATATGAATGCTGTATTTCCTGGTTCTGATCTTTTCCCCTGTTTGTGAACTGACTGGAGCCTCTGCCCATGAAAGTGTTTATGGCAGAAAATTTCAGATGTGCTCTCATTGAAATGAAAGGTTCTGGTGAGCAGGAACATGCCTGAAGCCACAGATTTTCCTTATACTGGAGCCCTTTGTCAGTACTTTACCCCAGTAATATGACTTGTAACCATTTTAAGACACACTGACCCTGCCAACAGGAGAATAAAGGGATCCAATGAAGTCCACTTCACTGTAGAAAGTGTAAGATGTAGAAATATGCAGTCCACTTTGTTTCTTAGAAATGTTTCAGAGATACGTGTTGGGGATTTTATATATGAAAGAATAAGATCATAACAAAATCTGAAAGAGTAATTTACTGGACCCAGTTTATTCTTCATTTTTCTCTGTAGTTTTCAATCATAAAACTATTTTGTTTCATTATCAGCTAAACCATGGTATCTTTATAGGCGTATAAATTCTGCCTTTGTGTTGTTAAAATATCATTTCTAATATTCAGTTGGAATTCCTTACGTAAATATTGGCCAGATCAAAGAGAAGATTCAAAGCCAGTCTGAAGTAACAAACAGAAGTTACATCTATTATCACTAAGTGTTCTCTGTTTGCTTTCTGGCGTTAGGGCTCAGCCAACGCACACAGCCCCTGTTCATGTCATCAAACTCTTTGCAGAACATACTGCCCATATGCAACATGCCTCTTGCAAATGCCCAGTACTAACTCTTGATCTGTGCTTCGGCATTATTTGGCAGTAAAGAATCATATTGAGTGACTGATACCTTGGTTTCCCTAATGATAGGTGGTCGAATCCTGTTGCCCGGTACATTCACAAATAACTGTAGAAGTGAAGAATGGCAGATAAGGCCAGGCTGCATTTTTGTGCCAGCCTGGGGATTATCAAAACTAAAATAGAAACTTTAAACTAATAAACGTTAAACTAAACTTAAAAATAAAACTGCAGAGATCAATGACAGTTTTAGATTCAGTATGAGTCTTCATAACTTCAAAATTACTCATTAATTTTAAACGTGTTCACATGACTTCAAGGAAGAAGCATCCCCTATGGTGAGTGGGTTGAACTACATGGTCCTTTCCAACCCTAACCGTTCTATGACTCTGAGACAATCTTATTGAGGTACTTCACATAAAGATACCAGTAAGAAGGTACACCACTTGTGTCCCCTTTTTAATTCCATTTCACAGAGACAATTTTTATGTGACTTCCCCTAATTATCTGGCATAACTTCCCCCAGTTATCTGGCAAACCATGCAGTTAAACTGATTTGAAGATTCTGATAGTTGCTAACTGGCGCTTAGTTTGAGCATTTCAAACAGTGCACCTGTAGCTTGTAATTGCCATAATACTTGCAAACACTTAAGTATTCCACTGTTCAGGATAGGAAGAACTCACAGACCATGGTCCTCCATACAGGAATCTCCTTTTCTTAATAGAAAGTAAGAACAGATGGACATGGGTAGAGCAGTTGACGTCATCTCCCTGGACTTGTGCAAAGTGTTCGACACTGTCCCACATGACATCCTTGTCTCTAAATTGGAGAGACATCAATTTGATAGATACACCACTCAGTGGATAAAGAACTGGCTGGAAGGCCACGCACAAAGAGTTGTGGTCAATGGCTCAATGTCCAGCTGGAGACCAGTAACGAGTGGTGTCCCTCAGGGATCGGTGTTGGGACCGGTCTTGTTCAACATCTTTGTCAGTGACATGGACAGTGGGATTGAGTGCGCCCTCAGCAAGTTTGCCAGTGACATCAAGCTGTGTGGTTTGGTTGATACTCTGTTGGGAAGGAATGCCATCCAGAGGGACCTTGACATGCTTGTGAGGTGGGCTGATGCCAACCTTATGAAGTTTAACAATGCCAAGTGCAAGGTCCTACACCTGGGTCATAGAAATCCCAGGCACAGCTACAGGTTGGGCAGAGAAGAGATTCAGGGCAGCCCTGCATCCATAAATAACTGCGTCCATAGGAAATCTACTGCTGTACGCACAAAACCCCACACAAACTGAAACCTATAACCTTTGAACTTAGTGACATATGCTAGGAGATGACCAAATTGTCTTGTTAATGAATGTATTTCCTCCTAAAATTCCCCAATGATTTTTTTTCCATATCCCAATGCAGTAATACTTCTGCAGAATATATTTAGAACTTCAAAACAGGTTATTATTTCACACATTAATAATTAACATAAATAAATAGTGTTCAAGAACAAATCATGACAGATTTAGACTCAGATATCCCATGAATAAGTATGTAGTTATTTTATTTTTTACATAGAAATAAGGTATAGATTGTATAAAATGGACAAACAGAACTAAAATAATTATTGGCAATAAATAACAAATCTGCCAGAAAAAATATAATTTTCTAACATATGTGGCAGTTATTAACTTTGTGCTTTGACAGAGCTCTCCTGCTTAGCAACTCTAAAATGAATGATTCTAGATATTTCCTTAAGGGAGCCAAGTGCATATCAGCTATTTGGAAGCTGATAACTGTATCAAAATATCAGTGTGTTTACTCCAGCTTTCTTTAGAGCAATTTCTTTAATCTTTTTTCTTTAGCTTTTCAGGCCTTACTTTGTTCTCACTTGAATCAGGCAAAAACCCCCAAACCAAACAGAAACAAAAAAAACAACAAAATATGTGATTTTGTTTGGGCTATGCCAAAGTTTACACAACAATATTTATTTTATATTTGGAGTTACAGAGATGGTAACCAATAGTAATGTTGGGTCCTGATCCTGTAAATCCTTATACATGTCTATAGGGCTACTCACATCAGTGGCTTTACTCAAGTCAGTAAGGGTTGCTCATAATCACAAAGGTTTACAGGATAAGTTTCTAACTGACTGTAAACTGAATATTACAGAATCTAAAGCTGTATGGAGCTTTCAAATAACTTCAAGCATTACTTATGTAAACCCTCTGCAGTTACTTTCCTTCTGGTTTTATAACACCCATAAAAATAAATGCATTTAGAAACATCAACACTTTATTAAAAAAAAAAAAAGCTCCTAAGCAACTTTTATTGAAATCACAAGAGCATGCATTGTCATAAACCTCTAAAGGAGTGTTGTATGATACAGAGAAGCACAGAAAAGAATACCACACTTCAAGCCATCAATGACTTGCTCCAGAGTATCCCCCTTAATAAAACCAGAACCATGATCTAAAACCATGATTTATCTGAGAGATGAGCACTTCCTGCAAGATCCGGAATTTCAAAAGTCCTGCTGCAGTCTCTCAAGACTCATATCTCCCAGGATGCTCAGGTTCCTCAAGGTACTAAGCTACCCAGCTAAAATAAGCAGTCACTAATTAACTTTGAGATGGATTGAGCACTTTTGGCGGGGGATTGCTTCTGAAGAATTGATTAATTACTTGTTTTATATAAGCTATCTGCCTTTACAGAAATGATTGATTCTGTCTAGCAAAAGTTCTGGTCCTTATTTTAGTTGAGAAGTCTTAAACTTAATTAAAAAAAAAAAAACCAAAACCAAAATTGTCTATAAAAGTATTTTATAAAAATGTTTGTACTGGTTTTTGGAGAGGAAAATGGAAAGAACTGCTTTACATTATGGCATAATACAGCTTTGAATGAAAGAGCATTTTTGAATTATTGTTAAATCTTAAAATTGGAGTTAAACAGAAAATAAAAAACTTGAACCATGACAACACAATTCAAAACAGAGAGAGGACTGGTACAAACTGATTCGATATTTTGCAATAATATTAATTTAAAGGTGCTGTGGAAATCATAGTTTCTGGTAAGTAAAGCTCTTACAAAATTTCTCCATTCTGAGTTCATGTGGTTGAGAGGCTCTATTTATCTGTGTTGTTTATGGTTAATACCAATTTGTCTTGTTCTTATCAAAGTGTATGTCCGTTTCTATGTCTTTTGAATCTTGTATAATGCAACTCTCATTATTGTAGGTCTTTACCAGACAGTTATGTGATACTCCTTAGTTCTGGATGTTGGTCAGTTAGCCTGTCCGTCTCTGTTTCCATCTTCAGCTCCCATGTTTACTTTTTTTTTGGACTATAGTCATTTAAATTATAACTTTAAAATGCAATGATAGCTAATGACATTCATGTTAAGAATTCTGTAACTCTGACAAAGAAAATGTCGACATGTAGGTATCCCTGCCATACTGACAGTTGAAAGAAAACTTTCATCACTGCAGCCTTTGATTCTGTTATTAGAGTTGCTTGCCAATCTTTGTAGCATGAGAGAACAAAATGAAATCCATGTTGTATCTGATGATTTAAGACTTTTTTAAATTTTCACAAAAAAAAAGAAAAAAAGTATTTTTTTTTTCTTAAGGAAAGAATCCTGCTAATCAGAAACATCATGTGTGACCAATCCTTACCAGGAAAGGGTTTAGGTGGAACCAGAGTGTGGTATTTTTTCATGTTGAGAAAAACTAAAAAAAAAATAAAAAGCAAGGAAAAAAATTCTGATTTTAGTTTTCTATTGATATAATTTTGAATGTGGGGGAAATGCCATGAAAAATGTATATATTTCAAGAATGCAAAAATTGGAGTGCAGTTTACATGAATCTGGTATGACAAGTGAAAGAGGGTCAGAAAGAAAGAAAATTAAATATCAGGAAGAAATCCTTCACTGTGAAAGTGCTGAGGCCCTCACACAGGTTACCCAGAGAAGTTGTGGCTGCCCCATCCCTGGCAGTTTTCAAGGCCAGGTCGGATGGGGCATTGGGCAACCTGGTCTAGAGGAAGATGTCCCTGCCCATGACAGGGGGTTTAGAACTATATAATCTTTAAAGTCCCTCACAACACAAACCAGATTGTGATTCTTTGATTCTATCACATTGCTTTGTAACTCTGAATCTAACTGTATGTTCAGAGCTTAGTTCAAAAATTTGTGACCAAGAAACTTGAAAGTCGAGTTGAAAGAA
Organism: Pezoporus occidentalis; assembly: GCF_034315485.1. Classification (NCBI taxonomy): domain Eukaryota; kingdom Metazoa; phylum Chordata; class Aves; order Psittaciformes; family Psittacidae; genus Pezoporus; species Pezoporus occidentalis. The sequence continues at coordinate 1,320,970 of NW_026913652.1, read as the reverse complement.
ATGCAGCAGTAAGAGAAGTGGCTTCAGGGAGACAGATAGGCAGAGAAATTTCCCTGTTTGGAGAGTAGATCTTTTCACCTTCTACAGCATTCCTGCTTAGCTGGCTTTGCTGGAAATCACTTTCTCTGTTTCTTGAAAGTTCTGAACTGTCAAACACTAAATTGTGTTTAATGTACTTTGTGTACTTTATGTGCACATCATATACAAATGTATTTTATAATTTCATACTAGCAATATGTCGTTTACTATTTGTTGACAGAAAGATAGAGAAATTAAATATAGAATTTATGAAAAGTAAGTGTTAAATGGGAAGTGGTATTCTTTCCTAGTTAATGCACCAGCTGGTAGTCTGGACATACAGTTTTACTTGCAGCTCTTCCAGGAACTTGTTTAAGTTTGGACAAGGCCTTTCATGTCTTCCTATCTCTTCTTTGCCTTATCTTTTGACACAGTCTCAAGAGCATACATATAAGCAAAAATGCTTTAACTTCATCGGTGCTGTAAGATTCTGTTTTAACAGACATGAACAGTGGTTGTACTTCATTCCTGTCTACAATCACTTCATCTTTTCTCAAAAGCATGTATCCAGGTTCCAAACATGAAAATAAATATGGTGCTAGTTTCTTTGTTTATACTAATTAATAAAAAATGAAATTAAATTTAAAAATAAATATAAGACTATTGATATATCTTTACTTTGGCAACCCAAACAAGCTGCTGAGGAATTATTTAGCTGTCTGCCTGAAGAGAGCTTAAAATCTTTCCATTTCTCACCCTTAGAAAGCTGTGAATTTAGGATTGGCTCCGGCTGAACATATCTGGGAACAAATGTGCCTAGTTCTTCTGCTAGTATTTATAACAGGTCCATATGTGAAGAAGCACCAGCATGAGTACTGTGGTTTTTGCAGCTGATCTTCAGAGCCTACAACAGACAAATGAAACAAATGAAGTTCAACATTGCAAAATGCAAGGACAAGGTAACCCCAGGAACAGCTACAGGTTGGGCGGAGGGGAAATTCTCCTCCCAAGCTGAACAGCTATCTACATCTGTACACTCACAGCCCAGAAAACAACTGTGTCCTGCGCTGCATCAAAAGGAGTGTGACCAGCAAGTTGAAGGAGGTGATCCTGCCCCTCTGCTCTTGTGAGACTGCAAGGGTGGTGAGGCACTGGAATGGGTTGCCCAAGTGAGTGGGAAATGCCCCATTTTTGGCAGTGTGCAAGGCCAGGTGGGACAGAACCTTAGGCAACAAGGTGGCTGGTGACAGCCAGCATGGCTTCACTGAGGGGAAATCCTGCCTTTAGTTGCCTTCTATAATGGGGCTAAGGAACTGATGGACAGGGGTAGAGCTGTTGACCAAGCTGTGTGGTTCGGTTGATACACTGGAGGGAAGGGGTGCCAGCCAGAGGGACCTTGACATGCTTGTGAGTTGGGCTGATGCATGATGTTATGAAGTTTAACCATGGCAAGTACAAGGTCCTAAACCTGAGTCGGAGCAATTCCAGGCACAGCTACAGGTTGGGCAGAGAAGAGATTCAGAGCAGCCCTGCAGAGGAGGAGACCTCAGTTGGAGTATTGTGTACAGTTCAGGTGTCCTCAATATAAAAAGAACATGGAACTGTTGAAACAAGTCCAGAGGAGGGCCACGAGGATGATCAGGGGACTGGAGCACCTCCCGTATGAAGACAGGCTGAGGAAGCTGGGGCTGTTCAGCCTGGAGAAGAGAAGGCTGCGTGGAGACGTCATAGCAGCCTTCCAGTATGTGAAGGGGGCCTATAGGGATTCTGGGGAGGGACTCTTCATTAGGGACTGTAGTGACAAGACAAGGGGTAATGGGTTAAAACTTAAACAGGGAAAGTTTAGATTGGATATAAGGAGGAAATTCTTTACTGTAAGGGTGGTGAGGCACTGGAATAGGCTGCCCAAGGATGTTGTGAATGCTCCATCCCTGGCAGTGTTCAAGGCCAGGTTGGAGAGAGCCTTGGGAACATGGTTTAGTTTGAGGTGTCCCTGCCCATGGCAGGGGGTTGGAACTGGATGATCTTAAGGTCCTTTCCAACCCTAACTATTCTATCATTCTATAGCATTTTTTAGTGTGAGGTGTCTCTGCCCATGGCAGGGGGGCTGGAACAAGATGATCTTAAGGTCATCTCCAACCCAAACCATTCTAAGATTCTGTGGTTCCATGATTCTATGATCAAAGACTTCTGTGTAGATTCAGGGTGTGTTAAGTGCATTTAGTGCAGTGAGATTCAAAATTGCTTCCAAAGTAAAAGGAAAGGTGTATTAGGTTCTTTTGAATGAGGAAAAGAACTTGTGTATCTTTTTCTGCATGAGAAGGCAGTGCAAAATTTTGTGCCTGCAGACCACTGGGGCAGGTGGATTGCCTGTCACTGTTGGGCAGGAATTTGGGCAGAGAGTGCATGATTTACACTTGCTCAGATTCTGCTGCTGTGACTTCATTCCAGGGAGATGCCACCTCTTCACATCAGGATTTCAGGGAAGGACATAAGGCTAGCAGCATTGCTGCCTGTCCAAAAAATGTCCGATGAGGCCCTATGGGAATTGTGTGACTATTTTCCATTTTCAGGCTATCTCTCAGTACAAATGATGCCATTTGACAAATAAAAGACATCATGGAAGACTCAGATGGGAAAAACAAGATTATCAGTTCAAAATGTACTATAGTGTAGAAGGTGGGAAGAAATGACTACATCATTCAGGATCTTGGGGCACTTCTCTCCCTGACTGCACTTCATTTATCATGACATCTTTTCAATGCCAATTTAATCTTGTAGCCTGCTGTGGGAGCTGATATCCTGTGAATTTTGAGTGACTTAATGGAACAGGAGGCACAATGTGAGGTCTTTAAATCGATATGTACTTTTCCTTTCTAGTTAAAGATTTGTTTCACAGGTGTTTTGCCAGTATTTGAGTAAGATTTTGCTACTAGACTTCTTTTTATTTTCCCTGGCAAGTTTCCTTTAAAAAGTAGTGTATAATCTGAAAAATGCACGTATTCAGTCAAAAGGAGGCAGGAGATTGGAGAATGTATTCAGTTTAGATGCAAAAGAAGAGAAAGACAGGAAGCATGCCCTCATAAAGAAAGTGTTGTTGACTCACTAGAAAAGTTTGTTTCAGAAGATGAAGTCTGCACACTAAGTTCTGAAGAAGGCCAGAGGTTGAAAGCCTTGTTGATAATTCAAAGTATCTAGAAGTAGAAAGAAACTTTGCATCATCTTGAGATGTGTGCAGTAAAGTCCATGCCATGACTGTCCTTCAGCTTCAAGTTAGCACTCTTTAAATAGTGCCTTCCTATGGATCGGTTCGCTCCTGCACATTTTGCTGACTTTAGGTGTCTCTCTGCTCCATATGCTTTTTAGTTTGAATCTATTCAGCAGCATCCAAGCATGAGAGGCATGCTCAGCTCTCTGCTGGCTGTTCAGGGAGTCTAAGGTAGTTAGATTTCTGAGTTAGGATATACTTAGGAAAGGTTAAGAGTTAGGTATCTGAAAATCAAACACACCAGTAATAAGTTCTTAAGAAAATTTAATTCTCAACCACCTCAGTTTTCCAAATCTGACAAAATGTTGGGTTAGAGTTTGGAAGAGAGTTGGTGTCTGATAGTTACTTTCCAGTGCTTGCTAAAAGGCTGGTTATCTAAATGTTGTGTGCTGCTTTCCCATTTGTTTTTCCAGTACTTCTATTAAGCTGGGTCAGTACACAAATACAAAGGATGTAAGCCAACCTGTACAGTTACATTACCGGTCTCATTATTCAGTACTCATAAACATGTTACATATTTTGAATTTCCTAAAGAGCAGTTGTGTGTTTTCTTCAAAGCCTGTTTCAACCGAAACAGAGGCATCATGATAAAAATTGTAATAAAACTTCACATGGTTGTGTAGCTTAAGCAGGTTGTCTTATAATATCAAGACTCTTATTTTTCAGCAGGTCTTGGTTTTGAATCATGTAGTTGTAGAATCTCAGCTCTCTTTCAAAAAAAGCCATTTTTCACCCTTAAGACCAAAAGCAGAAAGAAGGGAGGAAAATTTTCTTATTTTATTATTTGGATGTAATCAGCATGAGCATTAAACTATCATCTTTTGGCAATACACAGTGAAAGAAACTTGTCACTCGTCAAAGACAGGGAAGCATGATGGTTTTTATGGTGTCACAGGATCCTCTGATCTCAATGTTAGTGTGAATAAAGCGTGATAAAGCTTTCAGATTTGTAATGCACAACTGAAGTGCAATGAATGAAGACTTTTGCAGAGTGGCAGCGTAATAATGTCAGTAACTGTGTGATTTGAATTTATGGCAACATGTTGGCTTTTCTGAGAGTATTCTGAGATTGTGAAGGATATTATTTGCCTTCTCTTGGTTTTTAGTAAATGCAGATATTTCTTTTTCTCTGGGTATTGTTAGATTCATGACAACTGGATGGCTTCCAGCAGGGGACTGAATAATAAGGGGAATATAACACACAGTTATATTTCCCTGGAAATGTCAACCCTCTTTTGTTTTCATGGAAGTTCACAGGCTGTTCATAAGGAAAAAGAAAACCACAAGAGAAAGTATAGTGAGCTTGTAGGTCTACTTTCAAAAGAGGATCCTGTTTGAACAAACTGTTCATCTTCCTGTCAACAGCTCTAGATCCTGACTTTCATTTAGAATAAGAAAGCAGTTGGGTTTTTTTATATGTAGAACTAAAAATTATCAATTGGACCATGGGCATTTGTCACATCAGGCCTTGATGAAAAGACATATGGCAGCTTTCTTTCACCACAGCTGTGCTACTGCTGGACTTCAGCTAACACAGACTCAGTCTGATCCTGCTGCTGGCCATCCCTCTAACCCTCTTCCCCCTAATCCAAGCTTGCACCACCACCTCTTTCTTCTCATCCATTGTATTTGCCAAGCAGCTACTTAGGAAATCTCAGTAGAATTCAGCATCTGGACCAGAATTTCAGCTGGTTGATTTATTTCAGCTGTAGGCAAAATGGTTAAGTCAGAGCCTGAGAAACAAGGAACTGGGGAACTGAGCTCAGTCTATGAGCAAACCTTGTCAACATAACTTACTTGCCAGATGGTGTTGCTTAGTGGGTTGAATTTGCTTTGAGAGCAGGACATCAAGGCTGCTTAATATTTAAAGATACAGAGTATTTCCTTTCAGTTTCAAACTTACACGTGCATATTACGTAGTCTGTTTGCAGATTTGCCTGGTTTTGTTAGTTGCTGAGACTGAAAATCTAGGTTTAAATAATGATACAAAGCTTGCACTTAGAACTCGGGGAACCAATGAACTCTCTTATTATTTATTAAGACGGCAAAATGAGACCTTCCCAATATCTGCAGTCATTTAGGAAAGTTTAAATAAATATATCTGATCAGGGTCAACTGAAAATTCAAATGAAAACTGTTTCCACTGAATTATACGTCTGTTGAGGTTTAAATCCAAATGAGTTTGGATTGTATAGAAAGTGCATCTTGAATAGCAGCATCTTTTGTTGGTAAGCTATCTTCATACAAAAAAAACAGAAAAAAGCAGAAAAAAAAACCAAAATCAATATGCTAATATGAGGAAATATGAGGAAATAATACGTGTTTCTATGGATAGATCAAAATGGGATAAGAGCTGATGATAGTTAATACTGGTGGGTCAAACTCAAAAACAATAAAGGAATTTTCATTCTTCATAGCAATAATCAATGATGCTGGTGAGTTTGGATAAATTTGATCTGCAGACATACAGTCTCTAAAAGAATTATCAGTAACAAAAGCAACAGCAAAACAACACCCACTCCCCACCTCCTCAGCCTGTATTTTATGTCATCAAAAACCGGAGTACAAATGAGCTTTTAATTAGATTTGGTGCACATTTTTTAAGTATTTCTCTCTTGATTTGTGTTTTATTTTCTATTAATGTGTTGACTTCTCCTATTGATAAGGAGTGTCAGAGAGCTAATTGACTAAGCAAATAGTTTCATAATAAAAATGTTTTCATGAGACAAAAATGCAGTAAAATTATAAAACCCTCTCCACATTAAAGAAATTGCTGTCAACAGTAAGGTTGGGAAGTCCCTTTCTGAAACCACATTATCTCAGTTGTGATAGTTAGTCATCTTTGCTGTTTCCCACTCCCCCTCAGATATTTTAGCCCCCTGTGAAACCCTTTGGATGCATATAAGGACACTGCCTCGTGGATATGATGTGTCTAATATTATTGGCAATTCAGGCATTTTTCTGAGAATCAAGTATTTAATATCTTTCCATGAAGGAGAAAGTAGATTCCCACAAATTTTCTTGACTCAAAATATCTGTTTAAAAGAAAAAAAAGTAGGTCTTAAGTTCTACTGTGTTAATTCAAATGATTTTACTACATCTTGGGTTCCTGTGTAGGGGTAACAGATAAACTGATTTATACTTCACTATTTAAAATTGCCATGATTAAATATAATTTTTAGCACTCTCATTGAAAGAGAATATTTGTTTTTTGCTCACATCAAGGAACTTAAATCATGTCACAGTCCTCTGGCAAATATGCTACTTAAGATTTTAGCCTAAAAGCAATCGTATTTGCAAGGTTGTTTATTCAATTATACTACCAACTGAAGAGTAACCACTACAAGAGAAGTACTAAATAAAATTGCTTATATAACATTTAGCACCTCCAACAATTAAATGGAATAAGATAAAAGCATCAAGAAATCTTTCCATTTATCTTTCCCATAAATTGATACACTAATTTGTAGTTTCTGTGTAGTGATCATGTTGAGAAATGTGTCAGTTTTGTGTAAGATGACTATAACATAGATGAATATATTTATTATAAGAAATGCTTTGGTGGCTGCCAAATTTAAGGCCATTGAAGAGCTAACTTTACTTCATCATCAAAGTAAATTGCAGATGTTAAGTTTCTTCTGCTGTATAACACACACAGTAAAAAGCTTTGGACTGATTTAACTTCAAAATATCTCTGTAACCCTGGCTTGAAGGACAATGCAAACGTAATTTATCCTGTATATTATGAAGGCTGACTATGATTTTCAGAATACATTACTATGGTTTACTAGATATCTTGTCACAGATGCTTAGTAGAAAAGGCGTACTACAGTTAAAGATCAGATTTTGAAAGAAGTGCAGATGGCTAAAATGTTAGAGACTGTAAGTCATGTATCCAAAAGTGAAAAAACCTTTCAAAAGCCTTGGCTGAGAGGCTGGCTGTCATGGCATAAGCCTTGCCATACTGGGTCATTCAGAGAAATTTTCAAACAAAAAGAGAATCCTTGAAGATTTGCTTTGTATATATCTGAACCTGCCTTGATTTTGTTCCTGTTTATGGCCTTCTGAAATACAGAAATACTGAAGAGCATCACAAAATAGAAAACAGTCTGGCACTCTGACCCTGCTCAGCATAGTCAGCCAGTATAGCCCAAAAGGACAGCATTGAGTTCAGCATAAGCTAGAGAAATTCAGTCACCTTACTTTTAAAAAAAATATCCCATGTAAAGGGATAAACACTGTTATTCATGCTAGGTCATATTCATAGAATCATAGAATCATTTAGGTTGAAAAGGACATTAAAATAATCTACTTCCAACCCCCCCCGCCATGCCTCACATTAGACTGTGTTGCTTAAGGCTCCATCCAACCTGGCCTTGAACACTGCCAGGGATGGAACATTTATCACTTCTTTGGGCAGCGTGTTGCAGTGCTTCACAAACCTCACAGTAAAGAACTTCATCGTTATATCTAACCTGAACTTCCCCTGTTTAAGTTTGAGCCCCTTACCCCTTGTCCTGTCAGTACAGTCACTGATGAAGATTCCTTCCCCAGGATCCTTGAAGGCCCCCTTCAGATACTGGAAGGCTGCTATGAGGTCTCCACGCAGCTTCTCTGCTGCACGCTGAACAACCCCAACTTTCTCAGCCTATCTTCATACAGGAGGTGCTCCAGTCATCCACCATCATCCTCATGGCCCTCCTCTGGACTTGTTCCAACAGTTCCATGTCCTTCTTATGTTGAGAACACCAGAACTGTACACAGTACTCCAACTGGGGTCTCATGAGAGCAGATTAGAGGGACAGGATCACCTCCTTCAACCTGTTGGTTACACTTTGGTAAACTCTGTATCATTATACAAACGCATTTTGGATTTGGTGTCAGGATATCATGACATCAGTTGCAGATGCACCTTTCTTATATTTTTCATGGGATCTTTGTCACCAAGGTGCAAAGTGATGGTTGTGACATTATGTGTGTGTTTCATTTCATAATCATAAAACATTTTGTTACTAAAATAGTTATCTCTGCATGCAACCTTTTTCTAGAAAGTTTGATCCTTTTCTTGTACAAAAGCCAGTAATCCCAGGCAATGTTGTTTTCCGAAACCCTGTGTTAAAACATGCTGATGTAAATCTATGTGATTCAGTAGAACTTGTTCACAGAAACAGAGTCTCCTAATCCGGTTAGGTATTTAATTGTAGTCCTGGGAACAGCTTGCTTCTGCATATATTCAAATTTTAATTGTCTGCTGAGTACAGATCTTTGTGTTATTTCTAAAATTCAGGAGCTGTATCAGAATTGTACTTAGTCTGGCAGCCTACTGGAGTTCTAAGGTGAATGCACCTGCATGGATGTAGATGATAATACCATTTAGAGTAATGTGCAAATGAAATAGTGAGCAAGATAAACTCTCCAGACATTTTGGAGAAACACAAGTCCATAAAAGCAGAAGTACATTTAACACCATGTTTTTTCCAAACGACTTCCATGTATCTTTTGTCTCCAGCTCCTGTATTGGGACATTTAATCCTGGTATTTTATAATCTTCTGCCTTAGCCTAAGAATTTCTGCAGGCAGATATTTCCTTGGTCATGATTCTGAAATGCCAGTGTTCTGGGTTCCTTCTGGGTAGATAGTGCTCGCTCTTCCCTACCAGCACCTCTTTTGGCTCTTCGACATTTCTTACTTAAAGAACACTGCCCTTTGTTTCTTGGATCTATCTCTGGATTCAGATTTTAATCTTTAAACTGCATTTCTCCCTGCACATTTACAATAATGCTTACATCTCCGCCAACTCTAGGCAGAGTTGTCTGAGATGTCTCAGCCATGTGGGCATAACTGGCCCACAATTGCACAGAAAGGATGGCAAAACATGGCCAGGCTTCTCCCACTGCTATCAGGGAGGGAATAAAGCCAAGATAGTCAATGAATAAAACCAACTTTGGTTTTGCTACTCCTGCTGCTGTGGGTGCAGGCAGGAGAGACAGGGGGACCTTTCTTTCAGAAAAGGTCTCTGTATTTCTCCCCAGATCTTGATTTGAGTTGTTGGTGGTAGCAGGGCCAGTAAACTTGCCTTTTCAGTGCTTTGTGGGTCTGTGGCTGCTTTGCCACCTGCTGCAGATAGATGTTCTATGTGACAGCCCTTGCCTTTGTCTAGAGTTGGTCCTTATCCTCTGTGTGGGAAGTGCACTGTGCACTGAATTGCCTTTCTTTGTGTAGACAAATATCTTCTTTATTCTGGGAGATTCAGCTTCCATAGCTCACACAAGGGAGGTCAGGGTATCTTTCTCCAACTCAGTCAGTGCAGAGCCTTGCCAAATTAACTTTCTTCATGGAATTCCCTCAGGAAAGCTTGTTTATATTGAGCAAACAACTTTCAGGGGAGGAAAAAGAGAACAATCAGTTATTCATGCAACAGCATTGGTTTGGCTAGAGGAAATGTTCCTAAACCCTTACAATTGCTTTTGAAAGCTAGCCACTGTGAAACTCAGAAGTAGTGTTAAGTTAAATGCAATTTCAAGTAGCTAGCAAAGAAGGAACTTACCAACGACAAATGTCTCCACGTACTTGGGGCACCAGACAGACAAAAGGAAGAAGGTGACTTTTTCAGACAAGGAGCTGTGAAGTAAAACTTTGTTATCACATTACACACACAGTAAAAATGAAATACACAATATTTAGCCTACTTAGCAATTTTCAGAGTAATTTTAACCTGAGGCATATTTAAATTATACATTCTTTCTGATTTTTTTTTATCTGATGTGTCTTTACTTGTCTTTATCTAACACGATTTCTCTTAATTAAGGCAATCTGGATGTGGACTTGGCAGCTGTTGCAGTGGGGTAAATCACAATCAAGCTCTTGAGTGCAGAGCTGCAGAGGGGAAGAAGGTGTCAGGGTGCTTATTTAGAAACGATGCATAGCATTCTGCATTTCCACGTTAGAGCTGGGTGTGTTTTCAGCTTCTCCTGATATAACGCATGGGCCTGGATTCATCCCTTCTAAGCTGAGACACTTATCTGAGGCATCTAAACTAGGAGCTTACTTAATGTTGCCTTCATGTCTAATTGGAGAGGAGCAAGTACCTCAAGGTAACTCATCCCACTTGGGATCTGGCTGATCCCTGCAGGTGCCCTTAGCTGACTCCTTTGGTTGCACAGAGGTGGAGAGTGGTTATTGCACCACTTATGTGCCTTAGGTAGGTGCCTGGGGAAATTTATGCCACCATACTTTGCTGTCTGGTAGTATTTTAAACCCCAGTTAAGGCTTTGAGGCTTTGCATATATTGAACGGGGAGAGCTAGATACATGAAGATGAAGACTTCAGTACAGCCAGTGTACTATGAACAGAATTGGCTCAGCCAAGGAAAGCAGTGTACATCGAGGTCATAGTGCTGTTAACATCTTATGTAGCTCAACACACAGAGATCTAAATCAAAGCATGTTACTTTGCCTATGTTGTGTCCATATAACCATAGACATTGTGTACACTTTCTTACTGCGAATAGGAGGACAGACAACTTCTTTAGGTCCACTTATCTTTTCCAAGTCCAGAAGAAAAATCTGCCTCTAACTGAATCTCAAAGAGTGAAAATGTGCCAGGGTTTCTTCTGTATGTGAAAGTTCAGACTGTTCTCCCAGGGAGAAGTTTTTTATGTATTTGTCAGGCATAGTAATTTGGTAGGTGTTTCTGAACACATTACTAACATACTACTCTATGCTTGAGGTGTCGTACAGCAAATTAGGGCTACATCCAAATGAAAATTGAAATGTTGCAATGCTGAGTCTTGCAGGGCTACATGTTTAGGCACAGAAACTCCACAGTGGAGACCAAAGATGAAAGTGGGTCTTGGTTCCCTCTGCTATGCACAAGGAGAAGGAGGTTCCTCAAAGTCAGATTCATGACACTGCAGCACATTGTGCAGGGACTCATAGGCATCATAAGTGGGAGAATCTGAGTACTGCAGTGTGGCTACAGTAATTTGCTGTTGAGTGTTAAAACAGCAATAGTATATATCCTAGTAGTTCAGCATCCAGCAAAGAATTAATGTTATTTCTGAACTGGAAGGAGACAGACTATTCTTTCTATTTCCCCTCAGACAGTCTGTGTACCCATGGCACTAGTGAGGCTGCTGGTTGAATGCATTGCCATCTTATTAACAGGGGCTTTAATTCTTATGTACTACTTTAGTGATTTAGTGGGAAGGGAAAGCCAAGGGGATTCTTCTGAGAAAAATAACAAGCAAATGGGTTGATATTGGAAACAAGGCATGAGGAAACAGAAGCCATGTTTAGTTTGTGTGTGAAGGTGCAGTTTCAACGGCTCTACAATTCCCACAGCAGTTCTTCAGTGCCAGGAACAGTGAGTGGGCAGCAATTTGGATGGGGATGCTCACGCAAAGATCACAGGAGAAATGCTGGCAGCAGTTCCCCTCCTTTTGTTTGGGTCTGTGACACAAAGTGGATGTGGTAGGGTCAGTATTCAGGAGGGAGTATACACATAATCCCTTGACTGAAAATAGTTCCACCAAGATGTTACTCATCTGGGGTAAGACCCAAACCACAGCATACTGATTGAAGAAACCCTGGGGCCTTGCCTAATCTAAAAAATGTGAAGCAGGAATAAGAATGAAAGTCTGTCTGCTATGCTGCTGTGCACTGTGTGTTCTGTAGCATATGTCTAGGTTTGCTGTGGTTTATGTCTACATAGACAATGTCACCTAAAAGTGGAAGGAAATTTTCTGTATTTAATGTACAACTTCACAACATGGCCTGCAGTGTTTCATCATGGCAAATGGAAGTATTTTTTGAAAGTATTTCTGTTAGGTCTGTTAACAATTAAAAGTGATTCTGCCAAGATCCAGGAGAAATTATGCTTGGTTAGAAGTAGAACAACAAAGCCTGAACCTTTAATTGGAGGTAGAATCACCTTCTATAATGTTAATGGCGAAAAAACCCAAACCCACAGTAAACAAAAAATTCATTAAAGCCTAAGCTTTTTAAGAGTCTGCTTGACTCACAAGGATAACACAACGGTAGGCTGCTTTTTACATAGGCTTTTTTCATGCTGTTGTCAGAGATCCAAATCTAGACTTGACTTCATATGTGATACTTAGGCAAGTGATCTAACTACAGGCATCTGTGCAAAGGTTATGCCGTAATTTCTCTTCTTCTTCAAAGGAAATGTGACTTTGTTTTCCTTACATTAATTCATGCCATACATGCCCAAATATAGAAACTGTTTTTGCCATTAGATAAGTCTGAAATTTAAGCCTGGAAGAAAAACCTCACTGTATCCCTATGATAGATACCAAACCTGTATACCCAAGATAAGCAACAGAAAGCAACTAATCTGTACTGCAAAGTAGAAATCAGGTTTAAAGACTCTTCTGCCTTTAACTGGAATAATGGACAAAGGGTAAATAAGACAAATAAACAGACAAAAAGGCACAATATTATTAACCTGCTGTGTGTTCATTATCTGTGTTGTCTCTCTCAGTGTCAGTGCTATCATGCTTAGTTACAAAATTCTCTTAAAAATTTGATGATATCCTGAGCGCTTGGAGCACGTGACAGTCTACAAATCAAACCCAAAGAAATGTTAAATTACAAAAACAAGAACACAAATTGCATGATCAATGCAAATATGCATAACCATGCTGTGATTCTTAAGATTTGTATAAAACTTTTTGAAACTTTGTCATAAAGGACTTGTTTGGGATTTATAGAATCATAGAATGATAGAATAGTTAGGGTTGGAAAGGACCTTAAAATTATCCAGTTCCAACCGCCTGCCATGGGCAGGGACACCTCAAACTAAACCATGTACCCAAGGCACTCTCCAACCTGGCCTTGAACACTGCCAGGGATGGAGCATTCACAACATCCTTGGGCAGCCTATTCCAGTGCCTCACCACCCTTACAGTAAAGAATTTCCGCCTTATATCCAATCTAAACTTTCCCTGTTTAAGTTTTAACCCATTACCCCTTGTCCAATCACTACAGTCCCTAATGAAGGGTCCCTCCCCAAAATCCTTATAGCCCCCCTTCAGATACTGGAAGGCTGCTATGAGGTCTCCACACAGCCTTCTCTTCTCCGGGCTGAACAGCCCCAACTTTCTCAGCCTGTCTTCATACAGGAGGTGCTCCAGTCCCCTGATCATCCTCGTGGCCCTCCTCTGGACTTGTTCCAACAGTTCCATGTCCTTTTTAGGCTGAGGACACCAGAACTGCAAATAATACTCCAAGTGAGGTCTCATGAGTAAAGGGGCAGGATCACCTCCTTTGACCTGCTGGCCACGCTCCTTTTGATACAGCCCAAGACACGGTTGGCTTTCTGGGCTGTGAGCGCACACTGCCGGCTCATGTTCATATTCTCATTGACCAACACCCCCAAGTCCTTCTTCGCAGGGCTGCTCTGAATCTCTTCTTTGCCCAGCACGTAGGTGTGCTTGGGATTGCTCTGACCCAGGTATAGGACCTTGCACTTGGCATGGTTAAACCTCATAAGGTTGGCATCAGCCCACCTCACAAGTGTGTCAGGGTTCCTCTGGATGGCATTCCTTCCCTCCAGCGTATCAGCCAAATCACACAGCTTGGTGTCATCGGCAAACTTGCTGAGGACACACTCAATCCCACTGTCTGTGTCACTGACACAGATGTTGAACAAGACCGGTCCCAACACCGATCCCTGAGGGACACCACTCATTACTGGTCTCCAGCTGGACATTGAGCCATTGACCACAACTCTTTGCAGTTCTTTATCCACTGAGTGGTCCATCCATCAAGTTGATGTCTCTCCAATTTAGAAACAAGGATGTCGTGTGGAACAGTGTCAAACGCTTTACAAAAGTCCAGGTAGATGACATCAACTGCTCTACCCCTGTCCATCAGTTCCATAGCCCCATCATAGAAGGCCACCAAATTGGTCAGGCAGGATTTCCCCTTAGTGAAGCCATGCTGGCTGTCACCAAGCACCTTGTTGTTTTTCATGTGCCTTAGCATGCCTTCCAGGAGAATGTGCTCCAAGATTTTGCCAGGCACAGAGGTGAGACTGACTGGTCTGTAGTTCCATGTGTCATCCATTTTCTTGAAAATAGGGGTTATAATTCTTTTTTTCCAGTCACTGGGAACTTCACTTGACTGCCATGATTTTTCAAATATGATGGCCAGTGTCTTGGCAACTCCATTTGCCAGCTCCTACAGGACCTGTGGATGGATTTCATCAGGTCCCATGTACTTGTGCACGTTCAGGTTCTTAAGATGGTCTTGAAACAGATCCTCTAAAGGATCTGGTTCTATTTGAAGGATAGTGCTCTCTCCTAATAATATGTGAGATAATTAATTTAGTAATGGAGGGAGGTAACCTCTTATTTAATTATTGTTAGTAATCTCATCGTTGCTTTGTGAGAAAAATAGAACGCTGTTGATTAAATAAGTTTTTCTTTCAAACGTTTCAGAAATCTGAACCAGTCCCAGGTTTTGGAAACATACTTGCATTTTTAATAGGAATTAACAAGCATCGAGAGAGGGATTCTTGACTTGGCTTTCACTTTTATTTCAGTCTGGGGCAAGGTGATCTCAATTGCTTCTTTGTCTTTCAAATATTTTCTGACTTTTATTGGTGCAAATGAGAATAGATTTTAACCATTTACGAGCTGCCCATGTGGTTTTCAGTTCTGAATGACATAGAAAATGTGGCATTTCACAACAGTTTTCACTGAATTCTCCCTTTCTCTAAATAGTGATTTCTGTGAGGATTAACCAGTGTCCAGTTTTAAAGCTTAAAAGTGCTATTGGTTTTATTTTTTTGTTTGTTTGTTTTGATTTTTTTTATTTCTTTGTTTGTCTTATGTGTCCTCAGCATAAGAAAGGCATGGAGCTGTTGGTGCAAGTCCAGAGGAGGGCCACAAGGATGATCAGGGGATTGGAGCATACTCTGTACAAAGGCTAAGAGAGTTGGGGCTGATCAGCCTGGAGATGAAAAGCTGCATGGAGATCTCATAGAAGCCTTCCAGTGTCTGAAGGGGCCTACAAAGATGCTGGAGAGGGACTCTTCATCAGGGACTGTAATGATATGACAAAGGGTTGTGGGTTCAAAATCAGACAGGGCTTATTTAGGTTGGACATAAGGAAGAAACTCTTTACTGAGGAACAGGATGCCCAAAGAAGTGGTAAATGTTCCGTCCCTGGCAGTGTTCAAAGCCAGGTTGGACAGAAATTTGAGCAATACAGTCTAGTGTGAGGCATACCTGCCTATGGCAGGGGATTGGAGCTACATGATCTTAAGGTCCTCTCCAACACAATTCTATCATTCTATGATTCTATGATTTGTAACTTAGCATGACTGCAAATCACTTATATCTAATGTCTGCTCTGTCTGTATGAAATGAAGTAGGTGTTCCCCAGTTTCTGATACTGTTAAATTCAGTGACTATTACTGAGCAGAGAAATGCACAGATAGTGGGTGAAAAATCCTTTTTTTCCAAATTAAGAAGAATTTAAATCTAAAAAAGGAGAAACTTTACTATAAACACTTAAGCATAGCTAAGAGGAGTGTTATATTTGAACATACCAAATAAATGTGGGTAATTTTTCCACCCACAACACCCATTACTTGTGGGTAATTAACATATAATCTAGAATAATTTCCAGATATCTTTTCCATAAATATCTTACCGCTGTCATATATGTAATCTCATAAATGTTAGCTCTTTTGTACAGTATTTTCTTTGGAAAATACTAATTTTTGCTCTCTCAAATTTTTATTTCATTATATTTATCGAAGTATATTCAATCATTGTGTTAGATTGGTTTACAAGAAGTTTGATTTGGCAGACTGGTCAATGTACTGTATCATCAAGAAGATGCTCACATTAATAAGGCTGTAAGAGCAGCTAGTTGACATGGAGCTGTGTTTATACAGTGTGTAGCTAAATTAGACAAATAATTTGTATAACTACATAGCTCCGTAAGGTACAGCTTTAGCATTAAAATCTACTTGCCTTATGCTGTCCTTAGAGTTTTAACATTATCAAATATAGGCATATCATACACGACTTTTAAAATACATCTTGATGCATATTACTTAAGTAGAACAAGTTTGGCCATAATTGTTATCATTCCATTAGTCCTGAATTTACAATATAAGCTTTAAAAGTTAATATATCTGAGAGCAGATTTGGGCCTAATGAGTGTATTTATAGTATTAAAAAAAATCCTTGATTAAATGAAGGGTCATGTTGTCCCAGCCTTTTGATTTTATGCACCAGAGAGAGTTATTTGATCTTAAGATATTTACCATACCACTTTCCAAAACACAATACCATATGAAAACAAGGGTTCTGAGTCTGGTGCCCGAAGGGACTCCTGTCTATTTTGACTGTAATCACTCTGAGGATTGTATCTTAATATATAGTTTTATGTTGATATTGCACATTTATATTTATATTAATAGGTGTTGTGCTTAGCCATCAGGGTTGTGAGTCAGTCCTTCCTGACCTCTGTTTGTTTCAAGTACCCTGATTCTCTGTGACCAAAGCCTGAATGGTTCTCTACTCTCTATCGATTAGGACTAGATGGGAGGTAGAAACAGCCCAGTGTATTTGATTATGAAAAGTATTATCCAAAAATTATTTGATTATTCTGGGAAAAGTAACCCTTTTATAGACTGTCGCATTCCTGGAAAGTTTGAAAACATATGTTTTTAACTTAAATTAGAATTAAACCTTCCTCAAGATTTTTTCATTTTGAAGTTTTATGTAATGGTGCTGCTGCAAAGACTCAAATGCTGAAAATAGGACTGGACTGTATCGGTGTAATAAGGAAAGTGAATTCATGTCTAAGATCAACTTTGTTCTCCAAATAAAAAAATTACACTGTTGAAATGTATTTAAGCTTTCAGACACACCATGGTAATGACATTTATGAAAGACTATTGAGAGCAATTACTGCATCATCATTTGTTCCTGAAAGTGGTTTTGTTTGTGGGAGGCACAGCAAGGCAGATCATAATAGATAAAATGCATAAAGGAGGCAGGTATGATATATTTTGAATGTTAGGAGAAGAGACAAGAGCAAGGCTGAAGCCTGCAGAATAAGCAGTTTGAGCAAGAGAGAAAAGTCTGTAGTGAAGGACAAGTCTGGTCCTTCTTACTAGCTCTGAAAGATCGTTCCTTTGTAAGAAATTAATAAACTTGCAAATGCTTTTGTATAGATGCATTATTTACAGACAGATGGAAATACAGCCTGACATAGATTAAAAGAAAGAAACAACAAAAAAAATGCCCTGGGAGACTTGCTTGAAAAGAATCATAGTCCCTGTACTTTGCATACACAGTGGCTGAAGTTCATTTTAGTCTCAAAGACATGAATGTTTTCAAATCAGGAAATGTGACAGGGTGGCCACAGAAAAATCAAGTATTTGTACTAGTCAGGGTCATATAAAGCCTGGATAAATATTTAGGTACAGAGTAAGAGTATTGTATTTTGAGAGGTTGGAAACACATGTGATTTTTAATCTGCTGATATTGACCAGCATCATGTAGACTTCAGATGAGGAAAATCTGGTTGAACAGACTTTCTCCAGTGAAGAAAAACACCAACATGCTCAGTTTTCTGGAATTTTCTCTTACTTTGGTTCTTATTTTTTCTGAGAGTCTGATGTGTGCTCTGTAGTGAATGTTCCAGGCTGAGAGCAGCACTTGAAAATGTGGGGCAATTCTGAGGAGATGCCACGGCTCTTTTTGTGTGCTCAGGTGAGGGTGTGGGTCTCTGTAGAGTAACGTGACTGTAATGAGTTTGTGACATACATTTCAGTGGAAAAGATTGCTTCAAGTGAAATGCTCATATTGGGTCGTTCCCCCCACCCCCCCAAGTCCTTTTTAGTCATATAGAAGTAAGTCAGCGTCCAGTCATGCTGTCCAATACTGAATGCTCTTTTAATTTTATTAAAAAATTAATTGTGAGATTGCTTGTTTTTGAAGTACTTGCTCATAAAATGATAGTTTTAAAGCTCTTTTTATTTTCCTTAAACTCAGAAGGTGCCTCAGTAGGAGCAATGGCAGCAACTTCAGATGGGATAAATAAATGCTGCCTGGTGATACAGTGATTCTTATCAGTGTAAACAGAAGTAGCTCACAATCTCTGTTAGTGACAGAAAGAATATATTCATGGATTTAAGGCAGTGCATCTATGCAGCATATCATATCCAGTACAGCTCAGTACAATAAAGGGTGTGTCCAGTTTCCCTTCTAAGTTACCTGTTCTGCCAGGGACACACAGGGGCTGCTACATAAACTGAATAGTAGCACCATGTGTCAACTTGTGGTACAGAGAGAACCACCAAAATAGAAAGTAGACACTGCTCACACCCTATTTCCAGGAGTATTTGTGATGAGCTGTGTTTAGTTTCTGTTTCTTCTGGGGTAACTCACCTAAGCAGTGCTGACCAATATCTATTTTCGTCTGTGCTGAATCCTGCATGCTCAATAAGACATGAATCTATAGAAAAGGAACAGTTTCTAAAGTCTAAACTCTCTTGTTGCACTGTAAAAGAAGTAGTAGTGTTAATCACGTGATACATATAATGGCATTATGACATAAGTCCTTTGCCTGAACAAAACTACCCTTTGCTTCCTTTCTTTATTCTAGGGGTAGCTTGGACATAGTGACTCCTTTGCTAGGCTCAAGCACTATGACATACTCTTTTGAGCAGAGCCTTCAAAGTACATTTCAAAAATACCTATGCATACCAAGCCAGGTTTTCTATGGGGTACCTGGAAGGAAACTGAAGAAGATGATGCTGAGACTGATGATGAAAACCTTATAGGAATGTCTAGAGCCAGTCAACAGAGAAATTTGCTCTGTTAAAGTTTCTCTCTGACTGTGGGGGTGTGTATTTGCCTAGTCAGATAGCCGTTTACATTGGCTCCAGCACGTAACAAGACCACTGTCCTCTGCTTTGGTTACAGCTTCACTTGTCTTGTTACTGTCTTGCCTTCAACATGTTCTTTAGGTTATGCATTTTATGTGAGGAGAAGCTTACACAGAGAGAAGCTGTGTTTAGGGAACCATCATAGAGCTCAGAAACTCCCTTTGAATAGTGCAGGTTATGTAGAAGCCAGCCATCTGAAAGTGTTTTACCCACTTTGCTTCAAGAGGGCTGGTCATTTTCCTAAGTAGGACAAAGGCAAATGTAAAAATAGGATCTGAATTTATGACCTAGAAAACCAAGACGGTTAATAATGCAATCTTTGAAGCGATTGTGTACGTGTTAACTGGGTCATATAAATTTGTGGTAAGACAGCTCATACAAGGAAGTTATAAATAGATGCAGGAGGAAGTAACATAAGAAGTGACAAATAGGAGGCAATGTAGACATAAAGATGACCTTTTGATTCCTTCACTGCCTTTTTAAAACATTTTTGTAGCAAAAGATTTCCAAATCCGAGACCTCAAGTGCAGTAACTTTGTGATGTTCACATCTCTGCTTATAGCAGATCTCGTTCAGCCATATGAAGTTTAGAAGGGATATGGAGATTCCAACTCATAGGTAGGAAAGATGAGAGCAGCCCCCCCCCCGTTCAGTAAAAAATAAAAGCTCTGGCATGTAGGTGCATCAGTTCTGTGCTGGCACTACTTTTTCTGAGCTGGAGACAGGGAATGTGAGATGTGCTAAGATTATGGATGTTCCTGATTCCTCTAAGTGGCTTGCAAAGAAAAGAATTGAGGGTGTGACCTTGTATCTTCTCTAATCTTCAGGGATGGCTAAATACTCAGGAATGTTATTCCTATACACATAAATACAAAAATTGGGTTTTTGAAGTATATTTAAGCTGTTTGTGATGCTGTGGAAGGGGCTGATTTTAAAATAATATACACAAGGTTCATTCAGCTGGCTGGGTCATCTTGTTCTAAGTCGTGCTTTTGCCAAGACAGGTTGGACTAGGTGGTCCTTGAAATCACTTCAAACCTGGTATGTTATGATTGTATGAAAATTTCTGCCTTAACTAACGGTGTTAACTACTTTAAAGCCAACAAATTGCTGTTTCATTTCCAGCCCAAATGGTGATATTTTTGTTTCTCCTTTTGTGTGGAACTACTGACTTGTATTTGTGACAGTTTTGTCCCAGAGGTGTTTTCATGTTAGCAGTGACTATCGAGACTTTTTTGGCAAAGCATCCCAACATTCACTGAGTGCATTGGCATTCACTTTCATGAAGAATGCTCCATAATCTAAATATGGTTTTAACCAGCTTGTAAAACCACATCAACCAGCTATATTATTTCTGCCACAGCATTTTACAGTAGGTTTATATAAGATATCATAGGATTTATAAAAGCAAGATGCTCAGCATTAGGCAGGAAAGAATTACGAATTCCAAGCTCCCAAAATTTTTGAAATGCTATGTAAAATTTAGATCTTCTATGAGATGTTTTTAAAACTTTTTTTAGAGGTAGCACTGCAAATACTTTATTTCATAATGAGCAACAAAGGGAATAAAGCCCAGGTTTCCTATACTGGTTGAGTTCCACTGTTATATCTTAAAATATGCTGAGTTATTAATGGTTTCACCAAATTTTTCTTTCAGGATGTAGCTCACCTTGGTGTAGCGAGCTGGCACAAGGCCAGATATTACTTTGCTGCTGTTTATGTATGTGCTTTTTATGCTGGCCTATTACAGAGTTGACTTATCTCTCTATCTTAAGACTTCTATTAACTATCCCTGGCTTTCCTTGTCCAAAGTAACCTCTAATCCTCTTCATCTTGCTCTTCCAATACTTAAGGGGTTGCTTTTCTTGACTCTCTTAAGGCTCCATTTTGCACTTGGTCCAAAGCTCCATTTAACTTGGAGCCTACACCTGCTGTGCAACATAGCACATTGCATGCATGCCTGAGCTAATGGAGCTTTGGAATCTGGAGGAGGATGGCCATGTCAGCAAAGTGATGCCAAGCTCATTAATAGGGTGTGGTATCACACTGATGCTGCTATACTGCTTCCAAGACCAGAGCTGGTAACCTGGCACTCTGCTGTGCCATGTAGACAGACCAGTTTGGGTATGTGCTAGCTCAGGATCTCTGCTTTGCACACCCTTGCACAATGCAGACATGCTGTCTGATCCTTTACAAAGGGCTCTGCCCATCCCTAGCTCTATACAGACTTTATTGTCAAAATCATGCTGATGTTAACTTTGGTTAATTATCTCATTGTTTGATTGAGTACAAATATGTCTTCACCAGAATACAAGGTGTTGTTTTTACTTGCATGCATTCTCAGTAGAACACAACATACTTAGGGTGTCCTGGACATTCAGCCCTTAGTGTTCCTGGCTTAGGTGTGCCTCGTAAAAGCATTTCTATAACACAGCTACAAAAAGAAAGAACGTTACTAGATTACGCACCAAAGTGACTCATCTCAGGTGCAGAACTTTGTGCAAAAGCCAAGCCAATTGTGTTATGACATAATTTCTCATATGCAGAAATATTTACATGTTATTACACATCTTCTTGTTACAGCACTGACAACTATCCTGGCCGGTCTGTCCAGTCTATAGAAAGCTTTAACAAGAACCTCTGTTTATATGAAATGTGTTGCCTTTTGATAGAAAATCTGTTATTTTTCCATGTATTAACAGAAAGCAAGCAAGATGGAAAGTTCATTTTAAGAAACAGCAAAAGGTCATCATGCGTGCCCCTACAACCAGAATCCTGTGAGCTGAAGCCACTCATCATCTCCTAGTATGTAGGCCTTGCTTTTGCCCTTGCTTACTTTAAATACCATGAAGCATGTCTAATGGGACAGATTGGAAGTATAGCTGTGGAGATAAATCCATAGGCTGTACCAATTTGCTCCTTCAGACTGCACAAACATGTGCCTGAATTATGTTCTGTCTGGTCTGGTATAAAAAGCAGGATGACCCTGGCTTGGTTTTCTCCTTGTCTAGGTCAGCTGGAATCAAAGGGAGAAGGGCAAGACTGTGGTGATACATGGAGGGTGTACAGTGGTGCGAGTGAGGGACAATCACTTGAAACAAGCACCTAACCCCTGTCTGGGACAACCACGGCAGTGAAGAGCAGCTTGTGTCTTGAGTTGTGGGGAACTACTCTTTTCTTGATGTGACTTGGTGATCTAAATGTACTTGTTTTACTGACATTGTTAACCCCAAGTACTTCAGCTTTATCCTCTTTATTCTGCATACCTTTTGATATTTTCCTTTCTCTTTTATCCACCATCTGCTCACCAAACAGCTAAATCAGCTCAGGAAGGCCTGTACTATAGACTGGAACATTCGTCAATGCAACATGTCTGTTTACAGGAGCACAAGC
This sequence comes from Pezoporus occidentalis, assembly GCF_034315485.1. Classification (NCBI taxonomy): domain Eukaryota; kingdom Metazoa; phylum Chordata; class Aves; order Psittaciformes; family Psittacidae; genus Pezoporus; species Pezoporus occidentalis. The sequence goes on along the minus strand of NW_026913652.1, from coordinate 1,298,355 downwards.
TTAGATACAGTTTAATTTCCCTGCAAAGAAGGGGAAAAGCAGTGAATGCGTTTACAGTGTACTCCGCCAGTTTTCTTCAGGTATGACAGTCAAGTCCTTTAAACATAGCACACCCAGCCCTAAGGCAAAACTCTTGAGCATAATGATTACAACTGATGAATTGGATGTCAGTCACTACTTACCTATAGTAAAAGATATTGCTAGGCATGCCAAGTGCCTGAAAAGGTCATTTGTGACCTATTGCCATGGTGTAAGTCTAAAGGAGGAATAAAAAGTCTTACAGCTAGCTCCAGAGAAGTCTGACTACAAGGTGTCCCAGAAAGCCAGCGGTCAGAGACCAACCATCAGCACATTCTGGGAACTTCCCCACCCAGAAGGCAAATGTTGCAGCAGAAATAATGACTTTCACTTCTTAAAGCAGCAGACACATAAAACCAAGCACATGACTAGATGTTGTGTGATCATTTTATACTGACAGAGGAAAAATTTGACCTTTTACAAAGGTGGACTTTAATCTACAGAGTGTTTTATTTTTCTTCTATTTCTTCTCAAATGCTTTCTTTTTTTTTTTTTTTTTTTGTGCTGCTTCCATTTTGAAAATGTGAGCAGATTTTGATTGTGTTTTGTTTCTGACATAAAGGGAAGGTGAAAATTAGCCCTTAGTTGAGGCTTTGTGCCAGCCATGACTCTCGAGAGACATTACAGTAAAGCCAGAATTGATTTGGCAATTGTGGACTCCGCTTTTCACTGCATAAAACTGATAAAAACACAGTCATTGTTCAGATTTTAATGATGGTGTTAAATAATAGAGAGGAAAAGACTTGCTATAAATACACTTTTTTTTTTTTTTCCACGGGATTTGGGACTCAAGGTCTATTGAATTCAACTGAAAGACTTTGTTTGGCATCCAAAAGCTCTAGATGATTTATAATACTATGTAGACCAGTTCTACAGCCACGGTTAACAGGCTTAACTCTTCTGGCTTTTACTGTGCTAAATTCTTTTACTGCATCTGAGAATTTTGGGTTAGACCCAGTATGAAGTTAAGATACCAGCAGGTTTAGTGCCAAAGTAGCTAAATTCTTCAGCATATGGCTCCCACACTGATATTCTGGATGGAGATATGCATTCAAGCTTCCTGCACAGCGTGTGGGAACAGCCAGGTGTCTGAGAATAGTATTCCCAAACCTAATAAACTGCTGAGAGATAGCCAAAACAAAGTGTTAAGCTCTGTGTGTGTGGGTAGGAGTGTTGTTGGATGGTGAATCTGGAGCTAATGCTTCAGTTCTTCCCTAGTTTTTCTTTTGGCATTGAAGCCTTTCACTGTACGTTGTGCTTGGTTTGTTTATTATGCATTTACCATACTGAGTATAAATAAACTGTAAGTGCTCAGAGGCCATCTTTTATCGAAAAGAAAAGCCCTGTTGATAGTACAGATATAATTAAGAATAAAGTATGGTGAAGAGTTGGGTCCTGGCATTATTTTTTTTAAGTAAATACTCTTTTACTGGAGACTCTTAGAATGAGGGAAACGTCTGTATGAAGATGTCTGGTGGAGACTCAGCACTTTCTCGGTTTTTATTTGTTTCATTTTTGTTAGTATTTGGTCTTCCATTGTGAGACCATCTTCATCATTAGCTCTGCTCACACCCTAGGAAAGCATGCACACTTGCAGAGTGTATGCATATTGGCAAAACTATGTCAACTGGGCATAAAAGGTACTGGCACTGTGCCTGGCTCAGGCCATTATTTACATTTAATTGATGATAAAATAATATTTAATCTCCTGACAGCAGTGTGGGATGGATATGTCATCTAGGATGAACACCTATCAGCACGGCAAACAAGGATATCGGGAGTGCATACCAGAGCTATATTCATGGAGTCACAGGGTTCCTGTACTTAATCCTCTTGCTTTGTAAGGTGATCGTGGGAAGGTTCACACATGAGTCACGTAATGGTCTAATCCTTACTTATCTGCTGGCAGCCTCTCTGAGGGTATCAAGGTTGTTATAGCAGAGGACTCCCCTGAGATAGAAGAGGATTCTTTGGCTATGCAAACCCTACGCTACAACTGAGTGCACAGACTTCTAAGACAGCCAGAAAAGGAGCCAGTCCAACAACTGGAAAGTATAGCCAAGTCTGCATCATGCTGGATTCACACTAATTAGCTTTACTGGAAAAAGGGTTATTTGGCAATATGGCAAAATAGCTTTCAGGGCCTGTGGTGGCTTTTCTGCAGAAATGCAGAAATGCAGGCTGTATTGCGATGCCCTTGAGTTCTCCTCTGTCTATAAAGTTTTATCTCTGTGGCAAAATATTTTCTGATTGCATTTTAAATTTCGAGGCCTAAGCTGTCTCAATGTCTCTTGCTTCAGACCTCCCACAGCTGCCTTATGCTAAAGTATCATTTTCCAGTGAATGTCCCTGAAATCTGGCTATGGTCTCTTACCTCTCCTACAGAGTCCTGTTACATGATGCTCCCAGAGAGATTCTTGGGAACAGCACATTTAAGAATTTACAGGCAAGTGGCGGGGGGAGGGGGGGGCATGCCATATCAAATTTGCAGTGGGTCCATTGCAATGTTCCATAAATACCAGGGTAACAAATGACCTGTGGAGCAAGCCTGCAGAAACAATGAACAAAATTTTAGAAAACTGTCTCCTTCTGATGCTCAGTGTAAGCATTGCAAGACTCAGAGCAGACTATTTCTAAGGAAGTCTATGTAGACTACTACTAAATCCTTGGATGCCTTTGAAGGATGATCCATAGGCACTGACCACTAACAGCTGCCAATTAACACCTAAGCTTAGGAATAATTCTACACTTTGTCTTCTCTTTGGAGCTATGGTATTGTAAATAGAACTGGTTTTGAAGCCTTCCCATCTGCTCAGGGTCTTCAGCATGGAGGGTGTTTTATTCCTTTTTCTGCTTTGAAGGATGGCAATACATGGTTTTTGCTCCAGTCAAGGCTTTATAAAAAGCAACTTTTTGTCACTTCCCTGTCTGGATCATTGCTCATGACAGAGTTTAGGATTTTATTAGACACCTAGTCCCAAGAAAGAGAGTGCTTCTCACCATGCATTGGTACTTCATTTTGCTGCCTAGTGAGCTAGAAATGCTTCTGGTCAGTGCTGGGAAGGAGACTTGACAGGATGCTTTCTGTGAAGTGTGTGCACAAACGCTGCCTAAAGGAATACTTGGGCAGCTGTGGGTCTGATCTTGCCCATTCAGTGTGTAAAGGTTGATTGTAGATAAGATTACATTGATCAAAATGCATGAGCTGCGACTTTGGGCTTCTAGTTTTCTGTGCCTAGGTGGGAAACCCCCAAGTTTGAAGGAGGGCACTTGGTGTCCTTTTGGCACACACAATGAACGGTAGCTGCAAAAGGTTTTGGGGCTTCATACTGCTTCATCACTGGACTGGAAAGTCAGGCAGAAGGGTAGCTGCATGCTGCTAGGAATATTGCCAGAAAGTTACCACCTGCCTTCCCCATGGTGGGATCACTGCATGCCTTGCAGCTTTTACCTACCCTGTCTGGTATGGGACTGTTCCACAAGGGTTTTATACAGGAAAAGCAATTACATGCATCAATTTATGCTGATGTTTGAAATGAACAGGGGTTTTACTGGGATTGCAGTAGAGTGTAGGTACCTAAATTTCACCTTTGTCACACTAACATTTTGGTCCTTGTTGGCTTTGTGTATCGCATCTGTTTTTTTTCTGCCTGGAGCATGCACTAAATATCATTAACACTATTTTCCATCACTAGCCAAGGTGTGGAAGATTTTCTGGAAGACCTCTGAGCAGCATTCCCTAAATGCTTGAGTTGGAAGGCAACTATTAATGCAAATACACAACATCCTTCAGTTTGACCTTTGAAAACCAGACTAACAGGCTTCATTGCTTTAGGCTACAGGAGATGCTACTATGCAGGTAAGGAGGGAGCTTGAGTTAATGTTACAAGATAAATATAACCAAACCAGATCAGAGGGCTTTCCTTCCTTCACAGTCTCATTCGTAAATTCAGAGAACCTCTTGAAAAGCAATAAAATAGAACTGCAATAGGAAAATACTGACCCAAACTACCACTTTGAGCTTTTGTTATTTTTCTTATTATGCAGTATAAAATATCCTGTAAAAATACAAGTAATTTTAGATTAAGCAATATATTACCAAAGTTATGCTTATTAAATAAAAATATCTTTAATTCCTCCATTGGAAAATGCAGATTTCAAATACAATTTCAAATCCCAAGGTACTGCATTTCTTGAACATCCTTTGTTTTTCAGCCTTGAATTAGTTCATCATGTGTGTAAGCAGATCAAAGTACAAATGAAATGCCTGTGAACTGTCGAACTCCTAGTTTGCCTTCTGCATCACTCCGCTTTAGTCCCCACAACTTTCTTTCTGGTCACTCTGTGAACATACGTATCTCCTGAAGTCCCACATTTGATAGGACAGTTTTCTTGCTTGTGAAAGGCTAGTTTTTCAATATATATCTCAGTCATAACTAGGCCCAGGGTTACAGGAGATCAAAGCAGAGAGTCTTCAACCTTCCTGTAAATAAGGATCCGAATTGTTAGGCTGCTGTGACCTGGATGACAGGAGAAGATGCAAGCTCCTCTGAAGATATGGTCTAGATGGGACTTATCTATATTACTGTGATACAAACATACAATTAATGGTTGCTGGATAATGATGCTAAAAAGCAGTAAGGCAATATAATGATTCAGGCTGACTGACACATTTAAAATGGAGGTGCCACTACGGGTGTTACCATAGACACTGGATCTTTGAACAAGTTACCTGTGGTCATGCTTTTGTGGACAGGTGGGAGTAATAACCAGATATGCATTTACAAATCCGAGAAGGGTATTTATCATAAGGTTTTCATGCCTAAAAGTATTTAGACAGACTTCCCCCTCAAACTGCCAATAATAATCTCTCCTTTTTCCCTAACATTTGTCTATGTTATCTTCTCAGTTCAACAGGTCCTGAAGGTGGAAAATGTCCCTTATTCTCTGTTTGAATTGCCAATTAATATAAAGGGATTTCAGCTGATGCCTCATGGCTTTTTTATAATATAAAATATTACAGACAGTAGTAGAGAGATACAAATTGCTGAGAAAAAGGTATAGGGCTTTCTTGCTGCTGGGATCCCATAGTATTTTTCATTCCTATCTTTGAAAAAATGACTGCTTAGCTTTTCAGAGATATGCAAATAGAACATTGTCAATAGTGATGTATATAGTTTTATTGCGTGACATTTTTACTGGTATTTTATTGCTCTATCTTTTTTAAAAAAAACCAACGCAGCCTGCTCATAAGGCAAACCTGGTTTCAGTAAGCACATTATATTCATGAATGTCTTTTTCTTAAAAAAAAAACAACCCAACCTTCTAAACTTGATGAAAGCTTTTTGGTATTAATCATTACTTGATTCCTTGGGGTCTTCAGTTAGGTTTATCTTTAGAATGGCTTCAAAGTTTGCAATGTGTTCTCCTCGAAATGTTAAAACTGCTCACTGCCAGACAGTGAGAGGTAATAGAAGAAAGACTCTTGGCGTGGTACCTCAGTAACCCTGAAGGAATTTCATGATGTTCAAGATGGACAAGATAAGTCATCGGTGAAGTGTTGACAGCCCTGAAATATTTAGGGTTATTAAGTCAAGTCTAGAAAGCGTAGGCCTTGGAAAACTGTAAGATGAGGGATCCAGGCAAGACGAGTTATGTGCAATGTTGTTCTTTTGTTGTATTCTAGCATTTTGAAATGTCTCCTTGCAATAACTTTTGTAAACTGCGGAATTTGAGTAAAAGATAGTTTCAAGGCATAACAAAAGAAATTAGGATTTTTAAATTTTGTTTCCTTTTTTTTTTTTTTCTTAAATTGTAACTACTTTTCATGAAACAAAGAACGAGCAGGTTTTGCATGTGAATACTAGCAAAGCGAAATTACTGTCTTGTATGTCACAATCCTGTAAAAGTTTTCGAAAGACTTTTGGTGTTAGTCTATTTTAAGACTATGGGGTGAGGTTGGAGAAAGATTAACTTGCTAAACCTCAAATTAAGCCTAATATAGACACAGTTTATTGCTATTTACCTTGACTTAGTAACAGGCAGGGTTCGCTGTCGATTATGACTGACCTCACAGTGACTTCATATTGAAATCAAACTTGTTTGTAGCAACTTGTAGGATTTCAGTAAAACTGCTTTTACAGCAGATGAATATCCTGGACTTCTGCCAACTGCTGTGAAAGCTGACATACTGTGCTGCTCTCTCTTGCAGATTCCTCTGAAGTTTGACAAATGGGTTCTTACAGTTGCTGAGGGTAAAACAGTTAAGCAAAATTTTCTGTGATGTTTTCATCATAAGTTGACCCTGAAGTAAGCTGACATAAGAAGATCTGTGGAAGTTTCTGACGCTGATTCTGAGCTGCAAGATGTCATATCTTTAACGTGTATTCATCTCACCTGAAACTTGATGAACTCTGCCAACTGAACTGTGCAAGGATTCTTTGAAAGTATTCAGTAATTCTCAACATGTTGTTTTCTTGTCACTAAACAGGATTTTTTTATAAAAGCAGACCTTGCATATTAAGTATCCTTTGCTGATAGTTTGGTCTTTCAAATACATGAATAAGCTAAATTAATTTTGAGGGTATCTCTAAACATGCATATAGATAAATATGTCCACATTTCATTGAGGAAAGATCTATAATTTAGACACAGTTTTCTGATTTCTTTTCGAGAGTTTGCTATAAGAGAGCCCTCAGAACAGCTTCCATTTTAGGTATCCTAACAGAAATGTTTTATATCAAAGTTAAATGCAATGCTGGGGAGAAAAGCGCTAATAGCTTTGAAATTGTTTACCTTCATGAAGATATCACAAGAATCTTAAACAAAGTGATAGCTTTGACTCAAAATTTTAAGACAGACACCTGTCCTAAAGTGCTTTGCACCTGACCTTGTTTAAAAACCAGGCTTTTGAACATACCATTCAATATTCATTTGTGGATGTCTGGCTGTTCCTGTACTTCTGACATAAACGTTGCTTCCTCAAGTCATCTACCAGAAACACTGTTCGTAATTCAAGCAAAGGAAGTTGACTTTCTAAGCTGTCCAGAGCTGCTGTAGCCTGTGAATTTCATTTAAAAGATCCTATTAGGTTTTTTTTGTGGGGCAAAAAGGGATTTCTAATATTCTTATGTGAAGAACTCTTCACAGAGTTGTTTATAATCCAGATTTTCGTTTTTGTAGTGTGCTGAGCTAAGCTTTTAGGAAAACAGCTAAAAGCTGGGTGCTTGCATTTTTTTAACAACAGCTTTGAAATGTTATAGGTGGAAAACCTTATTTCTTTTTCCTCTGTGCATACTTCTCTTTTCATGCGGCAAGAAGCAGTGAATCATCCTGCGTGTAGATTCCAATCACTTGTCTCTCCTCTGCTCATCTTAATATGGGTGGCAAATAAGAGTCAGTGTGGAATAGGTGCAAGGGAATGCAACCCACGTAGGAGAATCTAAATGAAAATTCATTCTTCTTCTTCCATCATTTGCCCAACCCTCAGATTTCCCCAGCTTTATGAGTATGATGATACTAACTGGCATTTAGAAAGTTCTTTAAGATTTCCAAGTCCAAAGACCCAGTTAACTGTTACTTTATCTAGAAATAAAAAACCCCCAAACCAACAGCCATTGCATCAGTGTACCATTGCCAAAAATAATGGCAGTGACAACAGTTTTTCTGAGACAAGTGAGAAAGCTGCTTTTTTTTTTAAAAGCATTCAATGACAAGCATCCTAATGATGTCAGCTGAGATCAAAGTCTATCCTGGAATTCATGGGCATGTTTATGTTTTATACCTTTAACCTTTTATATGTCTTCCTACGAAATTCATTTACAGCTTAACCTTATAAAAATCCCAGATTTCCTGGTTTATGTGCTTTCCTTTAAAATTGGTTGCACTTGATCTGTCTGTTTCATAGGACCGTTGTGCTTTTGTCTTACTAGTACTAAAACTTTTGTGGGTAGAACATAGCATGTTGCTGTAGCAGTTTCAGGAAACACTATCACTAGCTCCTGAACAACAGATTTTTGTACTGACTGCATAAATTGTTCTTTGCAGAGCAAGACAGAGAATATTTCAGATAGTCATAGGCAGTAAATACAAAGGATAATATGGGACCAAATTGCAAAAAAGATGACTCAGATTTCTTTTCATCATGGCTGAGAAAAGATACACAAATTGCAGATCAAAGTCATTGGTGTTTCCTTCAGAGAAAGTATGCCATTTTCTGAAGTGTGCCATCTTCTAGGGACAGCAAATCTCAGAGCATACCTCTGCCTCCTCCAGCTGCTAGGAACTTGTCTAGATAGCAGAAAGGCCTAGAATTGCAAAGCTAACTTGCAACTAACAAGATATCAACACTAGTCAGCATTTAGTGCAGACAAGAACAAGCCTTTGTTTAATAGTGTCCCAGCTGGAATAGTAACATCAGACTGGAAGAGGCCCCAGCAGCAAAAGAGTCCATGCCTTGCACACAGACATTAGAAAAGTTTCTTGTGCGTCACAGCCTTCTGCAGCCCATTATTCACAAAACATTTTCTGAAGCCTTTTAACAAGTCAAGACCTTTAATACTAACCTCCAAAAGTCACAGCAAAGTAATTTGCCAAAGGAGGAGAGCAGGAAAGATAACTGCCAAGCCAGTGTTCCAGTCCTGCAAGAACAAAGTTCTGTTAGGTAAAAATGCTGACAGGAACCTATGAAATGAGGAAGTCCACTTCTGCAGAATGATGCCTCACTGCCTACTCCTCTGCTGCCAGCTGGGCTTGGAAGAATACTCCCTCCAGGTTTAACACTGAGTCTATGAAAAAACACTCTAACTTGACACTTGAGACTTTCCTTTTCAATTGGGAGCATTTTTCTGCTCTAGTAAATACCTCTTTCTGTGTGCGACCAGCCTCTTGTCCTTCAGATTACAGTGGAGATACCACCTTCATGTCTTTTTCACCAGAGTCTGAACTATTCACCAAAAAAAAAAGGAAATAACTAGCGTCCTTCTGGGAGATCTACATAAGTGCTAAAGCATAGTAATGTACAATTATTTTGACATATATATCCTTAACACAATTCTGAGATGACTCAGATTTAGGCATCTGTCCTTCTGCTTCAGTTTTGATCTTCACACTATGAAGATCACACTGGCCATTGTAATAAAAATTTTCTTAACAGTGCTACTGTTTTCAGTATGTTATGACAGTCACAGTCTTTGAAACAACAATAATAATAACAGCTGGTATCAAGACAAAAACTTCCACAAGTCATTTGCAAGGAGTCTTGTTGTCTTGCATTTTACTGTAAAACAACATTGTGCTTAAACAATAGTGAAGATTTGTAAAAAAAAAAATTGCTTGGACAATGATGCTGCAAATTCCATATATAAGGAGGGGGAGACAGCATAACAGAGCTCAGTCTAGGGAGGAGCATCTTTTCTAGATGCTTCTGATGCATCTTGTTTCAAGGCCAGCTTGCCTCAGAAAGTATCTTTCCATGTAGAAATATCCTTTGGGAAGCCAAATTGCGTTAAAACCATTTCTATTATCTTCTTGAGAACTTTTCTGAGTGAGGTAATTGTTCAGCACATTGTGCTCTTTTTAGCATGTGATGCATGGGAAAAAGATGCAGATTGTTTTGAGAAAGCTAGAGAAAGTAGTTATTTCTTCCTATGAGAAAACACACAAACACATATATACAAGTAGATAAAAAGTCCACATTATTATTACCATTTCAAAACACATTTACTCTTTGCAACTATTTGAGATGAGTTTATGAAATGTGATGGGATGAGGTGAATTCCCTTGAGAAGAAACTTCCCAACCCAGCATTAGCCTAAGGAACTCCCAAGAAGGGCTTTTAGTGCATCTGTGCCAGGGAGGTTTGGACAAATACTAGACTGTCTTTTTCCAGAGCTAATGGCAAATTCAATTTCTTTCCCCCATAATCTAATTAGCAAAGACTTTAAGTGAAAACTGGAAGAGAAGGAGGCACATTGGATTAGGGAAAGAAAGAGAAAAAAACTCTGAAGTCTAGGGCTGTACTGCAAAGAAGATGATACTAGAGCTGATTTTGACTCTACTTGACTCCTTTAAAAATGTTTTCTTTAGTGCTGAGATAATGATCAGCATGCTACAAATACTGCAGATAGTACTGATACTGCTGACAGTGGTGGATCTAGGGAGATCCATAGGTTTGCAACATGCCATACCAGTGACAGAACTCTATGTGGAAACTTTGTCATTTTTTCCTCATGCCTCCCTTTTGGCTGTGGATTTTTCCATAACAGTTAGAGATTCCAAAGGAAATAAGAGAACAAGCAAATAAATGAATGGACTGTGGTTAGAAAAGGAAATGTTTATTCAAACACAAGAATAATGCCAGTTGTAAAAGTCTGGATGCTTCTTGAATGTTGCTGTTTCTGAGGACATCCAAATGGATAATATTTACTAATGTTGAGCAGTATCCAAGCAGTCTTCAGTTTTATACCAGATTAATATATCTGTTGTTAATGTGCTATTGGCTTTTGTTGAAAATCTGTTGCTCTGTAGGCTTGATCTCTATATGAATATTTGTATTCTAGTTTTTCAGATACAGAGAATATTTCAGTTACTAAGAATCAGTCAGCACATTTGCTTTATTTGCTGTGCCTGCTAGTACTTTTTAGTGCATAATAAGTATAGCATCTTACAGAACCATGTAGGAATGAAGAATTTTGAAATACATATATGTACATTGTGTGACATTAAAAATGAAGGTCATTATGGTAGACGATGTGCATATGCAAAATCAATCCGCTTTGAGCTAAATGTGCTGTAAGGTACTTCTGGTTTTTGCACTGGAAAGTAATCGACACCAATTTCTTTTTCAAGGAATAACTAGAGATCAGCTTGGAAGAGAGCAACAATTCTTTAAAGAAAAAAAATATTGTCACTTTCCCCAGACTAATACTCTTCTGTCACATATATTTGCTTCAGAAGTAATAAGATTGATATACATAGCCTGAGATTAATAATAAAAATAACAATGTTGAGGATAAAAATGTACATTATGACTTGACAACTGTTAACACTAACAACTTTATGCTGAAAACAGGACTGCCTTTCTTTTTGAGTTTTTAGAGAGAACCACTAACCTTTTAATTTACTTGTTACTCCTTTACTTCCGGCTGTTTTATGTTCAAAATGCAGCCCACAGCATGTACACAAAAATGTTCTTCCTGTTAACTGATGTAAGAGAATATAAGAACTGATATAAATTTACTGCAATCCTGTAATCATTTGGTGTCTGAATGTCCCCTGTATTAATTTCTCCTTTTATTTCATTTGCATTCTTTACCACCTGGGTTGGAAAAATTAGCTATAAAAAAATTCTGTGTGATTTCCATGATCTTATCTGATGGTGGAAAAGGAGAGTGACATCAGATCCTCCCGATCTGCAGGGCAGTCCAGATAGATAGTTTGAAACCCTGTAAGTGAAACTGCCTGCTCTGGATGAGGCCAAAATGGTTCTTTGGTCTGGGCCTTCCAGAATTGTAGATGGTGTCTGAGCCATCGGGGCACATTCTCTTCTGTCAAAGTTTTTGAAACATTCAGTCTTATGTGCTTTCAAATGCTTTCAAATCTCAGCTATTTTTGCCAAGTAGGAAGGTCATGGGTTAAGCTGAAAGATGGTTGACACTGTTCTTAGCTCTCACTCTTTATATTTCACAGTTTTTCCCTATTTTTTCTTATCCATAAAACAGGTGAGGTAGCACTTTTGTGTGTGTGTTTTGGATTGTTTACATGAATCTTAATTCATTTTAGGAGTTAATTGAACGACAGCCATCTTGACCAAACAATTGCTGTGTCAAATCCATGGAAGATAATGAATCATAGTAGTTACTGTAGACAACGATAGATATTTACAACAGCCAGAAATAAAAACAGCTATTTAAAACAACTCGCAAAATGTAACAGCACCATTTTCAGACCTTTTTATTCTGCTGTCTTTACAGTGCAGCATATTTTCAACATTGTTTCAATTAAACACGTGTGATCATATATTCTACTGTGTAGCCTATTAAATCAGATTTGTGCAGTAGAGCAGCAAAGACAACAGTCTTGTTTCTTTAACAATAGCAATAATAAACCTCTAAAGTTTTATATATAAATCTTCATCTGGAAGCACTTTAAACAATGTGGCCAGAATTATATAGAAACCTGTTTCAGGTAGCTTCCTAAATCTATGCTTCTGCATCTGCTTCACCTTCAGTGCCAACAGCCAGCATTATCTTCATGAAAGTATGAAAAGTATCGCTGCCAGAAGGGGATGGATTTATGTCAGTTTTTGTACAGAAAATCATTAAAACCCATGGGCTAAGGATGTAAAACATGAATCTAGAACTGCCAGGGTGTTCTCACTGTGTGCATCTGGGATGGTGACTCACCGTAATCTAGGGAAAGGCATCAGAACCAAAAACATTGCACTCTGCATGCTGGCCATCCCCAAACCAAGGATGCTAGCTGTGAGCTTCCATTTTGCTTTGTGTGTTCATCAAAATCTGTCTGTGGTTTTAAAGTAAAATGGGTAATTTTGAGATTTTCAGTTCCTCCAAGTTTGAAAGTGGAATGAAGCAGAGCAAGAATAGCCAAATACCATGTTGGTGTCTCATGATCTCTGAGACTGGATCACCAAGGACCTGCAATCAGCCAGGTTAACTCTTCCATTCCTAGATCTTCAGGCCAGCACAGTGTCAGCGGGTAGCAAGATGTAACTCTCTAGAAATCACTACCATTACTTACTAATGACTCAAAAAGCTGCAAACACCTTGGATGCCCCAAGGAGCAGGGAAAGTGTGACTTGAGTAAACACAGGAAAAGGAATGAGAATTACAAGTTCCATGAACCTGCACAGAACCTGTCACACTGGTTGGGCCCATTGTAATACCAGAGGGGTAGGTTTTAGTACTGAAACTGAGTTATTAAAAGAATGACAAAAGCTTTCAAGATGTACATATGTCAACGCTTCTTATTAGGAAACAACAGTCATTAGAAGTAACAGCAGCTACATTTTAAAATAGTTCTATTGAATAAAGTCCCTCAGTAACAAATAATATTCAGATTTATTTTGTAACCAAATCATGTATGCAGAGTAAGTCCCCCAGGCTCTCTGAGTGGGGGTATGCATCCTACGCTGGCTGGTGAGATAGAGAAGAATGTTCTGGCTGACAAATGTTGGTAACAAAGAACTGAAATGAAGGTTAAAGTAAAAAGATTTGAAGGCTTGTCTTCCAGCACAGCAGAGAAAAGACCTAAATGTGACAGTTAGTGTAGCTGAACAGTTGGAAGAAGAAATCAATGTTCAAATTGGTGTAAAGATGTAATTTCTCCCCAAGGGAACCCTCCCTTGGTCTGTGAAGCACAAGGGCTGAGTGCTCTGATGCAAGCTTTCATATCCCTTAGGAGAGGAAATAAGGGAAGATCCTGAGGCTCCACAATTCATTGCTGTGCTTTTACACAATCCCTGATCAGTGTGGGAACTGGAATCAAAACTCAGGATCTCCTCTTCATGGAGAAAGTACTGATTGCTGGACTGCAAGGCTGCACATCCTCCTGCAAGGTCTGCTCTACTTTATTAATTTTTTTTCTTTCTTACTTTACAGAAGCACAACTCTGCAGTTGGGAAAGGGGCTCCTCCACTATAACAGGCTCACTAGCTTATGCTGCACCCCTCTGAGCTCATGCCTTTCCCCTGGTGTGTTTCACAAGCAGATGCTTCACAGGTGATGGTGTCTCTAGCCATAAAAGGGAGTTTCTGACCAGGCATGCAGCTACTTTGCCTCATCAGAAAGGGGCTTCCTGTGCATCTGCCCATTTTTCATGGCTGCATTTGCATGCAGTCTGACACAGTTAAGAAAGAGCTGCAGCTTAAGTGAAAAAAAAATCCTTCTGATAAAATAATCAGTTCCATGAAAACAGGTGCATGGAGACAAGAAGGTCTCACAGTGCTGCCGGGTCCCTGCAATGCTGCTAAAGAACTGTGTGCTCCTTGCACATTTTTAGCATTTCTTCAGAATCAAAAAACAAAGGAAAAGGTAAAGTTTCTGCAAATACCAGGAATTCTGGTAAACTATGTCTGATTCAAAGTACTTCAGGTATAAATAATATCCCCACATAAAAAGTGTTGCCTCCAAAGATGAACATATTTGTAAGAACAGCCATATGATCCTACCTGAACTGCACAGACATTTATACATTCTGGGTGTAAAATGGGATTTGAAGTAAAAACAAGGGATGCTTAAAAATTCCAGATTTCCCAAGTTAGGACCTACAATAAAAACTGGCTTTCACATCTGCATAGAACATTAACTATGAGTATTTCCATTCAACTACTCCCAGTTTTATCTATGACAAAAAGCTTTAGAAGAAAGTTTGTCTTTGGCATGCTGGCACTCAGGAAAGGCATTTGATCTTCTAAAACTGTGACAATCCCTGCAAGTTTGTAGTAAATACTAATTTAATTCTTACTATTTTTAGCTGGCAAAGAGTGAAGTAAACCTTGCAATCTGTACTGCATGAAGTCAGTGGGAAAGATCTAATAAAATGATTGCTGTGCAGTCCACATGGCCTTATGCTGGGACTGACATCAGTGCTGTCTGTCATTTGGAAATGTACATTCTGTGTAGGTATGAGTTGATATCTCTTTGGCTACTGGTTAAGAGAGTAGGGAGTTGGACTTTACTCTTGTTTGTGACTGAGAACTGATCAAGCTGAAAGATCAATAATGTAATACAGAAATTTCCAAGGAACCGAATGAGTAAAGTCTTACTTCAAATTAATATATTGATATGTTTCAGCATTTCAAGAAAGCAATTCTTTCAGTTGTCAGCTAATATTGCACATATAAATCTTCAGGCTACTGCTTTAATAGTAGGATGTCAATTGTTAATAATCCTGAGGCAACATTAATTCACCTTTCTTGTACAATGCCTGTAGTCTTCAAAAAATACTATTATCAATTAGTAACGTACTAAGGAATTTGTTTTAGATAAAAGAATAAGTTGATATTACCAAAGTAAAAGCAACAGTGCCTGAGAAATAAGATTTATGGTACCTCAGGGGACATCTGCATCAGTACCTTCAGTTAAGCCATCACCTGTAAATTATGAATACCTTTATGTTCCCTATCATGTATTGTCCTTTATCAATTATACTGTATTTTATGATTTAGGCTGTACTTTATCTACAGGATGGGGGTATTGAATGATTGACTTTTTCCCCTCCTCTCTGGAAAAGTGAGGATTGCAGTGTCAAACTTTTAGGCAGGGAGAATGATAATCACAATTACATTAGAAAAGGATACTGCTCCCTGTGTCCTTATAACTCTCATGTGGAGTCTTCATCTCTTTGGGACCAGGGAAATGAGGCAGGGATGCATGGGGGCAGGTTGAAAGGAAACCACTGCAGAGGGTCTGAGCTCTTGCTGAAGGCTTTGCAGAAGCTCACTCTGAGCATTTCCACAGTGTTTGTGTCTCCGGATTTTTACTTTTATTAGTGCTGCACCTTACCTCTCAATTAAACCTGAAATAAATCTGCAGTAACTACTGAATTTATATTACTCTAAATTATTTTTAAGGGACTGTGGTACTAAAGCCAGTATCTTTGGTGTGGGATTGGACTAATTCTGTTTATTAGGGATTCTGGATATGCATAATGAAGTCTAAGCCCTAGATACTTGTTCTGTGTGTTAAATTTTATTCATTCAAGAAAGCACTTTAAACATGTGCTTAAAGTGAAGCAAACATTTACTGCTTTAATGAGAAAGGGGTTTGCAGCTGAAGTTTTTCATCTAAAGTTCATTACCTAAATGCCTGTAAATTAAGTGGCTTTGTTTCCAAAGTTACTGAATAACAAAATATGCTCACTGACTTCATACAGAGAGGAAGCAGTTTGTTATATAATTGTGTACATATCTAATGCCCAAATTTAAACCATTAATCCATTTTATAAGAGCTGCAAATTCATTTATTATTTTCATTTCATTGACTTCTGATGTGTTGATGTCATAAGATTGATCTTGTGATTAAAAGAAAAAGATCAACGATCTGTAAACAGCAATATAGCAAGAATATTGAAGACTAGGATGCTTTTTCAATTTTTTGGGAAAAAATGACTTTGTTAAAGCTACTTTGTAATACAGTTCATAAAGTTAGCGTGTTCTGAGGTAGCCAAACCCAGTTTCTTTATGGGTTTTTGTCTGGGTTTATTGCAATGGTAAAATTGCAGCTTCAATATTGAGGAAAAAATTCTTCTTTACAGTAGCAATAGATTCTTAGGAAAGGAAGGAAATTGAGATATAGGCAGGTCTTAATGGAGACAAACTTTAGATCCATGTATCTTTGCTTCAGATCATAAAATTGTGTGGAAAACAGCAGTGGGTTCTTAAGTAAAATCTAGTTTCAGTTGCAACATGCTGCTTGCTGTGAAGTGAAGGCTTTTAACCACTTCCTGTATTTTTATAGCATTAACCTCGTCACATAGGCACTTCAGGAAGCTAGATTACAAGGGAAATGTAGCTTTACTCCACTCTGCTGAAATGCACATAATAAGACCTCAAAAGTTTGATCTGATACATGTCATGCAACTCTATCTTACAAAATCATTTGCAGCCAGGCCTCATTTTGCCTGGATATCTGCCAGTTTGCTTAGATGGTAAGCCTTTATGTCTTCTACTGCTTTCTTCCACTGTTTTTGTACACTGACATGCAGGGTAGATCTAACAACTGTCTGGGATTCTTTTGAACTCCTGTGAAGCAGACATCATTGAGAAGTTTCTGAAGGTAACATTAAACCAAGTGATGATGTTGGATATTGTAGCAGCTGGGAGTTACGCAAAAGTAATAAAGATGTGTTGAGATTTTAATGTTACAGTGGTACAGAATCACTGGGACATTTGAATAGCAAATGGTATTTGTTTATATAGATTTTCTTTGTGCAACTTGCATTTTCTTGCATCTTTACACTGCTGAAACAGAAAAGATATTTGGTTCTTCTACTGTGAAGGTCAGGGCAAGGAAAAAAAACTCTTAATTACCCGAAACCCCACGTTCTGGGCTAGCACCAAAAAAAGGGTAGCTATAAGATAGTGAAAAAAACAGCCAGCTCCTGGCATTTACTTTTGCAGATAACCTGAGCTCAAATTATGTCTCAGAAATGTAGGATGATTATCAAATAATTAGCTAATACAGTTGTCAATTAGCTAATCTCTTACTGTGCTGTAAAGTCCATGGGCATCTCATACATCTCCATTAAGACTAAGAGGTTTGGTTTAGTTAAACAAGATGACCTTGGAGCTTGTTCTTTTCCCTCAGTGGACATTTCCCACCTTATTTGTTGCATTTCTATATGCTGTCACTCTCTCCTTCCTGCCCTATTTCTCCGCTCTCCCTCAGCCTCATAAACTTAGTTCTTCAAAGCCTTCTCTTGTCTCTGGCAATTTCTATTTTGAGTATTTTCTGCTTTGGACACAGAATAAAAGCCCTCTGAGAAAAACACCAGAGCCAGGCAATGAAGGTTATTAGTCATCCTTCTTCTCACAGTCTTACCTGCATTCTTTCTCCTAGTCTACTTCCCATAGGAGTGTTGCAGGAGTTTCAAACCCCGTGTAGCTTCAGGCACCTCTGATAACTCATGTCAGTCTGCCTTTCCCTCTAGAATTGTAATGTCTCAGGCATAGGATGAACAAAATTCAACTCTGGATCGGCAGCAGTTCTGGTAGGTCTTAGCCTGTGTGAGACGGGACCTGGAAAAGTGTTTCCTTTCAAGGAAGGCACAAACTTCAACTGCGTGTTGCAAAGTTCTTGTTGATGGTCTTTTTGGTGACCATCTACCTATTTTATAGCTTTTTTTTTTCCTTCCAAAAACCTTTTTCTGAAGTCCCTTTAAAGGACACTTGTTACTGTGGTACCTTACTTTACTTACTGGAGAAGTAAAAATATAATAATGTATAAAATGTTTGCTCCTCAGCATCATCCCCAGGGTGCTGGGTAGGGACTCTTCATTAGGGACTATAGTGATAGGAGATGGGGTAATGGGTTAAAACTTAAATAGGGGAAGTTTAGATTGGATATAAGGAGGAGGTTTTTTAAGGGCGGTGAGGCACTGGAATGGGTTGCCCAAGGAAGTTGTGAATGCTCCATCCCTGGCGGTGTTCAAGGCCAGTTGGGACAAGCCTTAGGTGACACAGTTTAGTGTGAGGTGTCCCTGCCCATGGCAGGGGGGTTGGAACTAGATGATTTTAAGGCCCTTTCAAACCCTAACTATTCTGTGATTCTAATATGGTAAGACCTCTCTCATGGCTGATCTTTAATGTGGGAGAGAGCACAATTTTTATGATCATAGTTTTATTTAGCGTCGCAATTGTAGGTGGCTTTTCCTGTAACTGTGGTTTAATTAAGCAGTTGTCTCTGACAATGTGCACCATCTTCTGTGGTGTCAGTAGAAAAGGAAAAAACACTCAGTGGTGACGTCTGATTGATGCTGTAAACCAGGCACGTATATCTGAATTAGATGCTGATTTGAGGACTGGGAAGTTGTTGACTTCAGGGCTGTGAAATATGTTCTTGTTTTCTTTCTTTTGATGTAGACTCCCAGTAAACAAATAACAATGGTGCAAAGTAAATATGCTGTTATTACCATGCTCATAGAAAGGAGTTCACTGTGTTCTCTCATTGTTGTTTGTAGCCTTCAAAGTGCAAGAAAGATAGCCCATCAAAAGGAAGATAAAATTGTGCTCTTTGTTGTTATGTTAGCAAAATAATCTATGCAGCATAGCTGTGGGTAGTCTGTCAAATAGAACAAACGCACAGAGGCTTTGTGACAGCATTACAGACATGTAAGGAAACTTGCCCAACCAGTTAATCTTCAGATGTATCCACTCAGGGTCTGTGAGTTTGCCTAATTTAAAAAAACACTTATTAACAGAGATCCACCCAAAATGTCACATGTTTCAGAAGTGTAGGTATTCATGACACTTTATGGTAATATGAGAGCTTTGGTCATACCCTACCCAAAAGAATTAAAGACCTAACCAAACATCCAGTCCTAGGTGTCCC
The DNA here is from genome assembly GCF_034315485.1 of Pezoporus occidentalis. Classification (NCBI taxonomy): domain Eukaryota; kingdom Metazoa; phylum Chordata; class Aves; order Psittaciformes; family Psittacidae; genus Pezoporus; species Pezoporus occidentalis. Next base: position 1,279,207 of record NW_026913652.1, on the reverse strand, counting down.
CAATAAACTGAGTGATTATCTGCCTAACTCTTCGCACTGTTCGTCTTTGAAACATTTAAGGTAATGTCTAGGCATCCACAATGTGTCATAGCTAGGAAGCTCTTAAATGAAGAATAGAGCAAAAATTTGCAGAATGGAGTAAAAATTTGGCACTAGACTTTTAGCTACATTGCACTTCTTTAGTTCTGCTGGGCACAGCAGATCTGGAAAGCAAGTTAGACTAGCTGCTAGATTATCCAAGAAACCCACATCTGTGTAGGCCTGGCACAGTGACATGAGTCACACAGTGCTCAAGCCTTCATTTGCCTTAGATGCAATGTGTACAGCAGAGAGAAATCTTTGTTGTCTGATAACCCCAGGTATTGGACAGGCTCTTGTGTGAACCAAAAAGAGCTAAGGTGGGAATAATTATTAATTAAGGTGGAGTTGCTCAGCCTGGAGAAGAGAAGGCTCTGGAAATCCTCACAGTCTTTTACTACTTATAGGGGGGCTTATAAGGGGGCTTATAAAAAAGATGGGAACAGACTTTTTAGCAGCTCCTGTAGGGATAGGACAAGACATAATGGTTTTAAACTAAAAAGGATAGATTCAGACTGTATATAAGGAAGAATTTTTTTACAATGAGTGTGGTGAAACACTGGAACAGGTTGCTCAGAGAGGTGATAGATGCCTCATCCCTGGAAACATTCAAGGTCAGGTTGGACCAGGGTTTGAGCAACCTGATCGAGTTGAAGGTGTCCCTGCTCATTGCAGGGGTGTTAGACTAGATAACATTTAAAGGTTGCTTTCATCCAAACCATTCTAGATTTCATGATTCTATGAATTATACTCCGGGGCTGCTGCCTAAGCCTCTGGCTTTTATCTTTCCGTGAGGAAATGGAAGAAATAAAATATTTGTATGAAAGTGCTGGAAAATGACAGGTAGACAAACTTGTCTTCACTGACTTGTCATCAGAGAATAATTCACTCCCTGCCATCAGAGAATAATTTGATTGCCAAGCTAATTTGTCTCTTTAACTCATTTTAAGAGGTCATAAATGAAGTCATTGCTGAGGATACAGCCATCCTGGAGGAATCAGTGCCAGGATCCTTTTATCTATCCATTAACTGCGTGCTTCTGGAATAGCTGTCCAGGACTTGTGCCAGATCTGCCCACACGTGGGTGTGTGAATGAGCAGGTTATTGCTTCATTGGTTGGTGCAGGAGAATTGATTTCTGCCTCCCTCTGAGCTTAAAGGTGTTCAACTTGAAGCACCCAGCTACTGGAAAATGGACACAAATCCCGTTTTGTTTTTTATTGTTGGTTTTTGTTTTTTTTTTGTTAGATTTCTATATGAAGAGATTACTATATAATTTAGGGTGGGTTTTTTTGGTATATAAAGGATTTTTTTAGCAGAAGGTGTTAACCCTGTATGAAAAGCTCATGATCTCCCAGTGTTCTTATATCCACTGTGCGAGCCATTCCCTTATGTGCTAATCTGGCTATAAGTAAATGGATAAGGTTGAAACTGTTCTTTTTTAAAAGAAGGATGTCTAATGGATGTATAATGTAATGATGTATAATGTAATCTAATCTTGAACCAAATGTCAACAGAAAGATTTGATTTGTATGATATGTTCACAAACCCTAGATTAAGTCCCTAAATAGCTGTATGACGACTAACACCATTCTTATTTTTAGGTAGTAGTAAACAAAGGCTATCAGAAGTTTTTGCCTTGCTTTTTCCTTAGAGGTCTATTGAGGATTGTTTTCTGTAAATGAAATTATAGAAGGGCAGGACAAAAACCCAAAGGATGAGAACACAGCCCCTGGTGGCAAAGTATCATGTGAAAAAATTGGTGTATATGCTACTCAGTGTCAAGAATAATATCCTGAAAGTATACTGTAAAATAGTATAGTAAATCCTGTTATCTGTAGGCTACCTTGATTTCATGTTTACAAGTAGAAAAACACTCTTATCCTAATACTTTATCCTTACCTAACACCATAATCTGATCACTTAGTTTTTGCTTGGATTTGAAAATTCTGAATCTCCTGAAAAACACTGGAAACAAACATCTGCTGTGTAAATCAATTGTAACTGCAGTCTGTGTCTGGTGGAAATGATTGGAAGTGATCCGCATGTCATGGTGCATGGAAGAAACATCTTTATATTAGCATCCCTTATCTTGTTTCCTTTGTCCTGTACAACATAGAGTCGAGGTTTGAGCAAGAAACTTGCCTTTCAACCTGTTCTTGAATTTCAGCAATCAAAATGGATTCTATAAATCTAATTTTTCAAATGCATACTGGTGGATGGAGCCTTTGTAAAAATTAACCTAATGAGGCAGTCAGCTTTCCATGCCTCTCGATTCTTCCTCGCAAAAAAGATTTTTTTTCAGGCAGACACCAGTTTGCTCGCCATACAAGTAGATAAGTCAGACCCTTCCATCTAATGTCTTACACTTAATCAGAGCTCAGACTGAATTATTGTCTCTCTGATTTTTGGGAGCAGGGAATGGAAATAAACTTACATTTGAACAAATATGTGAAATTTACCCCTACACTTCAAAATGGCAGCAGCTATTTTCCTCAAAAATAATAAAACATATTTAATTATGAAAGTTTTCTGCTGCTATTGTATATCATGATGGGATACACTGCTTGGTGAGTGGAAAGAATATATATTCACAGGTAAAGGTGTTATATATGTATGAACTATTAACACTGTGAATCTAATTTTCCTGTTCTGTGTTAAAGGTTATCATAATTTCAATCATATTATTTCATTTAAAGTATCCTAACACTAGAAACCCAGTGCATAGGAATAATTCCATGGCAACCCATACAGAGTTCATCTTACTTATTTCTCGTTGTCCAAAGGTTGTCTTGCAATAGAAGGGAATCTTCATTAGGGACAGTAGTGATAGGACAAGGGGTAATGGGTTCAAGCTTAAACGGGGGAGGTTTACACTGGATATAAGGAAGAAATTCTTTCCTGTCAGGGTGGTGAGGCACTGGAATGGGTTGCCCAGGGAGGTTGTGAATGCTTCATCCCTGGCAGTGTTCAAGGCCAGGTTGGACGAAGACTTAAGTAGCATGGTTTAGTGTGAGGTGTCCCTGACCATAGCAGGGGGGTTGGAAATTGATGATCTTAAGGTCCTTTCCAACCTTAACTATTCTATGATTCTATGATTTGGAAAAGGTGCTGTAGGGGGAGCACTTTATGCCAAAAACTTGATATATGTCTCCTAGGATGCTCAATATTGTTCACTGGAGATATCTGTCTCTCTTTTGGCTGCAGTGGGGGCTTCAGCAGCTGCCCAGAACAGACGATGGGTGATACTGTGCTATCACCAAGTAAGGTGCACCTCATTTTGAAAGACCATAATCGAGCAACAGTGGCCACCTCTTACGCAAACTGATGAGTAGAAGAGACAGCTCCATGCGTTCATGTGTGTGTAAAACAATATTTTAAACTTGATATACATTCCATTCGTGTAAACTGTTGATCAAGACAACTGCAGAAGAAGAATGGGAAAAATCAAATTTAACACTAGTCCTTTCAGACAGGAAACATAGTCTCAGAGATATTTTAGAAGCAGAAGGCTCCATGCAACATCTCTGGTTTTTGTGGATCTCTTGTTCCCTGCAGAATGAGTACCACATAGTTGGTGGCTGGCTACAGATAAGCTGAGGCACAATTAATTTACTAATTATAAAGGTCTGGTGTGTCTTTCCACTTTGATGAATATTCTCCTTCATGGTGCTTTTTACCATTTTGCCTATGGAGAAAACTTTGTCATAATCATGTGGAAACAAAGTGGAATGTTTGGAAAATGCTACTGCACAAAACTGTAGCATTTTATGACCCGGAGGGCAAGCAGCATGTACCAAAATAACTTAGGAAAGTTGGAAACAATTTCCTGCTAGGCAGCATCGACTAACAGACAGAGGTTTTCAGGATGGTATTTTCCAGAAAAAAATCTCCATATCTTTTTTTTTCTTTTTGATTTCTTTTTGATTTTTTTTTATATGGTCACATTCAATAACTACGGAAGTAATTGATACTATTAGCAGAACTTGTCCTTTACTTGTATTTTAAAGTTGAGGAACATCACAAGTTAAGGCCAACATTTTCAAAGTACCAAATTTGAGATATTCCTGTGTGATTTGTAGTACATCCCTTTCATAAAAAAACATGAAGCATCTTATATTGTTTGTTTGAGTCTTTGGGTTCAGTTGATGACCCTTCTAACTTTCAAACCAGCTAAATATCCACATTAAGTACTATATTTTCACAGCAGATTAGTTCCTCTAAAATTATACTCAGAGTAGTTTCACAATAGAAATATAAATATGATGTTTCTCCAAATCAGGATGCTTCTAAAATAGATTTAGTTCAGTCACTTGAAATTAGCTAGTGGAAGAAATCAGATGTCTCTGTTGTCTAGTCTAGTAATAAACCCACTGGCCTGTTTCTCCAGAAGTTCAGTACAGATTTCTGCTTGCCAGTACGTGGAAATGGGATTTTTTCACTTGCCACTAGCTAAGCAGTAACTGGCAAAGTGTAAGAACATATTTCTCTGTACTGGTTTAGAACAGTGCCAAATTATGAACTGAGTAATCATGTTTTATGCAGCTGCCTACTTGAACAAACATCTTGGAACTAGTGAATCAAGCTTAATTTAGAAAATATTTGTTCTACATATAGCTTCTTCCCTGAAACACATCAGCTTTCTATCGTCCAGAAGCCTGGGCATTTGTGTTGTTTGTTTTTTTTTTGTTGGTTAATTTTCATTGTAGACAATGTTGTGCCTAGCTATCCAACATTCATACCTTGGACAAAAATAAAAGTTACATAAATCTCATGAACTTTTAATTGCAGTGGTGGTTATTTATGTTTCCAATATTCCCCTTAAGACAATTATGGGGATTTTTAAGTTTTTAAAAAGACACTTTTGAGTTTCAATCTGTGTCTTCCTAAGGATTTTCTCACAGGCTCCTGAATAGCAATGAGAAACAGTTATACCGGAGGACAACAGGGTTAGAATCCAAATAGAACATGAAAAAATGGAGATATAGTTATCAAAATAGGACACAAATCTATGACTATAAATGCAAAACTTAGGTTTAAGTCATCAACTGCACAAACAAAGGGTGAGTCCAGATACTGAGACTGCATTTCTTACAGCCAGGGGTTGTGGTGGATCCCAAGCTAAAAAAGAATATTGATGGCGGACTGCAGCAGCTTATGAGACTGTATACCGTTGTCTAAGGGAATTCAGTTAATTTCTGCTGTGCTGCTGCTATTTCCACTTCCAAATAAGTAATTAGGTATTGGCCAGATTCAACCACATCTGAGAGAGATGAGATTTAAACCCCTTGCACAGCCAACAGAGCTATCCTAGCTGTGCAGAAGCCGTATGTCCTATTTGGCTCCAGCCTTACCATGTTACAGTCTGCATTTGCACCAGGAGGCAAAATGAATGTAAATACAGGCTACGGAGAAGAGATGAAGTCAGGGCATTACCAAGCAACCCTGGGACACAAAGCTGTAGGAAATCAGGTTTCATCTGTGCTGCTGCTGCTCACCAAGCTGTTTGTTTTTGAGACATCAGTCAGTGTGCCACGAAGGTCACAGAGAGGTTTTTTTTTTTTTTGTGGGCAATCTTTATCTTTCCTTTCTGGAGGTTTTGGTTTGTATTCAAAACAAGAAAAGAGAAACAGATTTGTTTAACAAACTGGCTGATGAACATCTGCACTTCAGTTTGAAGGCTGAGCAGCTATTTATTCTAATGTTGTGTAGAGCTGAACAAAAAGGACTAATTCTCCTTCCCACCCTGGCCAAACCCAGATCACTGAGCTTGCTTGGTGCCAGAGGGCTCCTGGGGGAGCAGTGTCAGCTTCCCCTGGGCCACAGAGGGTTCTTGTCTGGCATCGTGTGGTCCTGAGGCTGTCACAGCCCTTCCTGCCTCTGTGCTCCTTCTCTGGGAGAAAAATAGTCGATGCAGTAGTAGAGCCATGCTCCCTGGCTTCTCCATGCTTGTCTGTCTCCCATCTATCTAGAACTCTCCAAATCAGTATTCTACCTGCTTGTCTAGTCATGGGGCAGACTAGGGATATTTAGAAAAGCACGGGGGTGTTTTAGAACCGATTGCTGAGATGTAAACATGCCAATCATGGTGAGAAAGCTAAGGAAACTGTTGAAGCTGTGGTGCTGGCAGTCCTCTGTAATATTAGGGTAAGGGTGACTTTGTGTTTTGTGTAAATGGGGAAAAATGACTAAGATGGTGGAGGACTATTCAGGTATCATTATTTTCTGTGTTTCAGTGTTGATGACCACACAGTTGGTACAGTGGCACATTTCTACCTGTCACATCTTTGGTGAGGAGTAATTAATTGGGCCAAGACAGTGTGGCATGCAGATGAGTGTTTCCAGATGGGCAAACATGCAGGAATAGACCTCCATTTAATTTTCATCTGTATTATTAAAGGTTGGAGTGAGCATCTTGCTGAGCTCACACTTGGGCCCTGATTTGGACTCCTATTGTACATACTGTGAGAACAGAGCAACTTTTATGGCACTTCCCTTTAGCAGAGTAGAAGTCTGAATGCTGTCCCCTGATAATCAATTGATCTGGTTTTAATTTGCTGTGAGCAAATCCCACATTTTTCTGTGGCTGATTTGCATCCTTCAGGGACCATTCACATTCCCCTCTCCCTCTCCTCCCCCAAAGTGATGTTGCAACTGGAATAATGCTTAGAACATTTATAGTGGTCCTTTTTTTTTTTTTAAATGATTTTTATAAACAGTCCATGAAATGCTTTTCCAGCTTTGCTGTCTGTTTTTCCAGGCCACCCAAAGACACCCTTCTTCTTAGGGCTATTTAGCTTCCTTTGGAACACAGCAGTGAGCTAAGCTTGATTTTTTTTCCAAAAAAATGTTTCTTTTTTTTAAATATATATTTAAAGGAAATAAGTCCACTGCTCTGAATATCAGTTCAAAACCAGGCCATAATGAACGAAAGCTTTAAATCATATTCAGTGGGATCATTATCAGTGCAAAACTCAGCTCTGCCTGTTTTATGTAGCCCAAACTCACTAACTTCAAGATAAAAGACCTCCAAAGATTTTATGTCAGCTTTAAGGTAGGACAGGATTTTGCCCTTTACCTCTTGTTTACTTTAGGTATTTTGAAATCATTGCAAGTGAATTTGGAGAACACCTCCTCTCTCAAGCCTATTACTTAAAGCACAGAATGTTACCTTAAGCTGGAGCATGTTTAGTACTTAATGAGGGTAAATATATCAGTCTTCAGTGGGAGCAAACATGCTCATTGATATTACCCTTTGCATCGTGCAGCCATCACTGCTATTCTCTGTTGCTTTCATTGCTAAGACTTATACCACTATTTGATCAATAATTGCAGAATACTATGGCCAGACTCCTAACAAAGATGTTGTGCAGACTGTACCCTTAATGTCTATATACACAGAGAATATTTGAAATTGGTGAAACAGTCTTGAAACCCCTCATAAATGGTCTTAAATCAAACACAATGGAAAATACAGCATGAGGTGCTGTGTTTACTGAATAGACTCTAACCAGTTCTGCAGTTCTGATGTTGGATTTATTTGAAAAATTATTCTTTTCTAGCCTTTGCTGTTATAAAGAGGTAGGCATGAAGGTGTTTTAGACAACAATGCTCATAAAAGGAATAAAGGTGGTACTTGTCAGTCGCTCCATTCCCAATGAAGAATCAAGTTTCACAGTATAGCGAAAGATCAGACAAGAAATATTATAAGTAGAATGAAAGAAAGAGTTGGAAAACATTGTAAGAATAGCTGTAATAACAATATACTATTAGATGAAAAACCTCACAGACCTTTAATGTTAATTTTCCATGGGAAAATCCATTTTACTGGAAAGTAATGTTATAAATGTATGTGACAGAATGAATATAGCTGCAACTTCACTGGCAGTGTATATGTACATACATATATATATATATATTCACCTGCAAACCTAGTATAGAGGTGTGTAAATTCTTCTACAAACACAGACACAAAAATAGCTCTGATTTGCTTCTGTCCAGCTGCATCTGCACTGGCAACTCTCAGATATCTTGTAGTCCAGCATGGACCTAACTGTTTAGGGTATTTTATGTGATTAATACTCATTGGAAAAGATATCTGCTGAGGTGGATGACATATTTTTCTTGAGAAAAGAATGCACTTTCCCCAACCTATAGCTTGAGTTACCCTGAATGAAAGTTTATGGAGCAATAAAGGGACTTCTCTAGCTAATGTTTTTTTTTTCTTGTAGACTACGAAAATTATTTTGTAAATAATTTAGTTGCTTTTCAAAGACAGCACAAAAAAATCTTGTCTAATAGAAAGTGTCAGGCAGCTGAAATATATGCATTTGAATCAGCTCTCCAGTAACAAAATCATTTGACTGACAAATAGAACAATAGTAAATAACCATTCAAATGCTTACCTCTCACAATAGTGAATCACTGCATAAATGCTTTCAACATGCACCCTTTCTCTGAATCTGGCCAATTTATCTACATATTGTTTCCCAAGTGTTTTTGACATGCATGGCTGGGGGGAATCTCAAGAGATCCACTGAACACATCCTCTTGCTTGGAAGAGGATTGATTATATTACCTATAACATATGTCTGCCTTAAAATCCTCCAGTGAAAGACTTAAAAGCAGCAATCATAGGTAGCTTTTTCCAGTGCTAGACTCCCTTTATTATTAAAAACTTATTCTTGAAAGCATCATTTTTCAACAGAACAAATTAAATTGTATTCTTTTCCTTCCCCCACAGGGCATGAAGAACAATTGAATGCCATCATAACAGTCTCAGGATTTCTTTTTACTCTTTGCTTTCCTAGCCTAAGCAGTCCAAATATTTAAAACTTCTCATCCTACCCTAAGGAAAGTCCTTGGAAAGCAAAACAGATTTGCCTTCTTAGTCATTTTCCAGTTGGTGGCATGGTGGGTGTTAAGCCTGAAGCTGTTTTTACAACACAAAGAAACTAAAAGTGCAACGACTGTTTTGCAGGAGTATCTTGCAGAACTAGCTTCATCACACATTGACGTAAAACACACACATATTTTCACAGCATGTGAGTGTCCCCATCTAGCTATTTCATCAGCGTGAACTTCAGAGCCTTCAGATGGACTCCTTATATCCTTTCTTTTCAGTTTCTTTACACTTTACAGAAATTATACCAAGACTATCATAAGTGAATTTCATCAGTCCCATAAAGCATTGTCCTGACCTTAAACGAGTTAGTTTAATCAATGAAATAGAGCTCTTCATTTATCACAGAGCCTCAATAATCTGTGGGATCTTCACTGTCTAACATCTCAAAGAACCTCTATTTAGTGACTTTACCATTTAAGATATTAGTATGATTTTTTCCCATTTTTGAGCCATTTAATTACTAATGTTTTTTGAAAAGTATCTGTTTTTGAAAAGTATCTGAAATAGATTTCATAGAGATAAATAGCCTTACAGGTCTAATGCCATGACTCTCTTTCCAGCTAAAAACCAAACATAGGAATAAAAAGCCTGAAAAAAACAGTGGCAAATAATCCACAAGACATGCCATTTTAAAAAGAAATTAAGATTATGTTTTAATCTAGTTGATATGGAGGAAAAATTCCTATCAACTTCTATAGTGTTGGGTTAGGGCTTTAGTGAACTCATAATAATGTCAGGTAACACAGACCAAGACCCATGTAAACCCTATATTCCTTATAGAAACATACTAATTGCTGCATTTCAATTCAAGACAGACTTTCCTTCTGCATTGCAAAATCCATGAAACCATCCCCATGTCTTGGCACAGGACTATGCGTGCCTAGTGCTCCTTGGTGGAGAGCAGAGATTGCACCTCAGGCACCAAGGGTAATGGGGATATGGAGATGCTCATGGATGCCATGTGAGCTTTTCCAGTACTCACCCCACTGCTGTCTCACCCGAGTGTGAAAACAGTGGAAAGACTGGAGCATGTAACAGTAATGGGACCTCTTAAATACTCTAATTTCACAGCCTTTTGCAGTGTTCTTTCCTTGTCTCTAAGAACTTTGCATGTAATTGATTCCTCTCAAGTGATTCATGCTGAACAAATCTGAACAAACTGGCTATATTTGAATGGAAAAAGAGTTGTATTAAAATTATTCACTTCAGGACATCCAAAATCTACTATCAGCTATTATGAACATCAGCTTTGGGTCAGGACAGTGTGCTGAAATGATTTACATCTGTGGGAGATTGTCTGTGTACTGTCCGGTTTGCTAATCCCCAGGCATGTCTTTATCTAACAAAATATCTCATCTTCCTCCCCAGAAAAGACTTTACAAATAATCCTTTATATGAGGAATTTCCAATACTTAAAAGCGCTTTTATGATGTGTCTTCTGAAGTTGCAGTTGAAATAAAAAAAGCTGTACTGGGAGCCTAGAAACTGATAGAAATAGACTGACTGTATTTAATTTGAGAGATACAGGAAATTTTAAGTTTTAATATAAAGCTGTAGCATGCATAAGATTTAGAAATCCCACCCTCTCCAAATCAGGAAATTCAGACTGCAAGCTTGATGGCTTCACATTGATTTCATTAACCTTTTAAAAATGTATCCTCTCATGAATGTTATGTGCAGTTGTCAGCCACCTTCCTTTTAGGTCATAATTTATCATCATAGGTAAAATGAACATAAGTATAATGCACCTATTAGCTGATTTATCTCCATAAATATTTTTATGGTTGTCCTGGGTTCAGCAGTAGCTGTGTTTTTCTCCTTGGTAGCTGGTGCAGTGCAGTGTTTTGACTTTTGGCCTGGGAACAGAGCTGATAACAATGATGTTTCGGTTTGGCCAAGGACTTTGTGAGCCTCATGCTCTGCCAGGGAGGAGGGGAAGCCAGGAGGAAGCAGAGACAGGACACCTGACCCAAACTGACCAAAGAGGTATTCCATACCACAGCACGTCATGACCAGGATGTAACTGGGAGTTAGCCGGAAGGGCTGGGAGTCTGCAGGGTTGAAGGAGGCATGGGTCAGTGCTTGGTCGGGCTGGGGGGCGAGTTATTGGTCGGCTGGTGCTGAGGTGTTGTATTCTCTTCCCTTGTTATTTCCTTTATCATTATTATCATTGGTGGTAGCAGTAGTGATTTGTGTTATACCTTAGTTACTAAACTGTTCTTATCTCAACCCGTGGGTGTTGCATTCTTTTCGATTCTCCTCTCCGTCCCTCCAGGAGTAGGGGAAGGGCAAGAAGTGGGGGAGTGAGTGAACGAGCTGTCTGGCTGGGTTTAAACCACGACAACTGTGTGTAAACTCCATTTTTTTTTTACCTTAAGCATTGATTTCTATTTGCAAAGCATGAAATAAACTATTAGTTTTATTTGCATCAACATCCATAATAGCATCTACGCTACGCTTGCCAAAAGCCCCATTAAAGACATATGTGTTCTGACTCAGTAGTTCCAGTGACAGAAAGTGTACCAGTCCCTAGCAGCTGGAGTTAAACGGGTTACTGAAAATTAAACTAAACAAACTCAGAGCTACTTGCAAAAAACATTTTTGGTATTCTATATGGAGTTTTGCAAAGTAACATTTTACGCTTGAGCTTAAAAATAACTCTCCTTAAGTCCTACTTCCAATCAGATAGCACCCACAGCTTGCTAATTTCTTCATGAAGATCACATTATTGGAATGTGACTTGTGTTGACAATTGTGTGCTCCTTCAGTAATATATAATGATTGCAAATGGTGTTTATCTTGAAGCAACACTACTCCTGGAACAGTGCATTATATGATTCATGAATGGAAATGAGAAGAAAGGAACGCTTGCTCTTTTTCCCAGCAGCAGCTTCAATACTTCATTTACTCACCCCAGCAGCCTATGGTTAAGGGAATGGATTTTTGAGTGGATGAAGGCTCTGGCCTTGTACTCAGCATCTGTATTTTTCACTTAGAAGAGGATTTACCAAGAAAGCTGGTGGAGGCTGCCAAGTAAAAATCACTCTGATCTACATCAAAAATTCCAGTAAGTCTAGTAAAATTTTTCAAAAGTGGAGGGGAACCTTTGGAAAGATGAGACGAAATGAACAGGAATTCATGGACAGTCTGGATCACAGTTTACCAATGGCAAGGAGGGCAGTATAGTGACATTAGTGAGTTAAAAATCAGAGTCAAACCCACTGCTCTGCTCTCAGGTCAACTGAAGTAATATTACAGGGTTTAAATCCATATCACAAATAAAGAATGTCTACTTCAGCAGGCATGCCTCCTTTCTGTCCTTTTCAGTAAAATTGACACTCTCATTATTACCTGCAGTATATGAATCACTAAATTTGTAAAAATCCTAATAGAACAGCATGGAACTAGAACTAGAAATGAGCATATGTTGCTCAGTTTGTGTATAAGGTCAAGAAATTCACAAAACAGATCTCCATCGGAGGGATGATAGAAAGAAAAGCTGATGCAGCCAACTCACTAAATATCCACTAAAGTTTAGGCATATAGTGTAAAATGCCCACCTAATTGTCATCTCGCAAAAATACTGTGATAGAACAAATAAATCAACATGGCAAATCTCTGGAAATATCAGAAGAAGTTTATGAGAATTAGGAACTTACATTCCATTGAACAAAAATAACGGTGAGGTGTCCAGCTCCCTTGCCCTTGAGCCTTACCTTTTACATCTAGTATTACACTTAAGTGCTGTTTCCCTGTGGTGGTAAGTATGCAGTGCTGTTTTTATCAGACAACTGCATCTATTCATAAACCTGAGAGAATGTCTTCTTTAGCAAGATACAATTTTGACAAACTACACCACTAATGAAAATAAAATTAGATATACAAAGTGATCTGTGATCGGAGAAGTGTTTGTTCCTGGTTTCATGCTCCAGAGGCTAGGTGGCAGAGTTCAGGCTGTTTTTTTGTTTTATCTGGACAGGTTCATCTATCTGAATACTCTATTATCATTTTACCATTTTACAGAACACAATGACACAATTTAAATGTACAAAGTAAACAAGAAGGCTGTACATGTAAGCACTGAGGAAAATCTAGCTGAAGTTTCTTGTTATTTGTAGCTACATAAAAGGTAAAAACTTTATTTCTCTCCCATTCTATTTATTTATTTATTTGAATCCTAGGTGCACACATCACACAAAGAGAACATGCTGTGAAAATAAACCCTGTGGATTAGTGAGAAAGAACATGTGCATCCTGACCCCAGCTGCTTGTGAAATGTAAACGCTGAGAGAACTGTTCCCTGTCATTCCTCATGGAAGAGTGGGATTGCAGCTACATGACCTACATTGTGCTTTCCAAATAGCCAAAAATAAAGATGGGATGTAGTCAGTATAAACAGGGAACAAGAAAAGAGGTGCCTAGCTGCTCCAGAGGACTGTCTTAACTTGCTTTATCTACTGCCTGAAATGTTAAGAATAAAATACTGTCTCACCAAAAATTCCCACATTTCCTTCTTAAAGGTGGAGTAAATAAAGCTTTTGTGAAAAATGGCTATTTTTCTTCTTCAGAAAAGTCAACTTTAGTTTTCCATTTTGTTGTTTTGAAACAGTGTGATAGTGAGTCACACAACATCTGGGTGCATATTATAACCCAGAATACTGTTGTAAATGGATCATTGTATAATAGCATCTTGAGATGACACCCAGCCTAGGAAATCAGAGTCAAAATGAGATTGTCTAGCAGAATATCACTGGAAAATACGTACTTCTAATAAGAAAATCTTTTTTTTAGAACATTTTTTTTAGGAAAAAATACATGATAGTTGCAATTGAATTGCTACCTTCTATTGATGCTCTCCACCCTATTTCAATTGTTATAACACTGAGCAATCTCTCTGATGTGGAAAATTAGCATATTTTGCTCCAATTCTGAGTTCTCCTCCAGAAATTAAATAGAAAGTGGGCTGTTTATGATCTGTCAGATATAAAAAAGGAGCAAATATCTCCTGAGTGAATTTCCAGCCACGGGTCCTACTCTGAGAAGGATTTCTAGCAGGACACTTTAAAAGCAGCTGATGAGCCATGGACACAACTCAGAGCAGCAGAAGCTGGTAACAACTGACGGGCCAAGGCAGCAGCCAGCATTGCTGAGGTACAAACAAGATCCTGCTTCTGTGCTTGGTGCTCACCTCTTCAGCAGTCACAGCCAGGTTGGTGACAATGAGCAAAAATGATTTTCCTATGTCCTTTAAGAGACAGACCAACTGCATTTGAACAAGCATCATCCAATTGAGGTTCATTTATTTATGTGTATCCACAGAAAATAACCTAAAATCACAACATCCTCTTATTTTCCTGAGATACTTAAGGGAATTTCTCAGCAGTGTCTTCCGTGAAAGCAGCACAGTGTGGAGTAGTGACAAAATGCAAACAAGTAACTTCTGACTTTTGCTGCCATCTCTGTCAGTGACTGACCTCAATTAATGATTGTATCTTACACAAGCAAAGCTATGTTACAAAAGCAGCACTACCGGGATTTCTAATATGAGCAAAACAATGTATTTTTTTCTTTGTCTTATGCTTGGAAATGATTGAGTCAGGTTGGCTGAACTTTCTCAAAAATTTTTCACTGGAGATAGATGTGCAGATGAGAAAGTATTACAGAACTTCTGTTCTTGACAGCTTGATACAAGATGAAAAAGTGTTTTCTAAAGCAAGCATCAGGTACTGTAGGCTCCCACGTAACAGGAAGGCATCTCCATTTGTAATATAATAATAGTAAGAAATCAAAATGTTATTTAAATTTGATAATGATATGCCCATTTTACAGGAGGGATCTGGGGATCCTTACTTTGGGACTTGCACCCGGAAAGGCCACTTGTACCTGTAAGACAGTTTGATGTGGCTCATGAGAGACCACAGAAGATGCAACCTAATTTCATACTTTGGCTCAGAGATTTTGCATGTGGATCCTTACATGTCTATCACCTCACCTTCAGCATGGTGACTCCCCTGCATGATATCATTTGCCCATTCAGTGCATGTCAACAGGTAGATTTTAGCTATTTCCAAGAAGCCATCGACAACTGGCCAGTCACTCTGACACAGCTGAGGTGACTCATGCCTCTCACTCATGGAGTGAGAGGTGTGGAAGTGGCTCTTTTATTGAGTTAGGATGGTGTCCTGGGTTCAGCTGTAGCAGTCATTTTTCTCCTTCTCAGTAGCTGGTGCAGTGCTGTGGTTGTTTTTTTTTCTCATCTGGTGGGCTATATTCCTGCAGCTGTGAGTTTGTATTTTCTTCATAGTATCATGGTGGTGACTGTCATTCCACCTGTCTTCAGAATGATCTCTAGTTCTTTTCCTCAGCATGCCTGCCTGAGCTGTTTTTTCCTGTCCCCATGCAGTTGATATTTCTTGTCTGCATTTGGTACCCTGCACTTCTCTGGTTTATCACAGATGGTTTGGTTTTTCACTCTCTACCCCAACATAGTGGTGATAACTGTCAGTTTGTGTCACTGCACCTGTAATAAACCTGGTTTCTGTTCTCTTGCCTAGTCATCAGTAGGAATACTTATCAGGAATGGACCTTGGAAAATGGTATCTTCTTTAGGAGTATGTTTAGCAATCCAGTAACTGAAATTAATTTTGGTGGTCTATGATGCCTTCATTCTAACTTCTATGAAAGAGCCCAGTGTTGTCCTCTTTTAATGTTTTGGTTCAAGAATTTCCAGTATTAATCATTCACCAGTTCTGAGAAATTGGTTTGCCCAGTTATTTTTTTGCATCGTAGTTTGTCAGACTAACATGGTTTAAAAAAAAGAATCTTTCGAAGGGCATGGTACAGTCTCTAATTTGCTTTTAATGGTTCTAGACTGAAATATTATCCTTTTGTCACTGGTATTAGACAGATGTTTTTAGTAGATTTTTTAGTGAATATTAATCAAAGATGACATGAAGAGCTTTGGCTTTCCCAGCATTATTTGACAATAGCCTTCCCTCCTGCTGAATATCCAGCCAGTGCTCCCCTAAGTCTTCTTTCTGCTTCCAGAACAAATTTCTTCAGGTTTGATAGCTGGATCTCCTTTAGTGACTTGCCCTTTCTGGTTTTAACTGTGCATTCTGATCTGTACTTGTCCTTAGCAATCTGTCCAAGTTTCCTCTTCCTGAATGTTTCCTTTTTGTGTTCGACCTTGGTGGAAGCCTTTCTGCTTCTGAATCCTTCCTGTGTAACGGGGCTTTAATTCTGCTCCCACTTCTTCAGTAGACTAGTAGCTGTTCATAAATACTTTATCTCCTTACACTTGTTTCTCTAGCTTTAGTCCCTGGGCTTTTAAAACTCTGTTTTCTTGGAGGCCATTGCTTTTATTTTGCTATTCCTGTCTTTTTTTCTTTTCCTAAAATTAGTATTTAATTATTTTCCACTCAAGTCTCGCTCCAGTTTTATGCTACTTCCCTATGAGGATACAGTGCAAAGGGGTCTCCCAGCCAGCTACTGGTTTTGCCATCTATGACAAAATGTTTACATATGTTCCAAGTACTCTTTGGATAATTTATGTTTCACTGTATTTTTCTGGCCAAAGTTCATTTCAGATATCTTCTATTACATTTGTCACCTGTATGACAGTATGGCAAAGCAAGTATTAGGGTTATAAGGGAAAACATCTGTTACATTTGGCAGTCATGATACACAGTGGAAATTGATCTAATTTTTTATGAACAGTGCCACAACTTCAGGCAAATCAGCTGGAAGTATAAATCCTCTTGAAGAATAATATTGCAGAATAATACTGGACAGAGTAATAAACATTCCAAAATGAGACACAGTATGAACTGAGGGAGAATAGGCTCAAACACATTGTTTTTCATAACTATTCATGGTCAGCACCTTTCTGACCCCTTGAAATACAAGCATCGGAAAAAGGAAACCAAGTGGTAATGTCGCATGTGTACACTGTGTAGTTATGGTGAAGTTCTGAATAAAGGGCATGAGTGTGTCTGGTGTCACATGCCTGCTATTAAACCGTAGTGCATCAGAGGGCTAAAAATAGAAAAGAAAGTAATTTTGCAATGCTTCTTTAGTAGGTCATGTGTTTGTTATCATAAGTTGTGTGACACAGTAGTCCAATGGTAAGAGGTGTGTGATGGCTGCTGGTTTCTGGTCTTGCAGCTAATTGTGTTGAGGAGGCAGCACAAATTTCAGTTCATAAAGCCTCTACACCTCATGTGGTTTATTTCTAAGGTTTAAGCATCATAAAACTTAACTGTAGAGAGAAATTGTGATTTCTGTTAACTGTAAATTTACTGAAAAAAGAGACAAAAAGGAGGAGTGGAGTTAAGATGCAAATAGTAATACTCTTCAAAAAATTGTATAAAACCTGGGAACAAATTTTAGATGCATCAAAATATTAATTATTCCTCTTGAACTCAGTCATACCTAATCTAATAATGTAGAAAGTACTGAGCGATAACCACAACTTCATAGCAGTAACACAATATTTGCATGTAACTCCTAAGAAAACTTTCCTTACTACAGCTAACTGAAGCCACCACAATTTTTTAATAGTTTTTACCCATGTTAATATTCTCAAGTTAGGAACTGTAATCTCAAATGAAGATAGGAATCTGAGAAAAAAATGTGGTTCAGTATTGCTTTTATTTTATTATGATGTTTTGAAATATCTGGTATTTTGCTGGAAAAGCCCCAGGTCCTGGAAACAACATTAAAAGGACTGTAAATAAGAGCTTGATCATGCGATGTGATGTAAAAGAAAAAAAATTCAAAACAAACCAACACACCAAACTAATAAAAAAATAGAAGACAGATAAAAACAATCTTTTTGTTTCCCGATTTCCTCATTAATTTTAAATACATTGCTGAGGCATCTCTTGTGATCGAGAAGAAAGATCAATACGAAAGAGTCCCAAATTCAAGTTTTTGTAGTTTTTTTTCCTTAAAGTTTGTTGAGGCCTTGAAAAAACACTGTGTTTACAATCCTAATTTCTAATGAAACCATGGGATGATAGAGTAACTTAAGATGACAGGGACTTCTGGATGTCTCTAATCCAACTGCCTGCCCAAAGCAAGACCGTCTTCAAAGTCAGCTGAAGTTGTCTCAGGGCCTTGACCAGAAGAACATCAAATATCGTTAAGGGTGGAAATTGTACATCCTTCTGGGCAACCTGTTCATGCCTAGACATCTTTACTGTAAAAAATGTTCTGGTTTTACTTTTTGCAAGGTGCAGCTATTGGACTTTGCCTTCCCTGTGCAGATTTAACAAGAATCTGTAAGACATCCCTGTAACTACCTGCTCAGTAGCTGAAGACAACAGTGAGGTCCCTACTTGTCTGTTTCTTCTTTGGACAAAGCAAGCCCAGCTCTCTTGGTCTCTGCTGACATGACATGGCTCCAGTGCAGTGGGCCTTCACTGGCATCACTGTGGTTTCTCAATGTATCTTTTGCACTGGGGGCCTGAAATAGACAGTGCTGTAGGGGGGCTGCAAAGCTGAGCTGGTGAGAATAATCATTTCTACCTATTTATCAGCTATGTGCTTGCTGAAACAGTCCTGCCTGTAGTCTTCCTTCTGGAGAAAGAATGTTAAGGGAGAGGTTACAATGCAAAACTCAAACTGGGATCTTCAGAGGTTATGAATCTCTATTTGAATTGGAATGAATATGCAGTTTGCAGAGATATATTTGCTCCATAGGCTCTAAAGTGCACCCCAAATAGTTTTAGTTTTATAACTTCACTTTTGTGCTTATTTGCTTCCCTTGGCAGACTTTGGCAAGGAATATTTGGCTAGTTTGAAGCTACTTGAGCAGAAACAAATGCTGGTTTTAGTACAACTTCATTCTTACAGAAAATATCTAGAAATCAACAGAAACTGAAGCTGCAGATTTCCCTGGTCACATAAAACAGGAGTCAATCACCCATGAAATCTGAAAAATACGCAAAGCTTTTTATTGAATTATAACTTCACAGATCACTAGGTTACTGTACATCTATCCTAATGCAGGTTTAATCATGAGCACTGTAGTCTATGGATGGGAAAAATGGAAATATATTCAAGAAAAGGAATGTAAAAGTGTATGGAAGGTTAAGATCACCTAGTCCTTTAGATGTTCCCTGAATGTTTTAAAGGAGGATGCAAGAGTTTTAAATTTAAAGTATGTAAATAATACTTATTGAAATCAGCATTATAGTTCAGATTAAATTATAGTTGTTATACCATTAACTGAAACAAAATTGAATCTTTCCTGTAGTTGGGTCTTCAATCTGAATGTCTTTTTAGGTCTTTATTTCTTTATATCAGAAGTATCAAAACAGTGGCAGAAAGATATTTTCATATATTTCTGATTTAGCCAAAGTAGGAAACAGAAAACATTGCAAAAGTTTCAAGTGTCTAATGAAATTTCCAAGTTGGCTGACCAAGCTGAGTTGATTACACAATCTGAACCACTGAACAGAGTGTGTTTGTCACTCTGCTTTATTAACAAATCACACTCTTGTTAAACAACCATTGATTCATTTAGTTGACACAGCTAGAGATTTTAAATGGTGCATGTTATGGAAATTGTATCTCCATGGTTATGGAATTGTTTGTGACTTGATTACCTTGATTATTTGATGTTCATCAGTTGAGCTGGGTGATTTGTTACCAGACCTAAGCAGCTATTGTGTGGGGTTTTTTTTGGCTGTATGATTGAAACAGGTTTCTGAACAGCAGTTTGGCTTTCAATACACATTATGAAATTAACAGTAGCCTATCCTAAATCTGATAAAAGATCTTGAATATATTAATACTTGTGACCTCATAAATCACAGGCAAGTAAGCTCTGTGATTAGAGACCTTCCAGGTCTGAAATGCCAAAGAGTCTTTGGAAGCTTTAGTTTCCTTGGTACTTGTATCGGTTTTACTTAGCAAGGTTCTGGTTGCAGGGGGCCTGCAGGAGAAGAGTTTGTGAGAAGAGACATGGAGCTGCATCCATGCCAGATAAAGCCAGTTCCAGCCAGCTCCAGGATGGACCCACTGCTGGCAAACTGAGCCCACCAGGGATGTTGCTTACACCTCTATGATAACATATTGAAGAAAGGGTAAAAAAATTCTGTGTAGCAGCTGTGTGAGAGGCAATTAGGAAAATATGAGAGAAACAACATTACAGGCACCAAGGTTAATGAAGAATGAGGGAAGGAGGTGTTCCCAGCACTGAGCAGTGCTTGGAACTGAAATTCCCCTGCAGCCTCCAGGGAAGACAAAGATGGTGCAAGTTGTTTCCCTGCAGGCAAAGGAGGACCATGTCAGAGCAGATATCCACACTGGAGCCCACGGAGGACTGCACCCTGGAGCAGGTGGATGTACTTTGAAGGAAGCTGCAGCCCATGGAGATGATGCCATGCAGGACCAAGATTTTTGGCAGGTCTCATGGGGACCCATGCTGGAGCAGTCCATGCCCAAAGCACTCTACCCTATGGAAAATACCCATGCTAGAGGAGTTCATGAAGAAATATAGCCTCTGGGAAGGACCCATTTTGGAGGGATTTGTGAAGGACTGTATCTTGTGGGAGGGACCCTATGCTGGAGCAGGGCAACTGTGTGAGTAGGAAGGTGCACTTTGTTTCCATAACTGAGTGTTGTGGACTGGCCATAACCCCATTACACATCTCCCTGTGCTGCTCAGGATGCAGAGGAGAAAGTAGAAGATTTAGGAGTGAAGTTGAGCCTGGGAAGAAGGGGAGAAGGTGACAGGAAGGTGGTTTCAGTTTTGTTTTATTTCTTGCTGTCATACTCTGTTATTAACTTGCAATTGACTAAAATAATCTTCTTCAAGTCAAGTCTGTTTTGTCCGTGATGGTCACTGGTGAGTGATTTCCCTGTCCTTGTCTTGACTCATCATTTTTTCTCTCCCTGTTCTGTTGAGGAGGAGGAGTGAGAGGGTGACTGGGTGGACACCTGGTATCCAGCAAAGGTTATCCCACCACAGAGCACTTTCTTTATTCTTATCACTCACTCAGACTTATTTGAACCAGCAAAATCACTTTTTTTTTTTTTTTTTTAAACAAAAGGAACAACAAAACAAACCCAAACACCTCTCCCTCCCCGCACCCCAATTGCCCTCAAGTTTCACACAGCAGCTGCGGTAAAGATGAATTTACAAATACCTAAGTGGGATGATGCAAAGTGGTTTACCTGAGATCCCATATTTAGTTTACACTAGTAAAATAAACACATCTAGAATGATCTTGGTTGTTTGTTGGAATCTGTGTTTGCTCTGTTGACAGGAGCCTGTGGATTCATTACCTGATAGAGCCCAAGCAATTTTCCTGATGCTGCCAGGACCAGGGAATCTCTGCTCCTCTGATCTGCAAAGGCCATACCATAGAAGCTTTCAGTAGCACCTCTACAGCTTAATGGAAATAATTTTTAATTCTGTTACAGCTATTCTGGAGAAAAGTATTGGAGCACTTCACTCTGGAGGAGTAAGTCAACACCAGATGCGAATGTGTGTGTGCCTATCAGGATGGTGTGTTTGGTGTTTGCCAGATACTTTGAAATCATCCTTACTTCTGGCCAGATTAGGGTAAAAGCAAGTAAAAGCATTATATTTACAAAATCTAAACATAGTCAACACAGTTACAGAAGTTATGACCAAGGGTGTATAGAAATAAAAGTAAACTGTGCATGTATCTATTTCTCCAGGGCTTTCCTCACCTTCTGGTAACTGCTATCAAGCTGTTTAACCACTCACCAAACCTGTGGCATGCATTATAATAATTAAATCTAAATTTGCAGTCAGTGAAAACTATGATTTCAAGGGGAAACAGGACATTTTCTACCTAGTCCCTTCATGGGTTAATAAAAAATTTGTTCAGACTCATATCCTTTGCTTTTCCAAACCTTTTCCTTCTCAAGTAAAAGCATACTCCTTTTCTTAAATGGGAGATAGATTTGACACACTTTATGCCAGGATTCTTAACTACCTTTAATTAAACAATTAATAAATCATCTGTCTTTACAATCCAACTTTTCTTTGTGGCCAAGTGGGTATTCACAAGCTGTTCACAGCATTTTGCACATTGTTCTTCATGCAGAATGTATAATTTAACAACCCCACTTCTATGCAACATCCAAGGTTTAATGCCTGTGGTGCCTTACAGGTTTTCATTTGTGATGAGACCTGCCAATAATCAATAATTCTAGGATGGTAATTCCAGGTGCCTGGCCTTCCGGGGTCTTCTTTGTGCCTACTGCAGATTGGCTTGGTTTTGAGATGGTTGCCACTTGTTCTGTCTTGTTTATAAACTAGGCAGTTTCTTCTTGGGATTAAGCCTTTTTGGAGGAAATAACTACCATCAGTAGTACAAGAAGCTCAGCAACCTGACAGAGCTCCCTACACAGCTCAGAAAGTGTGGTGAGGCTTTACTCCAGGAAACTGGTGATTACTGAAGCTGAGGCAATGATATCCAAAGTGGTGGAGCACTTGTGTGTAGCAACAATACAGCGGTGTTCATTTTCACTCAGGACTGCTGCAGTACGTAAAGTGCAACACAGAACTCTAATCAGTTGATACTTGATATTCTCCCTAGTTCATGAGGAAAGAAATACAAATAATAAAATATATATCCCCTGTCATTTATGGATATGTTGGGGTTTGCTGCTTTTTTTTTTTTTTTTTTCTTTTGTGTTATGGAATGGACTGGCTAATGAAGCCAAATTGTTGCGGGTTTTTAAATATCTCCATTACTCAATCAGTTGCACTCCAGCTACCCTTGTGAAATTGTATGGAGTTTGTTTTTGCAGACTACGTACTTAAGGGACCTTAAGCAAACTGGTGCTTTTCATAATGCCCCTCCTGCCAGCATTTAAAATGCAATAATTCATCTGATAGATCATTTAAATTGACTTAAATAAACAAAGACTTCTAGTAAAATATGGAAGTGGAAATGGGCAAGCTCAAGCAGCAGCCTAAAGTTTTCCAAGAAGGAAGAAGAATACATTTTTATATATTTTCACCTGTAGGATAGAACATCATGGAAATATCAAGAGGTGTAGCAGCAGGAAAGTTACAGATCCTTAAAGATCATCTTTCCAACTTTCCCAAGATAGCTATTACGTCATCACAATCTAAAGTACGACTGAGGAATGAACTTGCTTGAACAGCTGGCCGTTGTCTTTCCTATCTGAAGGTGAAAATTTTATTTTAAAATTCTGCCTACCTTCTCTTTTTTTTTTTCCTTTTTAAAACATACCCAACTATAAATGGCTGTGCCCTGATGAAGAGTGTTCATCATTTTGAGCACCAAGAGAACCATTAAATTGTGATTTACATTTTAAAATATCCAGCTCACTTCAGACTTGAGTGTTGAGCTCCGGTGCTGCTCAAATGGCAAGACACAGTCCTGCCATTCATCACCAGCGTCCTCTTCACTGTGTTCTGAATGGACACAGAAACTGCCCAGGACTCACCTCTTAGGCAAAAACATCTCCTTATCCTACCATGTCATGTGATAGCCCAATTAAGAAGTCAGCCCCTGCTCTTCCAACCTGTCATCCAAGATCAGAGATGATGAATATACATGATTTAGGTCCCATGTATTTTGCTGATTCTGCTTGTTCTTCAGTTCATCCATCTCTAATATTAAACCTTTGGACAACTTTCACTTGTTGAAAGCATGACCTAAGAATGCAAAGGTATTGACAATGAAATTTGCTTCCTCAACTCTCTGACAATGCACAGCACCTCATTATTCATTTGCATTACACTGGCATGTAAGTACACAGAGGGTGACTAGGGAAACCAGGACCTTGCTGCCTTTGCAGATTCCATTGTGCCTGCCCACTGATGTGCGTGTACTGCTCTCCTACCGATGTTCATTGCCAGTGGTCTCTGAGCATGAATGTAAATATAAGCTAACTTGTATAACTGGGAGCAGAAGGTGTGTTTTATGTAAATTTGTTCAAATAGTCCTCAGAGATATTCTGTTGATTCTTTCAGTTCTTTGTGATGAAGTGATTGTGAAGTCTAGGTTTAGTATCACCCTGAGGGTGTCAGACGATCAATGTAAAAATGGACTGGCTCCACATTCAGTACATGCATTGCTGCATATTTTGTGTCCTTGAAAATGGAAAGCATGCTCAAGAACACTACAGCATAGCCATGTAGACATTAACCAAACCTCTCACAGCATATTGCTTCACTAATTTTGAGGTATGTTCTCAGGTACTTTGCTCTGTTCTCTGCAGTCAAGCTCATTTTCATCTACTAGGTTTAGTCTTACTCAGGCAGCAATGGAAAAATCAAGAAAATTTTTTTTTTTATTCATATCATCAGGTGAATATAGAGAGCCAAATAATCAGCAAGTAAGAGACCAGCAAAGACAATTAATCTAAGAGTTTGATCCAATGCACTTAATAGAAACTTGATCCTGGGAGTAGATAATGTTGATACTACTTAATGGAGGAAATTAATAATATGAATCATATTTTCTCCCAAAATATTGTGGTTCAATAAAGAAAAAAATGCTTATTTTATTAGATAAACTGATTTTTTTTGGAAATGGCTTAACTGAGTAGTATATTATAGTTCAGTTTCAATCGATCAGATTTCAGGGTTAGTCAGGCTGTTTCTGAAGGTCTTTCACTCAACCCACCATGTTTTTTGATAAACACAATGTGCATTACTTCTTGTTAGATGAGTTTTAGTTACTAGTCTCTCTTCTCCCTCATCTAAGGGAAATGGCTGTGCATCTTAGCAGCAGATGTTATCTAAACATACACTCAAGCCATCTTTTTTTCCAGCCTAGGTCTGAGGCCAGATTGGTTCCACAGCTTCAGTGTGCCCCCAGTGGGGCTTCTCTGCCCCTGTGCCATGGCATTTTGCAGCCCCATGGATGCATCCCACGCTGTCTGTATCTCCTCAGATGCTGCAGTGAGTATCCCCATGGTCAGACTAACCAGCTCCTGGCAGAGATATGCACTTCCTCCAAAAGAGGAGTGAGATACAGAGGTGTGAGGTGACAGCTCCTTTTCTCTTCACACACTCATTCGTAGCTGTCTCACCACAGTCATCTTCTTCATTTCCCACCTTACAGTATATCTACAGCCATCATAAGACAAGGTCTAACCTTGCTTTCTTCTTCTTTCCAGTTCTGAGAAAAATGCAAGTTGAAAGGTTAAGCATGTGGAGTATTTTAAAAGGAAATATTTCATAAAAAATTGAACTGCATGTGTCATCCTTCCCTTCTAGGTAAATATTTCACAAACCAACATGTTTGGTTTTTACATGAAATGTAAAAAGCAGATTCCCGGAAGTTTTTAAATACTAAAATATTTGGACTTTGTGTTCTATGGGAAATTAAAAATCTGAGGATATCATCATGATTCGAGATTAAATGACTGCTTCCATTTTTCATCTGCCAGTAGTTATACCTACTTACTCAGAAAAAAAAAAAGAACAAAAAAAAAACTTCATACCTGTTTCACAGTGGAATGGAGCTGAGCAAGAAAAACAGGATTTATGCATACTTTGATAAGAACAAGCAGGAATATCAATACTCTGTAGACCGCAAACAGCAAAATACTGAGCTGAGAACATTAGGGTACAATAAACTAGACTTCATAATAATCTTCAGTTCTATGTTGTAATAGGGAAGGAAGACAAAATGAAAAAGTAAGACAAAAAAGAATACACAATTTAATTGGTTTATTGATATTAATTTCTCAATTTCTCTTTTATTTCTCTAGTGCATTTTAATACATAAAAGAACTTGCATTTGTATTTTACCTTTTAACTCTATGGTTCAGCTACCAAAAACACATAGGTAGCTGGTAGTCTTTTCTCAGAAGAGAATTCTCATGGCAGAAATGCAAGCTATAAAAAAGAACATAGAAAAAATAGAGAATAGACACAGAGCTGTCTAAATTTTTCTATCTAACTTTGAATCTTTTCAATTAAATAAATAATAAAAATCGGATACAGCGGTTTCCTTTACTTCCAGAACTAAAATGAAAGGAAGATATAAACAGAAAAACAAAACAAAACGAAACAAAATTTAGGATTCAAGGAGGGGACCAAAAAAATAATGTATCCACAAACATAAAAAGAGAACAATGGAAAATTTAAGCCTCATCATTACAGTATAAAAACATCATAATATTTATAGAGATGTTCTTGCCATAGTTAAATCCATAAGAAATATAACACATGTGCTCTGGGTGGGATTTAACATAACACATAAATAGCTTAAGAAACACATAAATAGCTTAAGAAACACATAAATAGCTTAAGAAACACAAATACCTTAAGGAAGAGTATAACATCTTTGTCAGTTATTTGGACAGTGGGATTGATGCACCCTCAGTAAATTTGCTGATGACACTCTGCTGTGTGGCTCGGTTGATATGTTAGAGGGAAGGGATATCATCCTAAGAGACCTTAACACGCTTGAGATGTGACCAGTGCCAACCTCATGAAGTTCAACAAGGCCAAATGCAAGGTCCTGGGTTGGGACAATCCCAAGGACAAATACAGGATGGGTGGAGAACAGATTGAGAGTATCCCTGAGGAGAAGGACTTGGGGTGTTGGTTGACAAGAAGCTCACCATGAGACAGCTTCTGTGTGTGCTCTCATCCCAGAAACCAACTGTGTGCTGGGGTGCATCAAAAAGAGCTTGACCAGCAGGTTGAGGGAGGTGATTCTGCCCTCTACTCTGCTCTTGTGAGACCCTACCTGCAGTCCTGCATTCAGCTCTGGCGTCCTCAGGACAAGAGGAACACGGACCTGTTAGAGCAAGTCCAGAGGAGGCCACGAAGATGATTAGAGGGCTGGAGCACCTTTCCTATGGAGATAAGCTGAGAGAGTTGAGGTTGTTTAGCCTGGAGAAGAGAAACCTCTAAGAAGACCTTAAAGCAGTTTCCAGTGCCTAAAGGAGGCTACAGAAAATCTGGAAAGTGATTTTTTACAAGGGCATAGTGATAGGTCAAGGACAAATGGCTTTGAAATAGAAAAGGGTAGATTTAGATCAGACATTAGGAAGAAGTTTTTTACTATAGGGGTGGTGTGACACTGGTAGAAATTTCCCAGAGAAGTTGTATTTGCCCCATCCCTGGAAGTGCTCATGGCCAGGATGGATGAGTCTTGGTGTCAAGCTGGTCCAGTGAGAGGCATCCTTGTGCATGGCAGGGGGGTTGAAACTGAATGATCTGATGGTCTCTTTCAACCCAAACTCTTCTATGATTCTATGACAGAGCAGGAGAGAAATCTTTTTGAGACTCCACCTGGAGTACAGCTTTGTTTTGAAGCCACCTCAAAAATAGGTGTCAATCAAGTTAAGCTAAAGAAAATGAAATCACACAAAACATGCTAACACACACACACACACACGCATCTTTTAAGCCACAAACGGTCAACTACAGAATTCTTTGTTTCAATTAGGTAAGACCCAGTCCTCATGGATGGATACATAACAAGAGAGGGGTAAGTAGTCTTGGATACTTCGTATATTAGTACTTTATTCGTTAAGGCTGAAGTACGTGAATGTTTAACAATAGTGTGCAGTAAACTTTGTGAAGGAATACTCATGATAATGGTAAAAAAATGCAAGAAGTAGTACTGATGTGAAAGAAGTTAGCAAGGAACATACACTTCCCAGTATATAGCTTATGTTCTTTAACACCTCTTGGCCTTTCTTAGGTGCTGGGTGGATTCACATTGAAAATTTATGTCATATCTTTCTAGATTTTTTTTAGACTCATTGGTATTACCACCTTGCTAAAGAATAACTTGCAGTCAGACCAGAAACTGCAGCTGGTGATAGTTCTTTATAGGATGAGCATACAAACAGCATATTTCCCTTAATGAAAAATAAATTGAAGTTCCTTTTTTGAAAAAAAGTATGGTTTCCAGAAATGTCAAGAAACCACTGATGCTATCTTCCAGAATATTAAACACTGTTTCTTATGTATAGAAACACAATCTTAGAGGCAGGATCTGCTGCAGGGTATTTCAAAATTGGACTTGAAAGAGCCTATGAAAGTATCAATTTTTCCCAGTTTATGAACACTGAAGGATCCATTTGATGCTTTACTCTGGAAATGCTAGGATTGCTGGTCTTTACCTAGAAGACATTAATTTCTGATTTGTTATTTTAAATGGGTTCCTGTTCAGTTAGATCAGTCGAAATATGTTATATACTGAAGTGAGAATCTTCTGAAGTCTTTTGACACTTAATTTTATTGTTACTTGTTTACTCTGTGAGAAAATTTTTAGGAACTTTACTGTGAGCTGTTATGTCTTAGTTGAAATGGCAAAAATATCAGTCACTGTATTGGAGTGGTTAATAATCAAAACCAAAGGACTGTGCACAGTCCAACCAAAAGTCAGGTTTCCTGTCAAATTGCTCAATTGTATTCTCTTTAGTTTATCATGACATCACCATTCAGCATTTCCCCTGTCATCACACAATTTTGGAAGAAATACAAAACCTGAATTTATACTGCAAAAAACAAGCCAAGTAAAAGGAAGATTTGCATTTGTTTTGGGGAAAAAAAAACAACCAAACAACAAAAACAAAACAAGCACATTTCAGAACAGCTTTATGCCTTGCAAAGACACAAAAGACTGTCTAGGTCCAATTGTTACTTTCTTCTACTGCTGGAGAATTCCAAATGGTATGAATTTTTTCCTATACAAACTGCCCTAACTATGGAAGGTAAGCAATATATCATGCATGGGCAGAGACATAGTGAAGTCAGGGATCCTTTGTGTGGGTGTACAATACATCGCAGCTCAGAGAACCATATTTCAGGGGCTGTTCAGGGACTATGTTGCAACAGGGCCAGAAGTCTGGGGATGAGGGTGCGCTGGATGCTTCCTGCCTTTGATCACTGCAGGTTGGGCAGTGGCTGCCAAGCCTGAACAAAGAGGAAGAGCTGCTCTACACCAAAGCCTCAGGGGCCAGCTGCAAACAAAAAACAGAATTATGAGAATTCGGGGAATTTTCAGTCTTTTTTTTTTGAATACATAGGAACTAGGCAAATAAAACTAGCTGCTAATGTGACAGCAGAAGATAGCCAGAGGAAAGAGGAGGCAAATTAAAAAGTTGTCTACAGAAGATGGGCTACAGAGATTCCTGATAGAAATTATTAAGGTATGAAAGGTAAGGGGTATCTCCCATGGAAGAAAATACTTGAAAATTAGCAATGTAGGCTGGAGGTTATGGTGAATTTTGAGTTGAGATTTGAAGACATAATGGAAGTGAAAAGGGAAAATTCCACAGAAACACTTTCACAGATACATCTGCTGATCTAAAGCACATAAGAGCATCAAGGCTGCTCTTACATTTTAGTAAAATTTAAAATTTTTAGCCAGCTGTTCCTTGAAGGGCTTTTTTGTATACACCATCACTATTTTGTATTCACAGTTTTCAGCCAAAATGTCTATATGACCTGTTTAATAGTTGGATTATGTGCCAATATTGTCCTGTACCTAAGTACCCCTTTTCTCTCCCATTTTCCCCTTCATTACAAATTTAGAGAGAGCAAGAATACTCTTAAAGGTCATTCAGCCTTCATTTTCTTAGATAAATCAAGGCTTTCTAGTGCCTTCAATTGAGACTTGAAGTCTTCAGATGACCTTAGTAGCCAGTCTCTGTGTTTGATCTATTTTGAATCTTTATTGAACATGACTGATTGGAGCATAAAATGAACAAATTATTATCAGTATCTTGCACAATTAAAAAAAAAAAAACAACCAACCAACCAACCAAAACACCCCCCCCCCCCAATCCCCAAACAAATAAACAAAAAACCCAAAAAAAAACAAAACAAAAAATGGAAACTAACCAACCAATAAAAAGCCTCAAAAAAAAAACAAAACCAAACACAAAAAACCAAAACCAAAGGCTAAACAAAAAACAAACATTCCTATGAATGTTCTTGCCTTTTATTATAAATGCATTACTTTGAAAGTTCATTGTTATCCTGTGGTCAACTCCTATCTGTGGGTTTCTCTCCTCTTGAAATATTCCCAGCTGATCACAATCCTCTCTTATTTGGTCATGTGTTTTATTCCCAAGTCTTACATGTCCCAGAAATAATTAATTTCCTCCCATATGTTACTCAAGTAGAGAATGTCATTGTTCTTATGCACTTTCCTACCTTATGAGTTGAGTTTGTTAATGCAAATATTTAACAGCCTCAGTCATGTGGCTGAGCATGAGAGACTCCACTAGCATTCAGCCTGGTATCTTCTTTTTGAGCTGTACCAGCTGGCAATTTCTCTTTAATATTCCCAATCCCATATGTCTGCTGAAGAATACTGCATCTATCTCATTTCTTGTCTCCTCCATGCTCCTGCGTTCTGCTGCCAAGTCAACTTTCTAGCAGCACTTGGTCTTTTCATTCCTTTACCAGATCTTCCTGTTCTCCTGCTCTTCTATCCAGGAATCTCAGTCAAGCCTCCTGTTATTTCAGTTTCCCATGTGGCTTCACGGTAGTTGATTGTGAGGTGGAAATCCTTTCCTGTCCTGCTTGTTATGATCCCTATGTTATGCAGCTCCTGCAGTCTGTATCACCCAGCCTTCTCATCTCTCTACTCACACCTGAAAACCCTGAAATTTGTTTTGAATGACTTTCAGTCCACTTTTCTCATCATGTTGACAGTTTCAAAGATGATACAATATAGCCCACCAGATGAGCCATATCTGTCTGTGGCAGCTGTTAGAAACCTTATTCTCCCAAGATCGTCAGACTGCTAACGTTTCCCATCTACTCAGTTCCTCTAGTCCGTCTCCTTACCCAGAGACCCATTCCCATCCCTTTCTCTCATCTCAGGCATGCCCTTTTCCATTTCCAGAAAAGTTAAGCTCTAGGAAGTCATTTCTTGCTGATCTGGAAGAATGCTGCTCTCCTGAGCTTTTTGATGTTCACACTCATTCTCCTCGCTCCTTTAGCCTGTTTTAGTGTGGGCCTTCAGGCAGAAATCATGTTATAAATTCCTGTTCCCTGACAACTTGAAGTCTCTTTTCAAGAGCTTTGGAACATAGGATCTATGATTTTAGAAAATGCTGTAAACTGAGATTAAGTCTGTCCTCAGCACAGGGCGACTTGCCCAGGATGTCTGACTCAGCCTTTAGCAGCTCTTGGAGTGAATTTTCCTCTGTGACCAGGGTAGTGCAAAGGCAAAACATTTAACCAGCTCTTTCCCAGTTATCAGGACTGGGAATTGTGCCACTGGTTTCTGAGATCCAGGAAATATGGACAGGAGAATCTGGGAGCAGATAGCCAGTTCACCACCATGCAAGTATGTTGCCTGCACACACGTGCCAGCTCTGGCATGTGTTCCACTTGCTTGCTGCTATAAAATTTGCATAAAAATGTATTCATACAGACAAATTCAGGACTGAAACCACATTTTAGACTTTTGTTAAAAAAAAAATAATTAAATATGTGATCATTATTGTAGTGATTCCTTCTAGTTCTCTAGTGTTGGATCTTCATGTTATTTGCATCACGAGGAACTAGGATAAATCGTCCGTCATGGTCACCACCCTCCTTTTTGTTTTTTTTTTCTTCTCCTCAGTAAGACAGTATTATGCATACTTGTTATGAGTCAGGGGACTGCTTAGCAGTCCAGTGTCCGCTAATGGTTTATCCTTGTTTTATCCTTGCAACTTCGGAAAAGCAGCATAGTCAGTCACACTGAGTACAATTACTCCAATAAGCTCAAGGTAAGTATTAAAGATAGACGTGAATACCAATAAATCTCTAATTCTGTATTTGCAAACGTTAGATCAATTTCTTTTCATAGCTCATTTTCATTATAATCTTTTAAAGATTGGTCTGGGCTTATGAAAGTTCCTGTGGAACTCCTCAGCTCTGTCAGTGTTCAAAAAAAATCACCACCTGAGAAGAAGCAGTCTGAAGAGACTGAAGCCAGGCTCTCATTATCAGAGAAAATGTCTTCACAATTACTTCTGTATGTGAGAAAAATATGAATCCAAGTATTGTCTCCAGACCACTGAGAGTCTGCAGTCTCAGTCATAACATCCCAGTGGCAAAATAAGAAACTTATGAAGCTGTAAATACTAGTTTATGAAGAACATGTGACTCAGAGCTGATGCAAAGATTTCTAATTTCCTGGGTGAATAGGCAGTTTGGTTTCAGCAACATTCCTTCTAGATCTCCTTAAAGTTTAAGGTTCTCCAAATAGAAATGCTGCTGGGAGTCAAAATATCCATCTGTGTTCAGTAAAATACACATGTAAGTGTACCTGTCAAAGAAGGACTGACTTTTCCATGCAATACATTAAATTACTACATCACCTTGAATAACTTGCCCTATTCTTTCTTTGCCATGCTTTCAATCTTTGTGCCATTATGGAAAGCATGAATTTAAAATCCAGCGTGTATTTAATGTAATTAAAAGAAGGCATGATTACTTAAGGAATATTTACCTAAGGAGTATCTATTTAGAAAGAGAAAGTGTTTTATTTTGTTCCTTTATTAATATTTCATCTGGGTCTACAAGTCTTCATGTCAAAGCTGTGAAAAAATTCTAAATAATTGCAAACTGTTTAAGACAGTGACTCAGCTGTCAAAGCTTCCGAAAGACCTGGACCCCAGACAGGAATAATTAAGCTAAATTAAATATTAAATACATTTATATTTTAAAAGAAAGAAAGCAATGAAACAAACAAAATCTCCCTACCACTTATTGCTACTTATGTAAAATTTCTGACCTATCTGACAGTCAAAATTTCTGGTTTTGAACGTAATCCAGGCTTCTCATGCTTTAAAAAAGGAGTTATGCACCTCATTCAGATGTCTCGGAAAACTCTGTAAGGTATGTACCCACCTTTTAAGACACCTAAATATCTTTGTAAATCTGCTCCTAGATGTCCTAAATTTATTGTTTGTTTGTTCTTTTAAAAAGGAAATTGTTGATTTAACAAAGGACACATGGGAAATACATGTAGAACTTGACTCAACTGGCTAAAAAGCTGAATAGCAATGATAAACACTAAAATGCATGTATTATTACTACTATTGCTGCAGATGTTCCTTTAAAAAATTAATGGGAAGATTTTAGGAGGAAAAGCAAGTGGTATGTTCAAGTACAAGCTGATAGGAAACCAGGTACAAGATTTATCTTGAAGACAAAGACTGTTCTTCAAGCAGAACAGACACAAGGGACTCAGTCAATGCCTAGATAGACAAAAGAATTTGATTTCAAAGTTACAGCTGAACAGCTGCAATAGCTTATTCTTTTCAAAATGCAAGCTACATGCCTTAAATAGATATCACAGCCAGGTGAGACAACCCATGCTAGAGTGAGACCGTGAGGAACTGAACAGAACCTGATACAGACTTTTCTCCCAGTGGGGATAAATGATCTTCCATTAGTATCTCCGGAAAAGCTGGAGGACTTAGTTTTTGCAGAAGTGAACAAGCTCTCATTTTCCACATGGTAGCTGAAAGTGTAGTCTGTGCAGGACATTGCCTTTTCATGCATCTTACAGGCAGTAGGAAGAACTTCACAAAAAAGCATAAT
Organism: Pezoporus occidentalis; assembly: GCF_034315485.1. Lineage (NCBI taxonomy): Eukaryota > Metazoa > Chordata > Aves > Psittaciformes > Psittacidae > Pezoporus > Pezoporus occidentalis. Next base: position 1,245,678 of record NW_026913652.1, on the reverse strand, counting down.
AAATTAGTTTAAAATATGGGATACATTACCACAGTGACCTGTATACTGCACTTTTAAGAACACAGTGAACTATCCCTATCTGCTATAACAATTGCTCTACCAGGAATGTTTTCTATGATGACTCTATAAGCCTAACAATTAGCATGAAAAGTAGATTTTTAATATTGCATTTTCTTTACATGTTCAAATTCTTGACATGTAATCTTGAGCCATACAGAATGTCTCTTTATCCAACCTCTTAATAGAAATTGCAGGTAAATGTAAATTCAAAATTTAAAATACTATCCACAAAATGGCAAATGACAGAGCTGAGAAGGAGCCTGGGACTCCCCAGAGTGTAATGTGCATGGCACAAGGACCCTCTTTTCTTCACCTAAACTCCTTACTGGCATCATTCAGGCTTTATGACTTATTAAAATTATTTTTTGTGATTTTGACCATCACTGCCAAATAAAAATTAAAATCTAACTAATGGAACTGCTAATACTGACCTCAATCCTATGCTAGGCAAAATCAGACTGAACCAATTTCTACTTGCATTTTGATATGCATCCTGAAATTATGTTATCTGTCTCTCTTCTTGAGAAAATCATTATATTAAAAAGAATCTATTTGAAAGACAGAAACATTGATTCTTTCACTGGCTCTGAAATTTGATTGAAGAGGACACTTTTTGGCAGAAAGTATGTCTTTGTGAAAGTTACACAAATGTGGCCATTTAATAGGTCAGCATTTGTTGGAAACTAGAAATTCATGGGGCAAATCCATTATGTCCCTCCTTACTGGCACAAGGAATGATGTGTTTGAATATACTGCTTGGAAATGACTATTTGTGCTAAGGTTTTTATCTGGCATTGTCTGTCACAGGCCTATGCAGGCTCCCTGCTCCTGCCACCCACACATGTACACTGAGGCGAAAGTCAAAACATAACCAGCAAGAAGTTATAAAAAGAGTCAAGGAAAAGCAAACACTACAACCAAAAGATGGCCTCTGCAAAATGTCACAAAGGTCACTGTTTTTAGCAGAGTGAAGGAAAGAAACCCCAGAGTTAATTTGTTTTTTTAATCTTTGTCCCTCACTGCTAATTGTTTCTAGATACATCTGTTCCTTGAACCATGAAAAAAATCTATTTTGAGTGGTTTAGAAGCCATTATTACACCATAGTCAAACACAGCTTATCAAGGTATTCCTACTTTCTTTGATAGCACTACAGAGTTCCTGATATGCAGAAAATGTTCTATGATTTCTTTTTATTGCTTCTTGGGCTAAGGATGAGCATTGCAGTTTTTTCTTTAATAAACCCAAAATGTTACACTGATACATAATTATTTTATTCACACTAAATGATCAGTGTAAGCACTGTTGAATGCTTTAAAATGCTACAGGCATTATTTCTAGTTTGTATGGAAGGAGCAGGTTACCTTTTGTTCCTGTATGATGCAGACACAGTCAGAGGGAGGTGGTTATGGGGTTGCAGCTAGTGATGTGTCCTTGGTGCAGTGCAGCTAAAGCCCAGTTCTCACTTCAGTAGCAGACCTCAGACATTGAACTGGCATTGGACTCAGGGATCTATCCAAAGGTTTTGGAGAACAAATAGCAGAAGCCGAGGGCAAGATAATGAATTTTTATGTAAACATAACTACTCTGCTGATGTATCTGAACATAGTAATTTAGAGACAGTTCAGGTATTTCTGCCTGGCTCCATGAGACATGTGGGTGACTCAAGCTACCTCTGCAGCAAAGCTTCAGGACATGAGAGTCGCCTAAACATGATGATGAAAACCCCAGGTTACAGTCAAGGATGAGGTGTCTCAGACGCTGGCAGTGCCGGGAAGCAACCTCCACTTCTCTTCATCAGTCAGGACACAGACGGCTGGAGGCTGATGGACATGTAGTTTCCTTCTTTTTAATTAAAAGTGTTTAAAGAGACCACGTCACCAGATTTTATACTTATGCAACCACTAGATTTGATTTATACAAAGACTCTCTCTGTCGGGAAAAGTCTAGCAAATAAAATAGCCACCACATGGCTTTTAACTGTAAGATGTGGTGGGTCTGGATTCAGGTCTGCAAAACCAGAAGTGATTTGGAGCTTCTTTTTCTTGTTTTGGAAAATATGCTAAGGAATTGTACAGGTTGGTGTGAAAACTTGGAAATTATGAAAGTTCCAAGATCTCTACAGCTCTGTCTAGGGAAAAAGTTTACAAGTTCTTCTATTCAGAGCAGAGGGTGACCAGAAAGAGGCAAAGGAGCATGTCCCTGAAAAATATGCCGAAACCGTGGAACTTTTTCCAGAGGAAGCTCACTCGGTGTGCTATGTCTGAGATAGGGAAGAGAGAAGGCAGATTGCTGCTTGCTTCATCTGTAAAGAGCAAGCCAATATCCTGAGGACAAGATGGCAAAACTTGGAGCAGCCAACAGTACCTCTTCAGGGCTTACCCAGATAAGCAAGCAGGGACTGACCCTGCTCCAATAATTGTTACAGGCAATAGTAGCAACACTGTGGCTGTAGTTTCCCACCCTTCTCTGATTCCCAGGTTTATGGCATCCTGCTTAGACCCCGTGTGAGCTCAGCTGAAGTCCATCCTGGCTGCTGTATGAAACCAGCCCAGGTTTCAAATTGCTATGCAGGTAAAAAATGTGAAAGCAGTCAAAGCAGTCACCCATGGTATCATGGAATTCCCCTTTTTTAATGAAGGAAGGAAAATAATTCAGTGATACCTATGCTGGGGTACCAGAGGGTATCAGCCAGAAAGTATCCTGTTTTCAGATGCTAGAATACAGCCTTCAGAAACCTAATGCACAGCAAATGGCATCACCACATGAGGCTCTGACAGATAGCTCGTTGAACTTTCATCTGCTATGGTGGGCATTAAGAGAAAAAGAAAATTAGTCAAAGCTATTTTCTTGGCTTTCTTCCAGCTATGTTAACCTTTATGCTGAGTCACATACTGATAATGTTCCTTAAACCAGAATGGCACCAATGTAAACTTGTGTTCCCTGCTGCCTCAGCAGAGTGCTTTCAAAGGACAGATTTAAACCGTTTATTCCCAAGGCAATTATCTGAGGAAGGTTTCAGTGGCAGTGTGGGGGTAGGCAGCTAATGCTGCTCTCCACAAAGCTGTCAGTGAGACTCCAGCTCCCTACTTCTGAGTAGAATCAGGGCTGATTCCATGTCAGATCCCAGTGCTTAGAAGTACCATCAGTTCCACATAGCTTCTTGACATATGTTCTTGCTGTGTGGACTGACTTCAGCTGTTTGACATTTAAGATGTATTTTGTAGCATTTATCCAAATCCAAGCACATTTGCATTTACCCATCCAGCTATTTACCCACTGAGAACACTGCCTTTGAGCGTGTGGTATTTACCAAAATCCAGGATAACCCTGCTTCTAGCACAAGCTTATAAATTTTAAAGGCTGATTTAAGAAAACAACCTTAAATCTGTTTCTACTACAAACCAAAAACAGAACACAACAACATCAACAAATGTAGCAAAATAAAGAAATCAGAAAGGGAAGTACTGCAGCAAATGGTACTGATTTCTCCAGTGGAGAGCTTTTTACCCTGATACCCAACATGATGTGTTCCTGGAAACGTACTCTTTCATAGTAATATAAGATATCCAGGGTCCATAAAGGCAGCTTGAAAAACAATACACTTTTAAGAAAAAAAAATAACAAAACCAAGCCACACCAAACAGCAACAAAAAAACCCAAAACAAACAAACAAACAAAACCCCCAAAACCAAACAGCAACAAAAAACCCTGAAGATAAATTTACTTTTTTGACAAAAGAAGCCTTTTTTACAACCCCAATTGTTTCTGTAATTTCCACCAATACTCTTGATTCTCTTTGTTTTCCAAACAGATCTACATGTCTAGACAAATAACTTTGCAACAAAATTGAAATAACAGACATAATCTGTTCATTCCATTGAATGAAATTGTCCATTCCATGGAAATGGAATTTAAGTTTGTGAAAAAATATTCATGTCCATATGTGAAATAAAAAGCAAATGCATTATAGTACTAAGACAGAGGCAAATGAATTTACATTGCTCATCTTAATCACAAAAGAAGCTGAAGAATTAATCTAGATCATGTGTAAAATCTGTTTGGGTCATGAGACTCCTGATAACTTTGGTGAGCATAACTCACATCTCAAAAAGAAGGGATTTTCAAAAATACCTAGGTGACAGCAGATTAATGCCTTCTACACATGCTTTCAGTGTAGAAGGCCATCTTTGGATGGGAGATGTGGCCCCCCCCCCCAGGCTGGGGTAGGGCATCTGTTGGCTGGTGGCCTGGTGAACATTTCAGCTCTGCACAAAGTCCTCCATCTGGTGACAGAACACCAGGATGCAGTAGCCCGGTGACAGGTGTCACAACCTGCCACTTATAGTGCAGATTAGAAAATACAACTACAAATGCATAGCAATATTTTTGAATTACAAAGAGGCATTTCGAGATTGAAGATCAGTAACAAGCTGTATCAGACATTTACAAAGTATAGAAATGTCGTTCCTATGGTACCAGGAGGGTGCAGGATGTGCTTCTTTTTGGAGCTCATCTGAAATGGTTTCTATAGTGCCAAGAAATAATCCTCAAAACACATAACTCTGATTCAGTCTCAGGTTAAGCTACACATTAGGTTAATGTTAGAGCGTGAAGAATAGTATCTGTGTGGCATAATATGACCTGCTTTTAGAGAGAGCTAAAGAGCTGCTCTCTGTGTATTTTTGATTTTTTTTTTAGCAGATTTCTTATTGAGCAGTGAAGACAAAGCATGCAGGGTCTGCCTTGGCTGAGGAGCAAACCCTGCTCATTGCCATAGAAGGAAGGGGATGAAAAAAAAATAAATAAAAAAACAGGAGACAGGAAAGCAGCATAAAAGAAGAGTAAGAAAGAGAAAACCTAAAGGAGTAATGGAAAAAGGGATTTGCTAGCACCCCACATTCCCTTATCTTTGCAACAAGCAGCTCATAAACACATGTACACACTTCACACAAGCAAGGAAAGATCAGAAATAGAGATGCAGTAAGCAGTAAAAGCAACATCTCACTCATGATGCTCCCAGGGACAAATGCTGTAAGAGCAGTTTCCAGTGACTTCAGGGGCATTTGCTTGCACATAGCTGATACTGACCCAGAGCCCCTCAGAGTCTGAGGAGAAATGTGCCAGGCAAAAAGGGAAGTGTCAGCCATAACTTTCCAAATTACGCAGCAAAGATGTCTGAAACCATGCCAAACTCCATAGAAACCGCCCCCCTTAGTCACCATGTTCCTGTAATAGCCCATAGCATCATCCACACCTTCTCAGGTTGCCCCAGGGCCAGGAGTCCCCAGAAACAAGCTTGCCTCTAAAACAGATGCCTTTGGTAGGCACTTCAAATCTTCTAAAGGAGACCTTTCCTGCCACAGGAAAGGAATAATCTGAGACAAGTCTTTTAGTCTTTCAGCTATGGTCTAATGAAGGAGACATACCTTTGTTCTGTTAGGATGCTGGGTCTAGTACCAGGTTTTCATTCCCTTCTGCTGCTCCTGGCTAAGAGCAAAGGCCACATCATTGCAGCACTGCTCTTTAAACTGCTCCTTGCTTCAGTTCCCTTTTTGAAAGCTTAGCTCATCTGTTTTGCTTGCTTACCAAATTAAAGAGTGAAAATTAATGTGAGTGAAGTTAAAACAGTGCTAATTTACCTCCTGCACTGTCTATCCATGTCTGGAATGATTTATGTTATTACTTGCAGGGGAACAAGACCCCCCAGCTGTTTCTGGTAGTTTTGTCTTCAGTGAACACGCAGGAAAAGCAATATTGTTCTAAGAATGGGATAAGCCATTCTAATCCTTCATCATCTTTTAAAAAATGGATAATGTAAACATTTTTTGTTTGTTTGTTTAAAATAATGATGAACAACTCCTTTGGGTTTCCTTTTTCTTTTCCTTTTTCTTTTCCTTTTTCTTTTTCCTTTTTCCTTTTTCTTTTTCTTTTTCTCTTTTTCTTTTCTTTTTTCTTTTTCTTTTTCTTTTCCTTTTCCTTTTTCTTTTCTTTTTCCTTTTTTTTTCTTTTTCTGTTTTCCTTTTTCTTTTCTTTTTTCCTTTTCCTTCTCCTTTCTGTTTTATTTCCTTTTTTTAAAAAATGTTTTATCCTGTCCTAGGCCCTTTGTGCAGGAGAAGAAGCATCCTAATTAGTCTGCCCAGCCTCATGAAATTATGGAAGAATCACACACCAAGCTTCATTCAGAATAAAGGTTGATGCTGCTCTGCAGTTTTGCTCACGAGAAGAGTGAGTTACAGTGTATTGACTTGTGGTGCTCAGCGGCAAGAAGATGCCAGACAGACGTGTGAGAGAGCAGAGGAGGATAATGTATTCAGACTGTAAAAAAATCCCCTTTCCTACTGAGGCATTGCTGTAAGTGAAATCATTTATTCACCTTAGGCTTTGCCTTCACATGCACTATTTCTCTGGCAAACCAACACCAAACCTATGTTGATTTGCCACATGCATCACCCAAGTGTGTTTATACACTCACCTCTTCAGACAAGATTCAACCTTGAAAGCCAGAGTACTCAAGAAGGTATCTTGGTCTTTTTAGGATCCTCTCACAGAGGGCAGATACTTTGATATTTTCAGTAACATTCCCACTCCTCTTAGGTTTCAGAAGGATTTTGTTTGTGTTTAGCGGGTCTTTCAGTGATAAATGACTCATATAGCTCTGAACTTAAAGTAACTGGCCTTTCCTCTACACAGCTCTTGAAGAAGTGCCAAAGAACCTCACTGCTCCACTTTACATAGCTTGACTATATTTAGTGTGTGCTATACGAAGAACTGTAACACAGCCTGTGAATCTTGCCTTTTGTTCAAGAGATGCAGTGATTGCAGGCTTTGGTCTCAATCAGGGGTATGTTCATAAGCTTTCATGTCTTCTGGCTGACAAGCTTCATCACTCCTTCCTTCAGCCCTGTGTCCCGCAGAAGAGCGAGGTCACTGGTTCATGCACTGTGTGGGAATACAAGAGAAAAATCGAGTAAGAACCTTTTAAAAAATATATCTTTTATATAAGAAGTACTTTGGCAGACTTCTTCCCCACAGTTTCTTTCCTCCCTTCATTCAGGGAAGATAAGTGAGTTGTTAAAATGCGAATTAGTTTCTCCACAGAACTGGGACAGTTTTTTGAGGGCAATCACTATGTGCTGGTTTGCCACTTGCTGTTTTGTGGTCTTTCATATTAAAGAGATTTAATTTCTGAAAGATGAAGTAAAAAAATGAGCTTGAAAATAAAAGAAATTTGAGGGGTTTTTCACCAGACTACTTTTAGTATCAATTACAGTATATTTACTGGCAAAATGAATTTTATGGGGATGTATTCAAATTCTGGTGAATGTATGACAGAAAGCAGTCTTTCCATTTATTCAAACATCTGAACTTCAATTATTTCTTGCCCTATTTTGGAAATCTTCGTGTAATCATGCTTGCTCCTAAGTACCAACAGGTTTTTTTGTCTTTAGCTGAATTGTAACACAGCCTACTGATCCCAAGTTCAGTGGCATTTCAGCAGCTTTTTGGACCTGGTCTATGAATTTTCAGGATCTTGTTCTTTAGGCTGTAGAAGCTTTGAAACTTTGAAAAAGCTGTAAGTGAAATACAATTGTGGTTTCTGGAATCCAGGAATTTTCAATGGAAGTTCAGTGGAAATACTTCATATGACCTTGCACTGGATTGTTGCTGTTGGAGTCTGAACTGTACATCCATGCTGGAAAGCCAAGTTCCAGCTGACTCTGACTGAAATCTCATACTTTGCAGATCCCCAGACCAAGCAATAAAGGTCCATGAGTTACAATCCGCATTTTTCGAGACTAGTCGCTGAGTTTGTTTTTTTTACCTGTTCTATTTAAGAAGATCAGATTCTCAGAGGATAGTTAATGGCTTAAGAGAATACCTTCTATCTATAGCAGCTTTGAACTGGTATATTCAATTAAAATGGGAAACTGAGGCACCTGACTTCAAAAAGTGTGATCTTATGTAACTTTTAAAAATAATGTATTAGGTGTGAGCAGCAGTTATCCTGGAAGGGTGGATGATGTGGTGCAGTAATTTGTGATCTGCTTTGCTGCTTTTTGTAGGTGGGGAAAAATTAGTAAAGTGCTTACCTCAGCACACTTTTAGGCATTTAATAGTTCTTACTGTTTGTACCTGGAATTTATGCAAGACCTTCCCAGAAAAGGGTTCACAGAAACAGATTTCCAAAGTGGTACATTTGGAAAACACCTTGAAAATAATTACTGTGACAATTTTAGAAGCTCTGCTAAGAAACTTAGCAGCATATTTCAGTGGCTGCCACTGTCTTCTGATATATTGGAAGTTCAACACCTCAAAATTATGCTCACAGTGGGAAACTGATCTCTGCAAGTCACTCCCAGCATCTCTCTGAAATATGACCATTAAAAGGGCTGCAGTGTTTTCAACACATCTACACTTACAGTTTTAACACCAAAATCTATCTATTCTAATTTTATCTTTAGCATCTGAAGAAAAGAGCAAATAGAAGCAGATGTTGTTTGGGAAAAAAGTATTAGCGGAAACTTAGGAACCAGTCCATATTCTTCAGGAATCTGTATTTTCTTTGTAGAGTTTGGAGAGTCCTGCTTTTTTGCACAATTCTGTTGAAGGGAAATTGCGATTGCTTTTTAACAAGAAAATGCTAATATATTTGAAGCTAGTGCAGAGATGATGCTGCAGTCAGGAAACACACATTCCTTTTTTAGAAAATGAGAACTTGTCAGTCTCCAAGATAAGGCAGTGGCAGCTGGGTGCCTTATGGGAGAGGGACAGCTTTGATCTGCCCAGCAGCCACTCTTCTTGGTGACAGGAATTTCAATCTGGGATAAAGCCATGTTAATTCCTTGGCTGGCAGGAGAGCCAGTGTGATGCATGAAACCACTGAAGATGGAGAAGATGAAATGGAAAAGGCAAGGCCGCTTAAAAGAGGCTACAAATAAAACTGTTTCTGTAATGATCAAAAAACTAATTTTTTCTTCAGTTGAAAAATTTCAGAAGTTGAGAGGAAGACATTAAAGACGGCACTGCTCAATGAAGAGAGATACATGTTTTCCAAAATACTTACTTTCTTGGTCTGTGTCACATTCATGCTTCCCACACTGTCTTGCTTCTTTCTTACTTTCCTGACTATGTGAAAAACATTAAAAAGTTATGAATTAATGGAAATTACAGGAGAATGAATTAATGGAAAAGCTCTTTCTGTGGACTTCTATTGCTGTACACAATCATGACATGTTAGAGATACATGAGTTATTCTGATTTACAGTCTTCATCTTACTAATCAGAATGAGCCATTTAAATAAAAATGTTTCAAATTAATGTTGAGCCTTGTGTGTGAGCTGCACATGGGTCAGCAACTCATGAAGGAAACTCAGTATTCCAACCAACCTTGTAACCAGTGAGAAAATGGAAAGGAAGGAACTATTCAGACCAAAGATTTACAGTTAAATTGCTATTTTAGTATATTTGGATGACTATATATGATATAAATATTAATTTATTTTTAGCTATGCGGCTAGAGAATTCTTTGTATGCCTTACAGTGCTTATGTAGAATGCCAGCTTTGTTTTTCATTTCTTGTTTCAATTTCATGTTTAAAGAACATTGTGCAGAACTTTAGTGATCTTTCTAGCCTCCTTTATTCACAATGACAGGATGCTTTGAGTCCTTAAATAAAATTCCTTTTTTTTTTTTTTTTGTGCTAATCATGCAGATGTTTGGTGCTCTCCATTTTTATCAGTGTCTGCATTTCAGAAAGTTACATCCACTAGCAGAGCTGTTACAAGCATAACTGTATTCCCAAAGGAAGGCACTTCCCAGTGCATTTGGTCTGAAAAAATGTTTGTTTCCACTATTTGCTCACAAGGAAGCACACAGTCAAAAGGCTGGTCATATTTGTGTTGTATGATCTTTTGACTTTTCCCCCCAAGCTTAACTAAAGTATCAACTTAAAATTAAAAACATTTTTGCCTCATGTTACTAATGCCAGATGCAGTGAATAAAACAATAACATATCAGCCCATGGTAAGATTTTCATTATTGATACCCTCCAAGGTACCAATATCCAAGGTATCCTCTTTTTATCATGTAGGATTATATTTATGTACCAAGAAACATCACTTTTTGCTTGAAACAGCTCTTATCTGACACGCCAAAGTTCTGTCTAAGGCTTGACAAGTCCATGACAGCAGTTAAGGCATGGCTTAACATATGACTGGTGAGGTACAAGAAAATAACATAATTGGCAAGATATTCCTGATCTCCTTAGCGTGTTTTTGTATGGCAATGATGTGACAGTATGCATGTACATGTATGCCTTGTAAACCTTAGCAAGCCCTCAGGGCACTCACTCCAGGGCTTGCTGCTGGTGTGCTCAGGTCAGGGTGCTCCCCTCCTACCTGTCTGCCAGCATGGGGTACCTGCAGAGTCCTGGCAGCATGAAGGCACAGTGCTGCTGCTGCTGCCACTCCTCTGGACACTGTACCATCCCTGGGAATAGCATAGTGAATGGTACTGCCAGGAAACCGTGGTCACTGCCATCCCTGATAAGTGTGAACCTCACACTTCTGACACAAAAAATGCCATTTTCAGAGCCACAGGACAGAGCAGGCCAGAAGTGCTACTTTAATAGATGCATTGAAGAGGCTTTCAGGTCATAGGATGGATATGCAATGCCACAGCATGTTAGCAAAGACAGCAGCTGATTAATCTCATAACAAATCTGTTACAGATAAAACACAAAACAAATCAAAGTGACTTGTTATATAAACCTGGGATTTTTCATGTTTGTTGTTGTTTCGCTGTTACCCAGCTACTGCCTGGTGAAAGAAACAATCACAGGTGAGCATGGTCTCATCCAGAACCTTAATTCATGCATATAACAAATATCACTCTTCATTTAGAATCTTGGAAGTCGGTATTGTAATTGTGTGTTCTCCTATCACCCACACCTAGATATGTATGACTCAATCCAAACATGTATGCTGCCTTAGTGAGTTACTTGTAAAAAGAATTCTTTAGCATGCATTTGTCCTACTTTTCTGCTTAAATCTACCAAACAAAAGATTATACAGCCTTGCTACAGAAACAGAGCCATAGATTTTTCCCTGAAGTCCTTTCTTGTTGCAATGGCTAGGGATAGGGAGCTACATCACATACACAGCAGGACCTGTGGGTTCATTGATGTTTAACTAATCAGTAGCTTCATTTGGTTGTTGCCTAACATTTGTTTTCTCTGTTGATCTTCGATATTTCCTTGCACTTGTGGTATTTTTAATTCTGCCAATATTAAGAATGGCTGGTAAGAGGAAGCCTGCAAGTAGGTTAAGAAAAGAAATCTACAGAAAGATAAATACTTCTGAAGGCATGCAGAAATCTTCAGATAATTTTCAGATTTCCAAAATTCAAATCAACATAAATCTATAGGAATTTTCCAGTATGAGAGGAACAAAAAAGCACAAAGGACTCATGATGTGTCTCTTATGGTAACAGGACACTTGTCCTACACATTGCATTGCTAACTCAAACATTGGCCAAATATACCACACTATATGTTATTAGATGTAGATTGAATTAGATTATTTTTCCTCGCTCACTTTTTTCTCCCTCATTTCACAGTCTCTTTAAGACTCTGGTTTCTCTCAGTTCAGCTAAGTCAGAAAAATTAGTACAGCTTTTCATCTGTCACTTGCAGACAAAGTGGAGCTATGTAAAATGATTTCATATGCACGACTCTCACATGCTTGGACTTTTCGTTAAAATTCTGTCTGCTAAGAACTAGATCATTTCCTTTTACTTCCTGGACCAAACTTTAGGGAAAATAAAAAAATATCTATATTGAAGTTGAATGGAACTTTTAACTTAGCAGAACTCCCACTTTAAAAGGCATGCTGCAAAATGTGTGGCACTTCCACAGAGAGAAACCCAAGAATATTGTCTGTAATCTGCACAAGATATTTTCTTTTTGTAAGACAGAAAGTGAGAGGCAGTGCTCTGTCTCTTGAAGTGTTATAATGGCTTGGTAATGCAAGCCCCAGAGTGCTTTAATACAGTTATAAAATGGCTCTGTGTAGCTATAAAAAGAATAAGTAAAAAGGATAAAACCTTTTGAATAATTTCCAAGTCTGCATTACAATGTGCTTATGTCATTCCCTGTAATTACAAAGCCATAATCAAAAAATGATTCACCACTACTAGTCCATCAGACTTCTTGAGTTCACAGGGCAGTTAGCAAAAGAAAAAAGGACGAAAGAATTCAGGAATTACCCCTCAAACAGAAAATATCTTCCTTATCTATTGCTTTGGATCATGGAGTTTGTAGAGCATGATACTTCGAAAGTCTCACAGTACCGATGCATTTATATCTAAGGTTAAAACAACATAACTCTACACAATCTTATTCTGATGCAGGAAGTTTTATGGCTGAGTAAAGCACCAGTTATTCTCATTTTTCAAAATGGATGTTACTTGCTTCAGCAGCAAATGTCTTTGCTTTGAGAAAACATGACATGCTTGAGAGCAGCTGGCTAGCATTGTGTTGCATGAAAGTTTATGACCTATTCTGTTATGTTCAGCTCTTATTGCATTGTTGGTAAACCATCTCTTAATCTTCTCATCCCTTTTAGAGTAAATACTGTGCTTGAAAAATCTCGTTAGTGTATATTTCTTGTTATTTCTCAGGCTTTTCTCAAGGCTTCCGAAGCACATAATTTTTTTCTTTTTTTTGAGACAAGCTCCCACTTATTTCCAGTGAATGACCCTTCCTATTCCACATATGTAATTTGTTTGCTGGATTTGAGGCACATGCATATTCCTGATACTGCATTGTTCAAATCCTGTCACTGTTTAATGCACAGAACACAATTTTCACTAGTTTTACAGAAGTCAAACAGAGTTTGAAATCCAGATTCAGATATTTGGTGACCAAATCCTTCTCTAGACACTTAAATCAAATCTGGTTCAATCTTTGAACTTAATTGAAAGTGATACCAATGCAGTCTTTTCAATAGGAAAAATCATTGCAATAATGGCTGTGGATAATTTATGTAAAAATGTGCTTTCCCTTTTGCTAAATGTCACATTTACTTCGGTATGGTAACATCATTGCTCTACTTCACAACACAATTTATTAGTTACTTTTCTGGAGTGTAACTTCTGTCATTACAAGGAAGTCCTGAACTATGAGTTTTCTTTCAGGGAACTGAACATATTATCAGTCACTCAGAGAGAAGTAGAGAGAAGAATTTCAAAACCCTTTTTCCTTTTTAGTTAATGTCACCAATCCATGTGACTGGTTTCACAGCCCCCCATTATCTTTTCCTTTAGTGTTTCTAATGGTGCTATTTTCCTCAAAGAGGCCAGTTAAAGCCTAGAGAATAAATGGACACAATTCTAAGATTTTTCAGTTTCATGATCTCTTAACAAAAATGACAGCTGGCTATTGTAATTTTGTTTTCCCTTTGAGAGAAGCCATCGTGCCAGGAACCAGGGCTGATGTCACCACAAATTGTTGGGTGGGCATTCATCTTTTTCTCTGCTTAATGTAATATCTGGCATGTGGGAGTCCCTGTTGCCAACTTTGGTTCTTAGATGCTGTCACTGGACCAAGTCTAAATAATGATGGAAACTGTAAACAAAGGTATCTGATAAGAAAATTGGGGAAACTGCTGGTGTGGAAGGTTATTAGTGTGATACGAATGGCCTCAAAATGAGGATGGGACCTGAAAAAGCAGCACATCCTTATCTGCTGACCAGTCCTCTCTGTCTGGGGCCACTGGAAGGAAACTGGTGTCATGCAGCAGTTGGGACTGTTGCTCCATGTGCCTGAGGAGGAAGAAGTGAAATGTAAGGCAAGTACTTCTGGTGTAGCTGTAGCTGTGCTGAAAGTATACACATGGGAGCACATGTAGCCACCCACATACAAGCAGATTTCAGGCATTTTTATAGTGGAATTTGTAAGTAAAAGAGGTGAAAGTAATTTACTTATTTATGTATATGTTTGTGGACATAAGAAAATACAGTGCACATGTGATACACTGATGACTTCCCAAAATTTCCCAGTTGCCTTAAGAAAGCAAATGCTACTACCTCAGTACTTCTAGTGTTAATAGCAGGAGCAATATCTTCTAAACAATGTGACAGCTATGAGCAGAAGATGAAAGGAAAATACATTAAGAAATCAAGAGTTGACTGCAGGAGGTAGAATAATGAGTCAACCATATGGGAAATTAAAGTCATGAAATGCTTGCATGTATATTACTCAGTGAGTTGCCTGGAAGGTTAGCAATGAAACCTGAAACTATACGAAACTGGCCTGGTTTTATACGGCATTACAACTGAAAATCACAGCAGATTTCTCAAAACAGGCCACAAAAGGCCTGCAGGAAAGCTCTGTGGTGCCTTGACTCTTTCAGCCAGCAGAACCAGACCTCTATGTCCAGCAACTCATTGTAAGCACAGTGTGGTTCTCCTTGCCACAGGCTGGCCACCATACAGCTCATTTGCAAAGCCTCAGCTGGGAGGCCCTGCTGATATACCACAGTACTTTGTGCTCATATCCAGAGAAGTCATGGAACAGGAGCCTGCAACTAGACAAAAATACAGAGTAATGAAATACTTGCATAAGTTTGGATGTGAGGCAATAAGACAACATCAATAGCTTTTTTGTTCATTGGGTCCTACACCAGCATCTTCCAGTAACCTGCATCTTCTGGCTTCCAGATTCTGGCATGGGTTTTTGGCAGAATCAGTTTCTCTTTCACTCATGAGGGATGTTAGATTTCTGCTAAAACCAAAAGACTCTACCATTGATAGGATACTGAAAACTGAACTAAAAACAAACTCCTTCATTTCTATGGTCAGAACAATCCTTAAAAGTTTTCCTTTTCATCTTCCTAGCATGTCTCAGACCTAAGTCAGTTGCCTTTTTTAAAAGCCCGTATTAGAACTCAGCAAATTTAGAAAGATGCAGAAGGTAGGGTTCATTCTTCATGTGTTGGACATTTCTAGCAAAAATATCTACCTCTAAAGCTGGTTTTCAGATTATGCTCAGAGGGAAATCGGGCACTTCTTGAGTACAATTAATTTTGTCCTAAAAGTGACAATCTGAAACAGGTCAAGTGAAGCATGGGCTGGAAGCATCTGTTTCTCTCAGTTGACTACAGAGGGTACCCAAGAGATATTAATAAACGAACCTCACCTACTCTCACTTTTTCTGGGTGCATCTCTGTTAGAAGTGTAGAGAAATGTAACCTGTCTCTATGAAAGACATTTTTGATTTGAAATAATATAGATATGATCTTGGGATTCTGTGACTGTTTGAAGGTTTACTAATCCCCCCATCTCAGTTTATTATGCTGGGCACAGATTGTGTGCAAATTGGCTTTGTTGCAGGTGTACATAAACTGGGCTTTTGTGCTATTATGGGAAGACTTACTAGCACAAATTGGCACCAGCTTCAAAAATTCTACCTAGCTTTTTTACGTGTAAGGCACAGACCCAAACAGCTTCTTTGTTCCTTTTTTTGATTGTCCCTTCTCTGAAGATAGGTTAGAAGGAACATATCGTAACAGCCTTTAAGTCTCCTGAACAAATTTTTCCAGTCAGGAACTGCAGCCATTTACACTGAACTCAGGAATATATCATGGTCAGACTTTTAGCTTTTCACAGATGTCAGCTTTTTTGCAACAAGCAGTGGGCAGTTCTGAGCTTTCCTTGGGCATGATTACACTGTATATATATACACTTTATATTCTTAAACTTTTTTTCTTTTTTTTTTCCTTTTTTCTGAGTGTTTTCTTGTTAAAATAATGAATTTCTTCATGACCCGTAGAGAACCTGCTGACAACAGTGAATTCCCAAAGGCCATACTGAATGAGCTATAGTCTCCTATTATATGCAGACTTCCTGCAGATATGGGCTTTTACTTTGGTTGGTCAACATGCACACTTCCTTTTACATATGTGGTAACAGTGTGGGAAATAAAGTCTGAGAGCTCAGTAACTGCATTAGGTGCCCTATTTTTCTCTTTCCTGGGCTTGTCACAAGGATTGTCATATAGGGAAAAGGTTTCAACTCTCCTGTCACCTTCAGTGAGAGTGCTGTCTGCACTGCTCAGCTCCACAACTTCAGGATGTGCCTGACCCAAACAAATCAGTGCTCTTTTTCAGGCGCATCCCAGGGAATAAATTTAACCCTGGTGTCCTCTGTGACATTCCAGCTCTTGCTCTTCTCCTGAGTAAAGAGAGCTCTGTAAGCATGGATGTGGCATGCAGGGCACAGGCTAGAACTTCCCCAAGATCTCCCACACTGCCTGTGTGGAGGTGGGTGGGATGTGTGGTACCTCAACCAGATATTTCACTTCTGTGAGATATGATTTATTTTTCTTCTTGGATGAAAGTACTACTTATTTTACATATTACTACGTGAAATGATTTTTTATACTTTCTTGTTGTCTGTCAGTTCACAAAAGGAAAAATTCTAATGTGCTCTTGTAAACACAGATAAACATGTAAATATCTTAAAATAGTACACTGATGTGTAGATCTGTCACTTTCTAAATAGTAGCTTCTGTGTCTTGAGTTACTGGTATTGGCACTTACAGTACTTTCTGTAGAAACTGAATGTACAAATATAGTCACTATGTAAAGGTTCAAAACATTTAGTGCCAACTTAAAAGAAAGTGCCTGAGAATGCCCTCTATTTTTCTTTAGTTTAAAAAAAAAATTTTAAGATAACTTAAAAATCCCCAGCTTTCTAAGTCTATGACATCTCTAATGCGACTTCAAGAAGAGCTGAGAACCTGATTCCTAGTACCACCTCAGCATTTCATGTTCTCTGCAAACCACATAAAGGAAATAAAAGTGCATGCCAATAGCACTCATCTCTTTCAACTCTTCATCTACTAATACTGCCAAGAGCAGCATTTCAGATTATGTACGCAGTTGCATTTCCCCTCTCTCATTAGAGTAGAAGCTTTCTGCAATAGCTGCTGACAGATACCTGACTATTGTTTGCACATAAGGCCTTCCTTATATGTACAAATTCTTACAATGGTTCACACGAAGAGAAGGTATATTCACACTCCCCACTGGTAATTAACTGATCAGAAAT
Source organism: Pezoporus occidentalis (assembly GCF_034315485.1). Taxonomy (NCBI): domain Eukaryota; kingdom Metazoa; phylum Chordata; class Aves; order Psittaciformes; family Psittacidae; genus Pezoporus; species Pezoporus occidentalis. The sequence continues at coordinate 1,228,508 of NW_026913652.1, read as the reverse complement.
GAAAAACACTTCTTAGTAACAATTCATCTTGACTGCTGGTAAAGCTTTGGGTCAAATATTCTGCATTTTGGTGTTTCTCTAACTGCAGAAGAACCTTATCACTATGACTGTCCCCATTTCCTTCACATTTCTTCTTTTTCAAAGGAAAATAATTCATGAATGCATTTTGAACATTTATTTGTCTGTAAGGTTAGGCGATCAAACTTCTCATACACAGAAATTCTAAAGTGTTTTGCTCTTTGTTCACATGTACAGCTGTGAAGAAAGCTTTGATGCCAACATCAGGGAGCATGAGTTCATATGATATTTATAGACCAGAATGGCATCAAATGCAGGAAATAACATAGTTATTTCCTTTACTAAGTACAAAATATTATATTTATTAGTCATTTAGTTATGATTTCAGAAACAAATTTGTAATGATGGAGAGAGGACAAAATTAGTTAACAATTAGGGAAGTGAGAAATCTGTATTTACTCAAATAAGCCCAGCCTTTCTGTTTCCTGGATGACAAACATTAAGGAAATACTGTTTCATAAGGTATACTATAGTATATTGGAAATATGGGAACGAATAGTCCATCTGGACATGAAAAAAAATTGCCATTTCAATGGGGTTACATTGTTCTGTTTACAGAAATTCTACACCCTGAAAAGTACAAGCATTTTGACCATGATTCACTAGAGTACGTGCTTATATTTTTACCTACAAGCATATTAAGAAATACGTTATAGATAATTAAACAAGTGGAATATAAATGCAAGTGCACATTTCAGTGAATTAGACTTGTTGAGCAACTATTAAATACTATAGAATTTCTGTTCTTCAGAGTGTTTATAGTTAATATTTTATATGGAATATATGTCATGTACATCGTTTTGCTGTATGATATTATATATTATATGATATTGTTATAAATTATACGTGTTTCTTATATTTAGTGTTCAGAAGGCATTTTATTTCTGTTTAAACCCTGTTGGTCTAAAGTCCTCATTGTTTATCATCCTTGATTCTAGAAAAGTCGTGCTTATCACAATTCCTAAATAAAGCTAACAAGAAAAGAATTTTAAAATTTTCTTGTTAGTATAATCGTTGTTCAAATTAGATTATAAAGAGGATACTACAGATAGATAACTAATTGTTATCTGTAAGAAGACGATTCTTTCTCTAATACAAGTGTGGGAGTGACCTCTAATTATCTGCAAATATGCATCAGAAAAATCTACATAAACAAATTCATTAATTGTCAATCACAAGAAAGATTCCAAGCTAAGGGGTCTTAAGAGCTTATTTATTTCTACACTGAATACATAATAGGAAATGAACGGGGTGGTTATATAAATGAGTGTAATTGTTTGGGCAGAATTAAATTTGCATGATTAGGTCAAACATTATACAAGTAGATCTACTGACTTCATAAATGGCATACAGATGTAATTAGGGTTTCCCAATCCTTGTTTATTAAACTGTCCCCAAACTAGAGATCTGTAAACCAAAACTCCAAATGGTGAGATGCAGTTTGGCAATTTGTATGTGCAGTTTACATGTATGTTAGAAAAAGTAATGTTAAAATTTAGATTTTTTAGAGATTCTAAAGGAATTAAAAGATTTTTAAAAATTTATACATTATGATTTTATGTATGTGTACTTATATCACCTATATACACTTTTAAATTAGGTTTTATAGACAAATTGCTAACATACTAAATCTTTTATACACAAATAGGAAGAATAGTACATGAAGCAAATTTCAGTTAAGCACTGTCATTGATGGACTAAGTTTTTTCAGAGTTTTTCTGTTGTGGTGTTTTGTTTTTTTTTTTTCTTTTTTTTTGCCGTTTTTTGTTTTGTTTTGCTTAGGTTTTTCTGTTTGTTTATTTGCTTGATTTTTGTTTTTCAGTTGTGGGGTTTTGTTTTTTGTTTTAAAACTCCAAAACCATACTTTGGTAATCCAATCCACAGAAGGATTGCTCCCATCTACGTACTCCCTAGAAAATGCCTATAAAGAAATACACATCCAGAAGAGTAGTCAGATATTCTGTCATCTCCAACTTGGAAACGGTACAAAGTGCTCATTAGCTGGAACACAAGGATTCAATCAAAAAGTGTAGTTGGCCAGTGGGCGGCAGTTCCAGTACATAAAATGTTGAAGTTTCAAAATTTGTTTTTATTCTGGGTTAGAATGAAAAAAAGAAACCATGCAAGTGTTTTGGAAACGAATTCTGTTGAAACACTCATTTTTAAATTGAAAAGGTCTGTTTTCCTAATTTCTTTTTCTTTTTTGATGAAAACAAGCTTTGGCTGCTGTTGAAAACTGTAGTGATCCAGTGACACCTCTGAAAAATGCAGGCTTTGGCAAAATATTACAATTCAATAAAAATAAAACAAAAAGTAAAAGTATATGTCATCAAGTTTTCTAGCGACTTCTAAGACAAAGTAACCAGCAAAATCTCAGTGATTATGCCCATAAAATGGCAGTCGTTAAGTGTTACAGCATCTTGGATTAAGACTTTAGATGAATGATCTAAGAATTATAAATTTAGAATAGTTTTCTACTTTAAGGAAAGGGTGGACACATCTGGGTAGCCCATAGTTCATAATTTCCATTCAGATATTTGGTCAAAATATGAATGCTTTTATCATCAACTTTTCCCACATAGGGATGATGCTGCTTAAATATAATGACATCTTGATGAAAAGATTAGTTCATTACTTTCATTAGCACTGCTAAAGTCCTTATTCTTTCTAATAGATCAGAAGGCATTAACCCTGGTGTTAGTCACTGAAATCTGCTCATCCATAGGTACCTCCTGTAAAAAACTAATGGAAAATCTAGTTTTAGACTAGATTAGCGTACACACCAAAAAACCACAATCTAGTACAAACCTATGTGGTGGCAGAGCCCGGCAGTGTTTGCTGTGTGTGATGTGGGTCTCAAGCCAGAGTCCAGGTGTCATCGCGTAAATAGGAGATCCATACCACTGCACCAAAACTGCAGCTGAATATCTCATGGTGAGGATGTTGCTGTCCTCAGGTACACCTTGGTACCGCATGAGCAGAGACCTTTTTCTACAGGGGATCAGAAAGCTGGGGAGACTACCTTCTATCTTAAGAGTCTAAATTAGGTGCCTAATCCAAATCAGTGAGACTATCTCCCTCTATAATTCCTAGCACCTAAATAAAACCCCAACAACCAAAAAAGCAAATAAAACAAAAAACCACCAAAAACCAAAAACCAAAAAAATCCCCAAAACCAGAAAGGCTGCATACTTCATTTCTTGTACCTTTCCTTTGGCACCTGTTGTTGAGCTCTCATTGAGGCAGAAAGCTAAGCCCTTAGTGACCCCATGTGATCATTCCTTCATGCTCTTTGCTGGTGAACATCCCTTTGCTTTCAAAACAGAGGCATGGTATAGCAATACTCAATCTGCACAGAGATTTGAGCAGTTTGTCATCTTGTCTCTGTGTGCATCTGCTACCAAATGATCAGAAGTGCAAGTCTGCTTGCTATCACAGAAATTTCTTCCTAGCCTTTCTACTCAGAGGTGGCCTTATACTCTCAAGTGTGGGGAGTAACAGGTTTTTGAATTTATTTTTTTAATTAATCTCCTAAGGTGAGGTTGATAGTGTTCACATCTCGCACATAAAACACAGTCTTTTTCTGAATCCCATTGTCCTTTTGACCTCAGCAGCTACCCCAAGGGAAAATACACGAAGAGTAATACAAGTTTCAGTGTGATCGCAGCTATAACCTGCATGCTCAGCAGCAGCTCACCAGAGTGTTTTACAAGAACCAGAACTTCAGAATCATTTCCCTTTCATTCTTTAGTTCAAAGGCATTAAGAGAATCAAACCTCATCTGTTCTTTCTAACCGCATATTCTTGCAGGCTTCTTTGAGCATTAATGTTTCCCTTTGAAATTTGTAGCCTTCTTTGTATGAACTGGCTTAATTAGTAGCAGTGATTAGACTTCACATTTTTTAAATCAACAGTACTTTGAAATGGACCTGCACCACATGTCAGACATATTTTAATGCAGTTAGTGGGTTGTATGGTCTTTCCCATGCCTTAGACTGAGAACGTGGAATTTAAAGTGGGTTCTTAGCAGTTGTTTTTCAACATGTATGTTGTAGCTGTCATGCTTGTATAAACTACATAAAGAATTTGGTTTTGTTCTTCCTGCAGAATAAGAAGATACAATTTCAATCTGTGTGGAGCTGAGGTGAGCTGCAGACCATTGTGAGCTGAGTGCTGCAAGGCAAAGCGATGTATCTGGGTGGCATCTGGCCTGAGGGAATATGCTCTGGCTGAGGGAAAGAGAGGATGGAGTTGTTGCTGCCCATATGAGCTACAGATCCCTTTCTTATGAGAAAAAGCGACGGAGCAACATAACATAAAGCTAATATACTCTTATTTGATTAAGTTATGTTTGTGAAAAGTTGCTGGCACCTTGTGGAGGCTGGGCCCTAGGGAATTCTATCACCAGACTGAATTTAGGCTAATTTCTGTATTTAGCTGATACTGACAACCAGTTACCTATTTTTAACATAGCTAACATTGCTAGGAGTGTTGTATGTCATTTTGTTCCATCTTTGTATACATAAAAATACCAGAAGACAGTTCTCACCTGTATTTCATAGTGCATTTCGAAAAAAAGGATAGACCCCACGCTCAGGGATAACACATCACTAAGAACCAGCTCCCATATAAAGAAAATTATACAGGAGTTCAGGCCCAGCTAAGAGATTTAAGATATTAATTGACAGAGTTTAGGTGACAGTAGCCACTACTACCAAACCCAAAAATCTCAGTTCTGAAGACAGTATTTTAACGTTTATAGCTGTTACAGACAAGTAATATTAACTCTATCATAAACTCAAACAAATTAGTAGTGTAATGGTTATACTAACAAAAGCTACGCATGAAAGAAGAGAAGTGCCAAGATGCTCCTTGAAAAATATTCGTGGAATACAAAAGACTGCCTGGTGTTAGAAGAGACTGTGGAGGCCATGGCTGTTGCTGGAAAGAGATGTAACTGGTTCCCCTTCCTGCCTCATGCTGGAGCATATATCAGGGAACGTTGGTGGATTTATCTGGAACAAGAGGAAAAATATACTCAGCAATGCACAGAATATCACATATTAATATATATCAAGCTTAGATTAAAATTACACGTTCTGAATTTAAACATGCTATTTCAATTTCCACTTACAGGTGTTTAAATCATTGTCTTCCAAATATCATGTGATTAAGTCATTGTTAATATGCTCGGCATTTTGAATTCATTTAAAAATGAATCCATGCAGTATCATGCTCAGTGAGTTCAGTTTATCCTTCTTATCCAGATGATACTAAGCTTAACTCTACTTCATTTCTGGCAGTTCTAAATCTGGGCTGGAAAGATAAAATTTCAAATCAAAGGACTGACTGTATAATTTCGTCATGCCCTCATGTCTTTGTCTTGTGACTATTTAGTACATCTTGGGGGGGGGGACACTGTGCTGAAGGATTAGTAGTGGTTGAGGATGACACAACCCCTACTGCCACAGGTTGCAGGCAGGATGTGGCACAGGTCAGCAGTTGCCTGAGTGATGGTTGTCCTGCTCTGTCAGTTGTACACCCTGGCTCAGAGGAGTTATGGCTTCTGAGTCACAAGGTGCTGGTAAGAGATTGACTATGGTGTTCAAGCCAGGGTTGCACAAGATAAATAGAAGGTCTGGCATAGGTGCTGCTGAGGAATCAAAACTGTTGGCAGTGGCAGTAGATGATCCCACCAGATCTGCTAAGGCAAACATGGCTGGTTACTCTGAGTATGAGCTATCCTGTGGCTCCCACAGCATCAACCGGCAGACTACAGGGCTTGCTGAGAGGTGCTGTCAGCAACATCAGCAGCACCCCTCCTTCTCTGTACATGCAAGGCAAAATTTATCTTCGGTTTGTGGCCACTAAGACATGTCTGTTAGTGCCAGGCTTTCTTTTCAGTGTATGGGACTCTAAAGTAGTCATGCCAGAACATGGGAGTAAATTATGTTCAGGAGCTAAATAAACATTATGGAAACATTTAGAAACAAGTTCATTTTTTTTGCCAATACCATGGAATTTGTGATGCTTTAAGTCCTGCTTACTGCATTACTAAATGATGTCACAGATTATGATCCACATACATTGTAAAAGATCTACCCCTAGATGTTCTACCTATTTCAAAATTACAATATATAAGGTATAGAAATTATAGATATGTTCATATATATAACTATAAACCATATAGAAAATGTGCATATATAAAAAGAATTTTAAAAAATTATACAATGCTTTTGTTGCATCCACTTAAAGTTCAAGAGCATCACACAGAGCTAGTCATGGAGAAGATAATAGCTATACAAATTATTACAGCTTATTTTGGAATGATTGTGTAATCACTGAACAAAAAAAGCTAATTATAATTATGTTAATAGACACATAAGTGTGGTTTTAAGCCCATAGTTATTTGCAATCTTTTAGGTAATCAGTTTAATCCATGCTCATTGCAAACGAAACTTGAAATGAAGTTTGATCCTAGTAAGGTAGTGGATTCAGTTTCCCATCTGGAAGCAAAAATCAGCATGTTGCTGTCTTAAAGGTATTTGATTGAGCAAGGCTTCTGGTTTTCTGCCTATGCATTCTGCTAAGCTTCCCCTTACCCACTTTGATATATATGTTCTCTAAATTCCCAAAGGAATAATTTAAAGTATTTCCTATGTGAATGTTTAATCTTTTTCCAAGGAATTTACATGGGACTTCAAAAGCACTTTTTCCATTCCAGTTTCCATGACCGAATTATCTTGGACATCGAAATCTACACTGCCAGAAAAGACATAGATTACCAAAGTGGGATTAAAGCTAAATTAGATGCCTACATATGGCAACATGGTCTGGAAACTCTTCATTTAGTTGCCGTATAAAGTAAGATGGTTTAACTCTGCAGTTACCTTAATTTTGAACTTAATGTTCTCCAGATGCCTAGAATTGCAGCTCTGTTCAATCCTAACACTGAGTTGTCTCCACAGCAGTAAGTACTTGGAACTTAATTAATGTCCAAGTTTAAAGGCATCCCAAAGTGAAGCATTTCTCTTTAAGGCTTTGAATGGAGTTATCCAGAAGGCATTTGGACAGTAACAGAGTTGGGCACCTGAAAGAGATAGCGGTAAGATTTCACTGCACTTGAGATTCAGGTCTTCTGTTCTTGAGTGAGTGCTCTGTTAGGCAAGACCCTCACACACATACACACAGAATTTTTACAGTTCCAGGGACGTAAAAATATAATTTTTTTTTGTCAGATTTGCACAGCCTCACTAGGAAGTGTCCTTCACTCCTGCTACGTAAGAAATGGATAGCCTTTTTTAGGGCATATTCCTGGACAGTCAAATATGTAAAGCTGAAGAGCCCCAGACCACCCCTAGAAGTTTCAGACCCATGTTTCATGTATTACTAGGATGTTCAATAAATCTGACAAGGTAGGATAAACACTGAGAAAACCTCTCTTGTAGCACTTGCAATGCCCTTACTATAAGGCCCCTGGTCAATAATATTCAATATGTCTAATTCCACTGTCTGTTTTTCTTTGAGTATTTTACCACTTATGTAGTTCATGTGACAATACTGACAAAATACGGACAAATTAGGACAAATTATTGTATTGTGAACAAAAGCATATAAGATATCTTTTTTTTATATATATATTGCATTGGAAAACAGCAGAATAGAGTAAATACTGTTTGACTTTCAAAAAAAGGTCTAGTGGTACCTACACTGGGAGGGCATGTGGGTTATGAATGTGCATGACTGGGACACTTCCCAGAAAATCTGCTGAGAAGCACCTCAATCTCAACAGTTTTCATCACATGCACCCTCACAGAGGGTGACAGCATTCTAAGAATTAAATTCAGTACACTGTTTGTCCTGAATGAAGTTTTAGCCATCGATTTTTCTCAGATGCTATAGAAGAAGTCAAATGGTTTCACTAAAAGCTTACCTTTAAATTAAATTTTTACATCACTTGTCCTTTCTAGTGAGACAAAAGTCCTGAGCTTCTTTTGACTTGCAATCACAGAGACATGAAGTGGTTTAGGTTGGACAATACTTCTGGAAGCTGTTTGATGTAATATCCTTCTTAAAGCTATCTCCAAAGCTACATCAAGCTGCCCAGAGCCATTTCCAGTCAAGTTCTGGATATTACCAAGGATTGAGAGCTCACAGCCTTTCTGTGAAACCTCACTCCTTTAACCACTCTTATCATGATTTTTTTTCTCCTTATATTTAGTTGCCATTTTCCTTTATGCAACTTGCTACGAAAGTTGAAATACTACAGTTCTGTTGCTGTGCATTTCTGAGATATGTCTGGATCCTCCTTTTACTTAAATTCTCTTTCCCTTTGCATGGTGTTCAAGCAAACAGTTAGATCCTTCCTTAGTCTTCCCTTCTTCAGTGAAGAGAGTTTAGTTAAACAAAGCTGTATCCCTCAGCCTCTCCCTAAAAGGGGTTCAGCCCCTAATAATTTTAGCCCTTTACTGGACTTTCTGTCCATATCTACTGGGGTAACTAAAGCTGGACAGGCTATTTCAGGTGTGGCATAAAAAGTGTTACACGAGGTGAAATAATCATTTCCATCGATCTGCTGTCCGTACCCTTGTTAATGCATCCCGGTGTGCAGGTGGCCTTCAATCCTTCAATGCCACATTTCTGTCTCATTCTTAACTTGTTGTCTACCAGGATTTCCCAGATTATTTTCTGCTAAGCTGCTTTCCACCCAGATGCCCCCTACATGGGGCTGGTCTATGCCAAGGGTAGGACTTGCCATTTGTTCTTGATGGACATCATGAGGTTTTGGTCTGTCCCTTTCTGAAGCTTATCAAGATCCCCCTGAAAGGCATCCCTGCCTTCCTTTGTGCTAACTTTGTCATGCATTTTGGTGTCCTCTGCACCCTTGCCTAGGGTGCATTCTGTCCCTAGGTCCAAGTGGCTCATAAAGATCTTAAAGATCCCCTAAATAAGTTGTGGCACAAGTTGTGAGTCACCACTTGGACTTCAAACCACTGTTCACCACACTTTGAGTCTGACAGTTCAGACCATTTTCTATCCACGGGTAGTCCACACATCCAGTCTGTACCTCCTCAGTCTAGTAAGAAGGATATTACTGAAAAACATGTTACAAACCTTCCTAAACCCCAGCTAACTGACCTCCACTGCTCTCCCCTTGTCCACAAAATCTTCTGACTGAAGGCAATCAGGCTAGTCAGGCATGATTTGTCCTTGGGAACTCCATGCTGGCTGTTTCTGATCACCACCTTCTTTCTCTAGCTCTCATCTCAACGAGAGCTAGCTTTGTATTCATTTCATTTGTATCTAGAATATGGGCTGTCCCTTAGAGGCTTCAAGTAAAAATTTCCCCGCAATTAGTTTATTTCTCTATATCAGGCTCATCCAATCAGGCTTCTGTGTGGGCAAACTTGCAGGACACAGTTGCACATACGTCCCTTCACCAGAGAGACGTATGAGGTTTGTGAGGCTGCTGGACGTTTTTGACCAGAATGGATTTATTTTGCAATGATGTCAGTAAGTATGTAAGGTAAAGGGCATTTGAAAATCTGTCACGTTTGCTTCTTGACATAATGCTAAAAAAATAAAAAGTGGATGAAGAAGCCTTGCCAGTCAGTATAATTAGCTATTCAGATTCATATATGCAAGTTTTCAAGATGCAAAGCAAAATGTGAAGACCTTTCTGAAGGAAACTCGTATGAACAATAAGACCTGAGTAGCCTGAGAAAGCTCAGCTTCATTCAGATAACTGCTATACAAAGTGCTCTTCCAATGGAGGCCAGCCTGTGACCCCATTAAAAATATCAGTAATGTAGATTGGCTGCAAATCAAACTATTTCATTGCTCATTACCTTTATTAAATCACTGAGATATGTGCTAAGTAAATCTGTTGCTTGCAGTACAAGATTTATGAGGCAGAGGGAAGAAGGCTAATAGGACTAAAATCCCCCTTAGTACAACTACCCATTATAATCTGTCATCGCAAAGTGGAGGAGAAACTGTGCAACTCCTTCCCTAATCAACACTGAATTCATGCCCAGACCTGTCTGGCACATATCTTTAGGCATCCCTCTAGTCTTTTGTCATAAAAAAAGCAGATTATTTCTGACGATTTTTATTTCTTCATGTAGGTCATTTGTAGTCATTGATCATTTTACTACCTCCTTTTCCAATTAAGCTTTAGAGTAGGAGCAGTATACTCTATATTTTAGATATATTTCCATTGTCTCTGCCTGTTTGAACCTCTTAACTGCAATATGGCATACACCCCCAACTTTCTCAGCCTGTCTTCATACAGGAGGTGCTCCAGTCCCCTGATCATCCTCGTGGCCCTCCTCTGGACTTGTTCCAGCAGTTCCATGTCCTTTTTATGTTGAGGACACCAGAACTGCACACAATACTCCAGGTGAGGTCTCACAAGAGCAGAGTAGAGGGGCAGGATCACCTCCTTTGACCTTCTGGTCACGCTCCAATTGATGCAGCCCAGGATACGGTTGGCTTTCTGGGCTGCAAGTGCACGCTGACGGCTCATGTTCATTTTCTCATCAACCAACACCCCCAAGTCCTTCTCCACAGGGCTGCTCTGAATCTCTTCTCTGCCCAACCTGTAGCTGTGCCTGGAATTGCTCTGCCCCAGGTGTAGGACCTTGCACTTGGCATGGTTAAACTTCATGAGGTTGGCATCAGCCCACCTCACAAGTGTGTCAAGGTCCCTCTGGATGGCATTCCTTCCCTCCAGTGTATCAACCGAACCACACAGCTTGGTGTCATCGGCAAACTTGCTGAGGGCGCACTCAATCCCCCTGTCCATGTCAGCGACAAAGATGTTGAACAAGACCGGTCCCAACACCGATCCCTGAGGGACACCACTCGTTACTGGTCTCCAGCTGGACATTGAGCCATTGACCACAACTCTTTGTGCGTGGCCTTCCAGCCAGCTCTTTATCCACTGAGTGGTGTATCTATCAAATTGATGTCTCTCCAATTTAGAGACAAGGATGTCATGTGGGACAGTGTTGAATGCTTTACACAAGTCCAGGTAGATGACATCAACTGCTCTACCCCTGTCTATCAGTTCTGTAGCCCCATCATAGAAGACCACCAAATGGGTCAGGCAGGATTTCCCCTTAGTGAACCCATGCTGGCTGTCACCAAACACCTTATTGTTTTTCATGTGCCTTAGCATGCCTTCCAGGAGAATCTGCTCCAAGATTTTACCAGGCACAGAGGTGAGACTGGCTGGTCTGTAATTCCCTGGGTCATCCATTTTCCCCTTCTTGAAAATGGGGGTTATAATTCTTTTTTTCCAGTCACTGGGAACTTCACCTGACTGCCAGGATTTCTCAAATATGATGGCCAGCGGCTTTGCAACTTCATTTGCCAGCTCCTTCAGGACCCGCAGATGGATCTTATCAGGACCCATGGACTTGTGCACATTCAGATTTTTAAGATGGTCTCAAACCAGTTCCTCTCCTACAGTGGGCGCAAGGTCTTCATTCTCACAGTCGCTGCATCTGCCTTCCATGACTTGGGTGGTTTGGTCAGAGCCTTTGCCAATGAAGACTGAGGCAAAGAAGTCATTCAGAACCTCAGCCTTCTCCAAATCCTGTGTAGCCAGTTCTCCTGAGAGATTCTTGAGGGGGTCTACATTCTCCCTAGTCTCTTTTTTATTTGCTATGTACTTGTAGAATCCCTTCGTGTTATCTTTAATACCTCTAGCTAAGTTTAATTCTAACTAACTGGGCCTTCGCTTTCCTAACCCGGTCCCTAGCTTCCCAGACAACATCCCTGTACTCTTCCCAGGCCACCTGTCCTTGCTTCCACTTATAATAAGCCTCTTTTTTCATTTGAATTTTCCTCAGGAGCTCCTTATCCATCCAAGGTGGTCTCCTGGCCCTCCTGCTGCATGTCCTTCTGGTTGGGATGCAACACTCCTGAGCTTGTAGCAGGTGATCCTTGAATATCAACCAAGAATCTTGGGCCCCCCTGCCCTCTAGGGCTATATCCCATGGAACCTTACTAAGCAGGTTCCTGAGTAGGCCAAAGTCTGCTCTCTTGAAGTCCAGGGCAGTGAGCTTGCTGCACACTCTTCTCACTGTCCTGAGGATCTCAAATTCGAGCATCTCATGATCTCATCTCTCCCTCAACTTCACATCCTTTCATCCTTCCTCTAATTTGCTGTTCCATCTGTAAATGAAAAAAATTAGAAAATATTCACAGAGGAGTGTCTGATCTGTTTTAGCATTTTGCTATGCTATTGCGTTTTGACATTTAGCAGGTAGAAGTCAGAGCACTAGGCCTTACTGTGCTGCTGTGCAGCTGACAAGCTGCAGTCAGACACAAACTGCACACAGAGAACTGGCAAATACCTTAATTTTACTGCTAAGTAACATATGAATACTTCTGTTTTTATTGCTCTTATTAGTGCATTTTATCTGAATGGGATGTTTTAATTCAATGTGTTTGCCATTACATATCACTGCAATACTCCATTTGATGGTATAGTCTAACAGATCAGTTTAGGAGACCCTGCATTTATTATTAAATTAATAATATTTCGAAACACACTGGATATACATCTGATCTTTTAATGGACTCAACCTATTGTTTTTCGATGTTTTTATTGCCAGAAAGCCTGCAAATTCAGTACTGAATTCAATTAAGGATTTGCAAACTCAAGACAGGACTTTGGTGCACCTGAAGCATCTAATCTAAATAACAGCCCCAGTCACCCTCTGTCCAGTGAACATCCAGCAGTATCAGGACCTTAGTTCACACAGTGAATTTCCCTGTACAACTGGCCTTTCCTGAAGTGGCCCCAGTTCTGCTTTTGTGACTGTGCAGGCACTCCCACATCAGGAAGGCTGGTGCCTAAGCCTAACAAGGATTCAAAAAAAAGTATAAGGGCAGTTTTCAAGCCTCTCATGGGGCATTGTGCCCCTGCACAGAGTGAGCGATAAAATGCATGAGCCTCCAGCCTAGTAGTTTCAACAGTGGCAGAGGCTGAGGAAATAAGTTTTAGCGCTTCCCAAGGTGGTTCCTGTAACATCCCATGGCTACTGAATGTGGCAGAGATGCGCGTAGAGGGAATGGGGTGGCTGTGCTGGCCACCTGGAGGTGAAAGGTATGGTCTTAAATGTCCCCAGGCTTGGATGGCAATTTATTCAGGCTTCCCAGTTCCCTACATACTGTGAAGACTGGACTATCATGCAAAGCAGAGGCTATTTCTGACTGTCTGCGAATGAAATAACACATCCCCTTTAGTCCTTTGAGTGAAAAATATCAACATGAGTTTTTACAAGAGGGGTCAGCGCTGGAGTGCCTAAGCAGCTGAAGGTGCAGCCTGTGCAGTGTCTCAGGCTGAAGGCAGGATGTGGTGCTGGAGATACTCCTGTACTCAGCGCTTTCTGCTGCCAGACGTGGCAGAGCCTCGCTCAGTGTGTAGGGCTTTGCACCGCTTTTCCAAGGCTTCCAGCTCTGCCCATGCGCTGGAGCAGCTGGGTACCTCACAGAGCTGCTGGTCAACTCACTTAAAAGCCACCTCACTTTTTTTTTCTCTTTCTTTTGCTTAACTGGACGGACACTTTATGACCTCTGAGAATTTGAACTGATCCATCCAGTAAATTGCTCTTTGTGTGAGAATGTTAAGGGCTTTTAATTCTAAATCAAAATTACCATGGGTTGAGAGAGAGAGATGAAGAAGTTTTGACGATTCGTGTGCCTGCTTCAAACGTAGGGATAATCCTGATTCATCAGCTGGTAGTGCCAAAGTCTTATTTACATGAACTTCAATATATTAAATATCTGTTCTTGAATTTTGTCCAAAGATTATCTGAGCAATTCAAGAGGTTGTTTTTCTTTTTGTAAAGCCACATTTGCTCTTTGCGCATTAAGAGGCATGTACATTTGTTTTGGGCATGTCCACACAGAGGTACCAACAGCCTTGATTAAAGTGATTAAAGTCAAAACCAGGTAAAAACTTCAGACTTCCATCAGAGAGGACCTGGTTTTGTAGTTATTTTGTGTATGTAGCATTATGGTATGTAGGTATGTAGCATTACCTGACTTGTTTTTTTAAGACTGTGACCATAGGTGTAAGTGATGAGTAACAATTACTGCAGTATGATGGCACTTTTTGTAGCATGGACTTTAAATTTGAGAATATTAAATAACTTATGCCTCTGTTAAATTTTCCATTGTTATTGAAAGACACAAAGCAGAACAAACAGGTGTTGCTGCTGTGTTATAAAAAATGAGCCAGGCATTGCAACTTTTGACAGATGCTACCCTAAAACAAAGCTATGGCACTCAAAAACATCAAAGCATATCAAAAAGAGAAAGAGTTGTCAGGTGTCAAGGAACTGCTTGGTATTACTGTTATCTTCCATTCTGTATGTGGTGGTAAAATACAGTGTATGTCACAGAATCGTAGAATGGTTTGGGTTGTAAGAGTCCATAAAGATCATCTAGTTCCAATCCCCCTGCCATGGGCAGGGACACCTTCCACAAGACCAGGTTGCTCAAAGCCCCATCCAGCCTGGCCTTGAACCCTTCCAGAGGCTGAGCATTCACAGATTCTCTGGGCAACTTGTTCCAGTGTCTCACCATCCTCACAGTGAAGAACTTCTAATATCTAATTTAAAATCTAACCTCTTTCATTTTAAAGTTATTATCCCTTGTCCTGACACTACATGCTTTTGTAGAAAGTCCCTCTCCATCTTTCTTGTAGGCCCCCTTTAAGTACTGGAAGGCTGCTTAGAAGGTCTTCCTGGAGCCTCCCCACATATGGCTGTACATGGACAATTGAATATACTCCTGTCCCTAACAAATGCAGTTGCAATTGGTATTGCCATTCGGGCAGCAACAGCACAGCTATAGCAAAGTCTCCCAAGTTGTGAGATGACTTAGACATCATGGGATTTTTTTTGAAGAACATGGTTTTCTTTTATTATTCTCTTGTTTCTGACCTATGGCATCACATCAGTAGCTTTAGCTGCATACAGACATTGTGCTATTAACAGGTAAAACCTGTGCAGGTTGAGAGCAAAAGTATAATATGGAGACAGGGGCCAGGCTAAATGATGATTAAACTAACTATACCTCATGTTAACTTACTAATGAAGACAACTAACATAAACACAGTGATTCTTTCCCTGACCACACAAAACAATGTCATGATTATAATTTAGGAATGACTTTGTTTGGTTTAACCAGTGAAAAGCATGTCCTCTTCCATGGACAGAAGTCAGGAGTGGTCCTTTTCCAGTCCTCAGTCTCCTAGGCAGGATAAAGTGAAAGCTGGAGAAAGGATGATAAGAAAGAGGTGCTTTAAGACCACACTCTTTACAGAAAATGGGAGAAAGGGCTGAGCCACTGACATAAACCCTAGATGGGACAGAATGATGGGAAAGTAGAAAAAGGAGGGAGACAACCAGGTTGACTGAGAGACACACATACACGAATATGAACCCAGGATAAATTAGAATCAGTCAGTTTAAATTGGGAGCAAACTGAGGGTGAGTGAAAGGAAGAGGACATGATACGTTGTGGATGAAGCCATGTACTGACAGAGGTGTGGGTGACTCAGCTGAGTACATGACTCAGGTGGTGGGAACTCTGACACTGACTCTTCAAAATGATTCTGGGCAAGTCTCAGCTTTTCTTTGGGTCATGTCTGACCTCTGAGTAAGCAGGTTGAACTCCCACCACAGTCAGTACAGTTGTATTTACATATGTTCATCTCGTATTTCACAGAATGCTAAATTTTATGCATCTGTAAATTATTTTATTTGAAGAAATGCCAGACTACCAATTTCTGTAAAGAATTTCATCTGGAAATGCTAAGGGCAGAAGTGAGTGAATCACCCAAATAAACGTCACTACCAAAACTAACTACAGAACTTCTAACTGTTAAAATCACTGATCCTGTTTTCAGATATACTGACTACCAGTTCCCTACTCTTAAGGGCCTCAGGTACTCGACAACATGTTCTCCTTCTGGAGACTTTTGACTGACTTTTCTATCTTCTGATAATAAACTACATTTCTTATTGTTTTTTCAATGACACTTTCCCTTGTAAGAATTATTTCACTTGCACATATTGCCACTGAGTGTCTGAATCTGTCTAGATCTACAAAACAATGCTGATCCCAGCAGAAACCTAATCTAAATCTATGCATGCCAGAGCTCTCCAGTGGGACTATACACTAAATTGATGGGGAAGTGATAGTGTTGGTATCTTTCCTCTGTCTCATTCTCAAACCCCAACATTTGTGTCAGCCAAGGAATTTTCATGCAATGAGCTCCTTTCTACAGGGACCTAAGAAAGAAAGCAAATTCTCAGTCTTTCCAGCTCATATGACCTATGTCATCTATTTTTAGTAGCTTTGGGGTCTTAAATTCCATTGAAATGTTGGGCATGGTTCCTAGCACATGGCTATATCTGGCGTGTGTCCGTTCAGGTGGTTATGGGGTCACACATAGTTGGACTGGACAGCACAATCCTTCATCCTAAAATCTGTATTTAGCTAAAGTTAGCCATTGAGGGGTTTTTGTAAGTGCATAGTTCATCCTAAATAATACAAAGAAGTCAATTTCTAGCTTTCCAAGGATGCCATATGCAAGTACTTTCCAATCTAGGGCAAGATTCCATTGTCATCTGAACTTGTCTGTGGTGCGTAAATAAGAGCACTACCTTGAGAAAAGAGAGGCTAAGTCAAAAATAAGCTAAAAAAATAAAATTAAAATCAAACTGTAACGATTTAGTATGCTTTTCACAGTTATCTGAACAGCAGAATAAAATTGCTATATTCCCAGAAGCTAACTTCACATAGTTATGAGAACACCATCACAGAGATGACTAAGTGTTATTTGAGTGTGTGGAAGCTAAAAGACAGTGACTCTCAAATTGACCATTGGGGAAAAAAGATATCAGAAAGGAGGCAACTTGGCAAAATAGGAGAGCATATAAAGCAGTGAACTGATATGTTTGAGCCAATGAAACGCTGAATACAGCTGACTACTGTGCCCATGGGACTAGCAGAAGTCTGGACAGTTCTTGTGACTCATTCTTCGTATGTAAAGGCTTGACTTAGGTGGAGATCCAAGAATGTTAATGTTTCCCCATCTTGTTTTCAGATTAGGATTTGCTATTTTTTTATTATCTGCTGCCTGCCTTTAGCACTGTATAAACTTTAAGTGCCAAATCCTTAAGACAATACCAGTTCTGCTTTTACCTCTGCAAAAATTTTCTCAGTCAATAAACTTCCCAACTTACATGGACATCAGTGTATGCAGTATACACAATGTTAGAATGCACTGAAGTGCTGACTTTCACAGAATTTGAAGTATCACTAAGAAAAAAGAGCTACTGAAATTTTCTTAACACTAACTTTTTTTTTAAAAATGAAACAAAATGAAAGGAAAAGAGAGGAAAATGGGAAGGGGAAGGGAAGCGAAGGGAAGGGAAAGGAAAGGAAAGGAAAGGAAAGGAAAGGAAAGGAAAGGAAAGGAAAGGAAAAAGGAAAGAAAAAAAGAAAAGAAAAGAAAAGAAAAGAAAAGAAAAGAAAAGAAAAGAAAAGAAAAGAAAAAAAGAAAAGAAAAGAAAAGAAAAGAAAAGAAAAGAAGAAAAGGAAAAGAAAAGAAAGGAAAAGAAATAAAATTAACCCAAGTTTGATAGAAAGCTGAAATTCAATCCAGACGGTCTCAGATTTGCAATTTTTATTTATTTACAATGAATAAGCACTACTTCTTGGAAAGCTTCAAATAGGACAGTGTTTCTAAGGTTCATGTTTTTGGTGTGGGTTTTTCTTTTTTTTCAGTCAGCACATGAAACTGGTTCCACACAGGTTAATCTAAAACCAAGGAATACTTACAGTTTTTGGCTGACTTTTGAACTGAAATTTGCATTTCTTTGATCATTTTCGCATTGACATCAATCAGGAAAACAGCTGGACTATTATGGAAAAAGCACTACGTGTACTTGAGAGTTACTTGTGGTGGACAATGTGGTACTGCATGAAATGACAACCGTAAATTTAATGATTTTCTTTCTTTTAAGACCACCAGTAAGGACAGCAGACTGTTTGCTCAGATTGTATGTAAACATTTTTCAGTTGACATTTAGCACTGCTTGCTGTATGTCAAAAATCATTTTGTGCTGCAGGAAGCACTTGTTTTTTTGTTTTGTTTAGTTTTTTCACTTGCATATTTAAATTTGCCAGTTCTTCAGAGGAACAGATGGGATTTTCTAAATACAGAAAGTTCTGCCCTAACTGCTCCACTGCAGCCTGCAATGGGACATCCAGAAACAGAGAAGTAAGCCAATGCTGAATAGATTAAAAATCTCACCTAGCTTTGCACATTTGTGATATTGACACATTGGCAACATTCCTTGTGGTGATGGAAAGAGTGAAAGAGTCACCAGTATGTTAGAAGTTTATTTGTGTAGATGTTTTGAAAGGGTAAAAAGTCCTGCAAACAGGGAAATTACTTGTTTTATTTCATCTAATAATGTTGTTCTCTAAAATTGAACAGAAGGCTGTTTTTCTCTGGCAGGACATACTTCGGGACTGGGTTTTTTTGTTGGCAGTCATTGAAGAGAGTGCTTCACATCTCTAGCTGCTTTGGGAGCATTGCCTTTTAAAAGTCTTTCTACTTTCCAGGTAATTAACTTAGTGGCTCAAGTGTAAATTGGGGAACACAACAAACCGGCCAACAAAATTAAACATTTAGTGCTTGACTAATGCAATTCTGAAAGATTCCAGGTAGTTTGGGGGAATCATTTGAATACCACAGTTGAAGACAACTCAAGTAATGAAGTTTCTGGATTAAATGCATTAGCCTGAAATAGTTTATATGCACCCCTTTTTTTTTTTTTTACAATGTTTAATTAGAACTCAGAAAATTAAAAGGGTGACATATGCAGTCATGTCCTGGAGGCAGGAGCACCTTGAATGCACATTGCCTCGGTCCCTGTTAAAGTACTCGGGTCATTACAGAGTGGAGCCAGCCTGCCAAAATCTAGGGCTGAATAAGGTGAGGAGCAGATGAATAGCAGCACTTCTTTTAGAAATAAAAGTAATCACACAGTTCTGAAAGAAGAAGTTGGTGATCATAAAGCAAACTGCAGAATGGTCTCCAGCAGGTGTCACCTGTAAAGCCCTGTCTTCTTCCAGCACCCCTTACCTCCTCTCCTGAAGCCCCAGCCTTGGTTAGAGTCAGGCCCTGCCAAGGATCCTTTTCTGGCCTTTATCCTCTGTAGAAGGATACCACGTCCAAAGTGCCCTTGGAGAGTGGCCTCCATCCTGTCTGTCTCCTTGGTTTGAATTCAGGATTTGTTTGGAGACAAACTGGTGTGGGATGAGGCAACCTCAAAAGTAATAGAAGTGATTTTACAGCATGGAGAACACAGGCCAGCGTTTCAGGTCACTTCTTGGACCTCTTTCATTTATTAGTATCTATATTTTAGCACATCATGTAGACGGTATAGAGCTGTCTCAGAAGGTCTCTGTCAAAATAGCGAAGGGTATACATTCAGCAAAGTTTTCACATGGATAGAGCTCTAAACTGCTAGTGCTTCCCAAACTGTGTTCATTCCTATATTAGTACTGAATTTCAGTAATTGGGATTTTTACATTTAAAATACAAAATTTTATGGGAGGCTGTCCAGTGAAATACGCTGAGTAGCCTATTGCATACCACATAACTCTGAAAATTCAGGAAGTTAGGAAGCAGCTCTGATCTTTTCTTTCTGAAAATGTTTGGTTTATTGCCAGGATAATTCTGCTAAAAATCAGGGAATTCTTGAACATCTTGGCAATAGAGTAAGCAAATGGACAAAACAGTTCTGGTTCTACTCAGCTTGATCTGAGCAAAATAATGAAGGGAAAATAAAAGGTTAAACACATGGAAATAAAAAGGTAGAAGTTAAAAAGCAGAACCACCTTGCATTTGGTGAATTAGCCAAATAATAATTGAACAAAGGTGAAGAGTTGAAAAGATTTAACATTTATCTGTTGAAACATTACTGAAGTTAGAAGCAAAATGAAGTAATTAGTGGATCAAAAATTGCTGGTAGGAAGCAGGGAAAAGTCCTTCACATGAAAATGGATTTAAACGGTATCAGATTTTTCAAAAAACTCCGAAGCCCAACAATGAATTTACATTCATGGGTTCCATGGATGGGCAATGTCTTCTTTTCAGTGACAGTGAAGTCTAATTTTAAAATAATTGATTTGTCAATTTTACACCAAGCACTGCTCCCTTGGCATAATAAGGTTTGCTCCTCTGTAGCACATAACTATAGAAATGCTCAGAACAGAAAAATGCGAAGTGACTTATCACAAGCTCTCTGTAAAATGGTGAAGATTATAGCAGTTGTTTGTGTACTTTGATTTTCTTCTTGTCTAGAAAAATAAAAAAGTGAAAACTAACTTTTGACACCGTTGAAAGTTTGTTCTTGCTGTTCAGCTCCGTATCTCCTCTTGTATTGTGAAATTGCGATTCAGTTTTTAAGTGACAAAGGCCCTGTGGTCAAATTAACTCATAGTTCATACCCTATGGATTCTATTATTCACCTATTCAGTGTGGTTACAGTAGGAAAGCTGAAGTTGTTCTCATCACACACAAAAAAATTGTATCAAACATGTCAAAGTAATTTTAATTCAAGAGGTTTTGAAAGGGAATTAATTTGGGCAGTAGGATGGAAGGGTAGAATGGCTGCATTTTTTTCCAGGAAACTTTAAAAATAAGATTGCAAATTTTCTTTTGGAATTTTCCTTCCTCTCCTTTCTTTTTTTGTTCTTTCCCTTCCCTTGTCATCCCTCCTCTCATCTCCTGAAAGAATAAAAGGGATAGAGAATGAGAAGAACAATAAGAATTGGTAGAAGGGTGAAAGATGTCTACCTGGAACAAACTTAATATTTAGTGAATAATAATAACTGAATAAAATATTGACTGAATATTTTAAGTAGATAGCTCCAGAGTGTGTTTCAGTTCTGGTTAATTGCATAGCGAAAATGTCAGCTTTGTAAAAGATCTGCATGCTCCTTCAAATGCCCGTAAGATACGCTGCTCTAGTGTGGTCAGCTTTGGAAAATCAGATCACTTGTAGTGTGACAGAGCTTTCCCCTTGCAATGTCTGGGTTTTTTTATTGTAGATTTTTCAAATCTCTGTTTTCATGACAGCAAGTGTATTTCAATACAGATAGTAGTCAAACCCAATCAACCTTTCATTTTGTAACATTTTTGAAGACCAGGCTCCTTCACACCAGACAACAGACTATGAACTTCCTTGTTCTCATTCTTGATACTGAGCTTTTTGTTTTGGCTCAAGTTTATACTGGGGCTATTGGAGGTCAATATTCTACCATTTATGATGACAGCAAAAGACGTCATTTATTTGTGTGATGCTTTGTATTACTTGGTTTGATAATTTATTAGTCATCTTATGTTAGGCTTCAGTATTATCTAAGTGCCATAAAGTTTAATTGGATGCCATTTCCTGTACAATTTCCCATGCATGTTTATGAAAGGAAGTTCCATCTTTTTATAAGTGCAAAAACACCCCTTGATCAGTTAGGCAGGACATAAAGCTTCAGGTAGGAAGACTGCAGACTCAGAATTTATTATTTGCTACTTTTTACACTCTTACGTACTTTCATAAATCACTTTGGCTCTTCTCTTTGGCTTACTAGGAGATAAAACTGATCATATGGTTATTTACAACCATGACTGTATCATATTACAGTTGCAGTTTAAAGCAGGAGGTTCTCTACTGAATTCAGTGGCAGTGGAATAAAACATCAAAATGGAGGCGCAGGAGCCTTCACTGACTTGTATGGTGAAATCTGTGTAAAAGCAGTGTAAACCAGATCAGTAAATTTGTTAATGGCTACATGTGCTACCACACAAAATTTGTCTATGCCGTCACTTGATATATTCGGCTTTCAAAAGTTACCTGGGATAGCAGTGAGATCAAGAGCCTCTCAGGTGAGCAGAGAGGTTTTATCCCGCAGTTGAAAATAAAATCTGTGCAGGAGAAACAGTGAGAGGTAGGTTTAAAATGGTTAGATAAGAGCAACCGAGTCAGTGTGTCCACTCTCCACTGTAAATTAACCTCTAAACCAGGAAAAATTCTCTTCACATGTTTTACATATTTGACTCATGAATCTGTGATACATACATCCACCCAGGCAGTTCAACAGCTTCGTCCACTCTTGCTGTTACAGCTACATGCCTGTCTATTGTGCTGCTGCCAGAAAAAAAAGAAAAAATAATCTAATTTTATTTTGTGATTAATGGAAATACCTTATCTTGCTAGAGATTTGGGAGGTCAGTTGTCCAGTGAGAGTGAGCTGTCTTCTCAACCCTGCCACCTCTGGTATGAGCCTGGCTTCTCCTCCACTGTCACTGCTCTTCCTGATTTCTCAAAGGAGAACCAGGTGACTTGTAAAATGGCCTGTTGGCTTTGAGCTTCATGGGATGAGAAAGGGTGAAGGAGAATGTTCACTGGGGTTGCAGAGGACTGCCAGGAATTCCAGGTATCTCACTGGAAGTATAAAACTATATTCATGGGAAATAAGCCTGTGGCTTAGATAACATATCAGTCTTTTTCCCCATCAGCACTGTCCTCTGGATCTGGAGGATGATCACTTTACAGTAAATTCATGTCCATTGACTCATTTCCATGCAATGCTCAGGGAATTCCTCAAGAAAATGACCATTTTACAGTCACTGTCAGAATCCACTGTGAGTCCTTTGGTCTGGAAGTATGCATGTAGCTCAAACAGACAAAAGTAATATTGGAAGAGAACAGTAAAAAGCTAAAATTATTAGCTGTAGGCAGAGAAAACTCGCGTTTACAGTAATTCTCACTGCTCACATCTCTAAATCTGTCATGGTGTGTAGGATGAGAAGAAATTGTGTGCTCAGGCTACAGGACGCTGCTAAAAGTGCTTCTACATTCCTCTAAATTCGTTCTGTCAAAAAATTAACAGCATTTAACCTACCAAAGAATAGCGTTTGATAGCTTCTCTGATGTGTGCTTGCAAAATACAGATTGATTGTTTCCAGTTTTTTAAACAAGTATCTGTGATTTGGAGCAAAAGCCACCAGCTGTCCAAAATGATAGGTAATGAATATTGTAACATTTTGAAGAATCTCTTGTTATCTTAGTGGTTACTTAATGTTTTTAGAGCTGCAAATGAGCTGATCTTGCGATGGAAGTAGTCCTGTTTAGAGCAGGAGGTTGGACTAAGTGCTCTTCAGAGCTCTTTGCCAGCCAACATTTCTATAACTGTGATTTTTTTTCTGCTCTCTCAGAGCAACTCGGAGCTGTGCCTCACTGCCACAGACCAGTTTTACCAGCTTTCCTGGCTGTGGAGAGGAAATCAGATATTTACTCCCCTATCCCACAGGGGCATGGGGAGGAGGAGTGTATTTACACAATGGTGTGAAAATGTAAACTAGGTGTCACAGGACCCTTGCTGAGTAACAGCCTCTGCATTTTGGAGGGGTTGTGCACAAGGAAAATAATTCATCCCTTCCTTGCTCTGTACAGGGCCCTGAAACAAATATGGTTGAATTATATATTTGTTTAGGCAAAAAATGGTTGGCAACCTGAGAAGCTTCTCAGGCACTTTTTTCCAGTTGTCCTAAGGCCAATCGGCAATTACATGAAATAAAGTAAAGAGTATTCTACTGTGTGGGGTGAAATGCAAGTCTGGGGATGAAAACAGATTCAACTTTGAAGCAAGATCTGCCACTCACCCACTGTGGGTTTTGGAGAGCTCCTTCAGGCCTACTTTCCGCTTGTATTAGAAACAGACTGTGGAACTCAAGGGATGTTTAAATAAAGTTGATCATGTGATGAGTTTGCAAAGATTATTCAAGGCTACTTAGAGTAAAGAGCATGCAAATGTTTCTGTTCCCATGGGGCCTCCATTAGGAAGGGTGTCCTGGATGATTTCAAGGAGACCATAGAATTCAAAGCCATGCAGCTCTGCATTACCTTGCCGCACTCTGCTAAGTTCTCGATCCATGTGGCCTTTAAGAATGGGTGCAGGCTAAAGCTATAGTGGAAGCCCAAGAGCAAGAGTATGACTCTGAAAAGTGTATTTCTAAGTTTTTTATTTTCAAACCTTGGAACTTGTTTACAGAGCTCTTTCAAAGTAAATAAATAGACCTTTGGACAAACATACACTCTTGTCCCATTTGTATTATCATTTGCAGATGAATGTTTCTCCATATCCACAACTCCAAATGAAGGATATGATGTTTGGCTCTGCAGGACACTTCTAGACAAGACAGTGGGATGAAACAGGTTGAGCTGTGAGAGAAATTCTCTTTGTTTCCAACAAGGAAACAAAATGAACATTCAGTGGAGGAAAGTTTAGTACTAGGTATGAGGAAACATTGTTCTAATAAATTCCAACCCTTAAACCTTCCTTGACTCTGCCATTTCTCATGATGGCTGTTTATTGTTTTTTAGACAAAAGGACAGGCTCATGCCACAAATATGTTCCTGGAGTGTTTTCAAATATAAGCAAATTTCTCAGCCTAATTCTGTTCTAGTTCTCTCCTAAAACATGATCAGCCACAAGCATGATTATTATTCCTCTTCACTAAACTCTTCTGAGGCAATGTCTACATTTCCACCTGGATTGGTTTTGGCCAGGTGGGAGAACATCAGCTTCACATACAAAATGACTACAGCAAACATTTCTCTCATTTCACTCCCCCTATTCTCATTTATTTATATTACAGCAGCACCCACAGGCCTTAAGAGGGGAGAAGTCTCCATGGCACTAGACAGCGTACAAACACAGAGGAAAGTACTGAAGAGCTTGCAATCAAATAAAGCAATATTATGGTGCCTTTTCTTTAGCTACAGGAGAAGAGACTAAGCACTCAATTAGATTAATGTCATGCTTAGCCCAAATCTACAAGATTACATTTGCAGTCTCTTCCTGAGTCTCTATCTCTTAGAGAGCACTTTCACTAAGTAAACCATATTATAGATTATAAGACAATATCAACTATACTAATTCAAGTGAAAAAAAACCAATATGAGAACTAAATAAAGCATTTTGTTTGCCTCTGTCATTTGATAAATTCTGTTACTTGCTTAATCTTTTCCAGGTGTGAAGGCTTTTTGCTCATCACAGGTTTATTCATGTAGCTTTTCTTTCAGAAAAAAATAGAGAAAATAGGGATCAGCTGAAATGAGATAGGCCTGTTCTTGGGTCTGATGATACATAAATTATAGTGAATATTTTCAGAGTTATATGACTGCTATTTTGGCTATATGTATATTTGACATGGATGCGTACCAACATCCATGAAAGAAATAATTAATGATGCATTTTGGATGTCTCTCATAATCAAAAATGTTAATGGGATGCAGAACTAGCTGCTCAGATGTCTGTGAGGAGGGCGACACACTATACCGTAATTCACAGTAAACTCACCTTAGAAGAAAGTGGTATAAAATCAGGGATGAATGTTTTTAGCATACTTTGCCTGATAATGATGGCACTGTATAAATAATGATTACTGGAGGAAAAAGAATTTCCTGTTTTGTCCCAGAGTCCAAATAACAGAAAAGCCTGTTCCATGCAAGGAACATAAACATTCAAGGTGTTATTAGCAACATTTTACATCAATTAAGAAGAAACATGTTAAGGGAGATCTAAAAATATATTTAAATTTAGTATGTGACACTTAATAAGGGAAGAAATTGTGTTAAATAAAAAAGTCAGGAGAACCAAGAATGAACAAATTCTGTTTTTCCCTAATCCTCAAATGAAACTTGAGACTTTTAGTTTTCTGCTAAATTCCCTGAACTGGAAACCAAGGAACAGCAGTATAAGAGGGATCTGTTTCATTTATTGTTAATGAGTTTAATTAAGCTTTAACTTATTTACTGCTTGCACATTTAGATACTCACCCTGTGCACAAACCATGATGTCCTTCGGAAGTGATGGAAAGCCAGCACATTCACATCCTATTTGCCCCTGACCCTCCTTTGTACCTATGGGGAGGGACTCTTCATTAGGGTCTGTAGTGATAGGACAAGGGGTAACAGGTGAAAAATTCAACCGGGGAAGTTTAGATTGGATATAAGGAGGAAGCTTTTTACTGTGAGGGTGGTGAGGCGCTGAAGTGGGTTGCCCAGGGAATCTGTGAATGCTCCATCTCTGGTGGTATTCAAGGCCAGGTTGGAGAGAGCTTTGGGTGACATGGTTTAGTGTAAGGTGTCCCTGCCCATGGCAGGGGGGCTGGAACTAGATGATCTTAAGGTCCTTTCCAACCCTAACTATTCTATGATTCTATGCTTCTATCTGCAGCCTCAAGAGGTGCTTGTCTGTGTGTGTCATGCCTTCAGCTGCTCATGCTACCTGAACAGCCACATGTGTGTGACAGCAGCAAGAGCAGAATGGCCACAGCTGTTAGGCAGGTTTGGAAATACTTCTGACAGCAACACTGAAGAGAACTGCTCCAGCAATGATACAACATATGTGAACAATTTCAACCCCACGAGTAGGGTTCACATGACTTTCAAGACATTCAGACACTTTGTCATTGCTCTTGTGAGAGCCAGAAACCATCATCTGTTCCAGCTAGATGCACATGTATCTATGGGGCCCAATGGCATCCACCCAGGGTACCAAAATTGCTGGCTGAATTCATTGTGGAACCTCTTTCCATTATTTTTCAATAGACTTGGTTGTCTGGAGAGGTCCCAGTTGACTGAAAGCTGACAAATGTTGCCCAGTTTTCAAGAAGGACAAAAAAGAAGGCCCTGGGAATTACAAGCCTATCAATCTCACTTCAGAGTCTGACAAAATTATGGAGAAATTTATTCTGGGAGTTACCAAAAAACACTTTATTGACAACAGAGTCTTTGGTCATAGTCAGCAAGGGTTCCTGAGGGGAAAGTCCTGCTTAACCAAATTAATTTCCTTTATTGACAAGGTCACCTATTCAGGTGACCAAAGGAAGCCAGTAGATGCAAAGGTTTTTGCTTTTTAGCAAAGCTTTGATTCTGTGTCTCACAGTATCCTTCTGGACAAAATGTCCAGCACACAGCTAGACCAGTCCATAATATGATGGGTGATTTAATGCCTCGGAGGGTTGCAGTAGAACATTAAGCTGGTAGCCAGTTACCAGTGGGTTTCCTCAGGTCTCAGCTTCAGAGCTAGTGCTCGTTAATGTTTTTATAAATGATATGGATGGAGGAATTGAACGTACATTAAGTAAGATTGCCAAAGATACTAAACTAGGAGGAGCTGTAGACTCTGTTGAGGGTAAAGAGCCCTTACGAAGGGATCTGGATAGATTAGAGAGCTGGGCAATTATGAACTACATGAAAATTACAAGAGCAACTTCAGGATTCTCCACCTGGGGTGGAGTCATCCTACTTATACACACAAACTGAGGGATGAGAGACTAGAAATCAGGCCCATGGAAAGAAATCTGGGTGGGTTGATGGCAAGTTGAATACAAGTCAGCAGTGTGCCCTGGCAGCCAAAAGGGACAACTGTGCCCTGGGGTGCACCAACCACAGCAAGCCTGGCTGGTCAAGGGAGGTGACTGTCCTGGTCTACACTGTATTGTTCTGACACCACCTTGAGTACTAAGTGCAGTTTTGGGTGCCTCAATATAAGAAGGACATCAGATTCTTAGAGTGTGTCTGTAGGAGGGCAACCAAGATGGTGAAACAGGTTGAGGGCAAGACTTAGAAGTGAGGTCACTTGGCTTATTCAGCTTGGAGAAGAGAAGGCTGAGGGGGGACCTCATGGCAGCCTATACCTTCCTCATGGTGGGCAGTGCTTGGTGAGGTGCTAATCTCCTCTCTCTGGTGACCAGTAACAATACATGAGAAAAAGGAATTAAGCTGTGTCAGGGGAAGTTCAGACTGCCCATTAGGAAAAGGTTCTTCACTGAGAGGGTGGTCAGTCACTTCCCCAGGGAAGTGGTCACAGCACCAAGCCGGTCAAGAGTTCAACAAGCATCTGGATGACACTCTTAGCCATAATTTAGTTTCTTGTAGTCCTGCAAGGAGCAAGGAATTGGACTTGGTGGTCCTCATGGGTATTTTCCAATTAGAGATATTCTATGATTCTATCTTTCTCTTTGAGAGGCTTGCAACCCAGTGCTGTTGCAAAAAGTGCTCAGGGGCACTGATAGACACAATGCAAATTGGAGGAGGAAATCCTTCCCTGACACCCAGAGACAAGACCCCCTGCAGTTTCACTTTGAAAGGCAGGAGGATACTACCTTGATCCCTGCCTGCCCTGTTCTGTCACCTTCTCTTAAGCCTTGTGCCGCCTGGGAGAAGGCTGCTAGTAGAACCTCCTGTGAGCACATCAGCCAGCAAGAGGCAGGTGAGACAAGTGGAAGGAGAAGCAGCTTGTTGTTGCGAAGAAAAGGACAAAGCAGGATTGATGTGGCAGGATCACGACACTGGGGAAAGGAAGTATTGTGGCATCTCTACATTCTCGTAGGCAATAGTATCAATATTTGGTGGTCTTGAGAATATCTGCCCTGGTGTTGCTTTGATCTCTGTGTAGTGATCATGCTACCTCTAACGCTATATCCTTGCAGATTTCTTGGTACCCCCTGAGCTTCCTCCAGCCCTCCATAGTGTTTGATGCTGCTGCCACTGCTGCCCATATTGAAGAAATACAACAGACAAAGGGAAGCATGGCTAGGGAGGCAAACAGGTGAGGGCATAACGTATGTAGGAATGGGCTACAGTGGGTTACACTGCTGAAGCAGGGGAACATGAGGCTCAAATATTTCAGTTTTTTTTCTCTGCCAAAGAAGGGTCTTGGCTGTGATGGGCTGTCTAGATATGTTCTATAAGGCTGGAGGGGAAAACTAGCTCCGAAAATGCCCTGCTAAACTTGCACATATCATACTGCTACCATTGCCATAATGCCCCATTTACAAATGTTTTATCTCCATGGCCGCAAGGAATGTGTTCGACTGTAACTCACAGTTATCACAGGTATCTCTGCTTTTGAATGCTAACACTATGGTTGGAGAAAAGTAGGGTGACTTGACTTTAGGTTTTTGTGTGCAGCTATTTAGCAACTGTTTCAGATCTTGTTTTCATGATGCCCTCAATGGAATTCTTTGAGTGATAAGGCTCAGCAAATACTGATCTTTTTCCTTATGTATACAAATAAATAAAACCATATCAAGTTTTCCCAGGGACTAAACTTTCTGCTATAGTCCATAACACCTCTGAATCATTTCCATTTTTGTTACTGGCTTCACTTCCTAGAAAATTCTTTAAAACGCCATACAAGAAAAGACAGAATGATGCTGCCAATCACATTGCACTGGTGTCAGAAACGGTAGATTTTCAGAAATCAGAAATCATTAGATTTTCTATTTTTTTTTAATGATTTTATTTTTCAGTTCAAGGTTTGATTTTAAATAGAAATCATTTGCATGATCAGGAGGATATTAACAGCCTACATGACTTGGTATAATGTCAAAGTGTCTGGCTTATTTATTTTTGTGGAAGAGTCTAATCAGTAAGTAACAAGGAATTTTATTCATTTGCAAGAAAATGTCAAGGTAAAATTTAATTAAACACAAAGTCAATAAAGAGATGCTATTTCCCTCACTCCAGTTTTTTTCAGTGTTTGAAACCCAGTGTTTAGCTGATGATAGAGACATTTTAGGTCTAAAAAACACACCATGAATTGTGATGTGAATCACAAAATTATGGGAAACTTCATGGATAGGATGCATATTTATCATGGAAAACATTTGGTGTGAACATACAATCAGTTGAATGATTGATTACATGTAAGGTAGTCATTACAACGCTGATCTGTGTTTAGGCATCCTGAATTAAGATCAATATGAAAACTAGAGGCCAAATCCAAACCAGAACACAAATATCCCTGGTTTAGGTACAGAGTTTTTGGTGTACAATATAAGCTCTCAGGTTCAACACCTATGTTTTTACAGCAAGAAAAAATTTCCTTAGGACAGCAACATAAAAATCTGTGCATTGAGCAGATTGCTGCTCAGAGCTGGCTATTAGGAAAGGCTGAGGATGGGTCTGTGCCAGATCAGCCAGCCTTTCTGGTGTTAAACACCAGCTGCTAGTATCTAAAGCAGCTGTAGAGGCCAATACATCCCTCCCTGTGGGATGCAGAATGTAGCATTCTCTTCTGAGGAGATGCCTACAGCTATTCTTCGAAAGCAGTGAAGCAGGCCAGCAGCACCTTCACCCATGTTTTTGGTAATAGGCAACTGCCTGAGGCTATCCATTCTACCAGCGGACCCAAAGGTCTCAAATCTGCTGACCTGCACCTGCCTTAGCCAGGGTATTTTCTATGTACCTGCAAGTGCTTGCTGTGCTACTGAGCAAATGGCTTACAGGGTCTGTAAAGCAACATTGAGAAGGCACCCAGGGATCCTCTGCAGTTATGTGCTGAATCCCACAGGTGCTTAACCTGATTCAGAAAACATTTTGATTTTAAAAAGAGGGCTGCAGGTAGGTGCTGGTGATGATTTTCACCTGCCTTTATGCATTACATCTGCTGACTTCAGCCTGTAAATTATGCACATGAAAAGCAGCACCCAGGGCTCCCACTTCTCAAATGAGTGCCTCAGTGGTCTGAATTACCCTTCTTTTATCTTTTTAATTCTGTGACCTATTATCAGTAGCTCTTACCTTACTGAATGGATTGCCCTTTGAGAGCTCCATTCTTAACACTCAATAGTCCTTGTAAACTTATCTTGGCCCCATGAACCAAGTATACTAGCTTGCAGTCGACTTAAGGAGCAGGAGGAAAACCTTTAGAAATGCTTGCGAAAGCAAAATTAAAATATCCTTTTACTTATGGCTGGTGCTGACAAATTTGAGACAAATTCACTAATAAATCTGTTTTACTCCAAAAAAGCACTTTTTCATAAGTAAATCTTGCTTTTAACCATGTCTCACTGTTTGTTTTTTTCCCTGTTAAGCCCTTGGAAATGAATAAGATTTGTTCTCAAGTATGATGCTACAGCCTAAAGCAGAAGAAAATACTCACTACAACTTATCATCAAGAGGCTTTTGAAAGGGACAGGAGGTCAAATGAGAGGAAGGTTGTGAAGATCCTTTCAATCTCTTGAAACCTGATAGAAATAGAGATTAAATGTTCAGAGTCAACTGGCAATGCTGTGGTATGTTTATTTAGCATGCTGATTTATTATGGGTTTTGGGTTAGAAAAGAAACATGACATAAACTGGAGACATATTTCTAGTTGTAAAAGTGTATAGAAAATGGCACTAGTATAGCCATTATGTAGCATGCAGAAAACAATAGCTTTTAGCACAAAAGATGCAAAAAGATGTCAGCTTGGGAATATTAAAAATACACAAGACTTTTGTGAGATCTGACGTACAAAGAGTTTCACGAAGGCAAAAATTCAAAAAAATTTACTTAAGGTCATCCTGTGTGAAATAAACTGTGTCAGTTCACAGTGGTACATTCTTTCTGAAAGCTAAAATAACAGAATCTGAGGAAAGCTGCAACAGTTTGCCAGACCTGTCAGGGGAGCAAAGAGCAGTTGCCGGCAGGGGAGCATCTACCAGAGCAGAGACCATTTGCCTGCTAAGAATAGCAGCATCAGGAATTTACAAAACTAGCAAAGGATTACAGGTTAAAATAAAAATTCAGGATGATTATAATTAGGGCCTTGACTCTGGGTGTTCAACTCAAAAAGCTTTTGCAATGTTCGAAGCTAAAGAAAAGGTAAAGCTCATAGAATGATTTTGGTTTGAAGGGACCTTGAAGATCATGTAGTTCCAATCCACCTGCCATGGGCAGGGACACCTTCCACAAGACCAGGTTGCTCAAACACCCATCCAACCTGGCCTTGAACATTTCCAGGGATTGGGCAGCCACACCTTCCCTGGGCAACTTGTGCCAGTGTCTCACCACCCTCATAGTGAAGAATTTTTTCCTAATACCTGATCTAAATCTTCCCTCTGTCAGTTTAAAGCAATTCTCCCTTAGAATCATAGAATCATAGAATCATAGAATAGTTAGGGTTGGAAAGGACCGTAAGATAATCTAGTTCCAGCCCCCCTGCCATGGGCTCACACTAAACCATGTCACCCAAGGGTCTGTCTAACCTCACCTTAAACACTGCCAGGGACGGAGCATTCACAGCTTCCCTGGGCAGCCCATTCCAGTGCCTCACCACTTTTTTTTACAGTAAAAAACTTCTTCCTCCTTGTATCCAATCTAAACTTCCCCTGTTTAAGTTTTAACCCATTACCCATTGTCCTGTTACTACAGTCTCTAATGAGCAGTCCATCACCAGCATCCCTATAGGCCCCCTTCAAAAAACTGGAAGGCTGCTCTGAGGTCTCCACGCAGCCTTCTCTTCTCCAGGCTGAACAGCCCCAACTTTCTCAGCCTATCTTCATACGGGAGGTGCTCCAGTCCCCTGATCATCCTCGTGGCCCTCCTCTGGACTTGTTCCAACAATCCCGTATTCTTTTTATGTTGAAGACACCAGAACTGTACCCAATACTTCAAATGAGGTCTCACAAGAGCAGAGTAGAGGGTCAGGATCACCTCCTTCGACCTGCTGGTCACGCTCCAATTGATGCAGCCCAGGATACGGTTGGCTTTCTGGGCTAAGAGTGCACACTGCTGGCTCATGTTCATTTTCCCATCAACCAACACCCCCAAGTCCTTCTCCACAGGGCTGCTCTGAATCTCTTCTCTGCCCAACCTGTAGGTGTGCCTGGAATTGCTCTGCCCCAGGTGTAGGACCTTGCACTTGGCATGGTTAAACTTCATAAGGTTGGCATCAGCCCACCTTACAAGTGTGCTGAGGTTCCTCTGGATGGCATTCCTTCCCTCCAGGGTATCAACCGAACCACACAGCTTGGTGTCATTCCAAACTTGCTGAGGGCGTACTCAGTCCCACTGTTCATGCCACCAACGAAGATGTTGAACAAGACCAGTCCCAACACCGATCCCTGAGGGGCACCACTCATTACGGGTCTCCAGCTGGACACTGAGCCATTGACCACAACCGTTTTCATTCGGCATTCCAGCCAGATCTTTATGCAGAGTGGTCCATCCATCAAATTGATCTCTCTAATTTAGAGACAAGGATGTCGTGTGGGACAGTGTTGAATGCTTTACACAAGTCCAGGTAGATGACATCAACTGCTCTACCCCTGTCCATCAGTTCTGTAGCCCCATCATAGAAGGTCACCAAATGGGTCAGGCAGGATTTCCCCTTAGTGAAGCCATGCTGGCTGTAACCAAGCAACTTGTTGGTTTTTTATGTGCCTTAGCATGCCTTCCAAGAGAATATTTAAGAAGCTTTAAGAAACTTTAAGAAGCTTTAAGATTTTACCAGGCACAGAGGTGAGACTGACTGGTCTGTAATAACCCAGGTCATCCATTTTCCCCTTCTTGAAATGGGGGTTATATTTCCCTTTTCCCAGTCATCTGGAACATCACCTGATTGTCACGATTTTTATAAATGATGGCCAGTGGCTTAGCAACTTCATTTGCCAGCTCCTTCAGGACCCACAGATGGATTTCGTCAGGTCCCATGGACTTGTGTACGTTCAGGTTCCTAATATGGTCTCGCACCAGATCCTCTCATACAGTGGGACTAGGGTCTTCATTCTCACAGTCCCTGCACCTGCCTTCCAAGACTTGCATTGTGTGGTCAGAGCATTCACCAGTGAAGACTGAGGCAAAGAAGTCATTCAGAACCTCAGCCTTCTCCAAATCATGGGTAGCCAGTTCTCCTGATTGCTTTCGGAGGGAGCCTACGTTGTTCCTAGTCTGTCTTTTAGTCACTACGTACCTATAGAATCCCTTCCTGTTATTCTTAACATCCCTAGTCATGTTTAATTCCAGCTGGGCCTTAGTTTTCCTAACCTGGTCCCTAGCTTCCCGGACAACATCCCTGTATACTTCCCAGGACTCCTGCCCTTGTTTCCACCTTTTATAAGCCTCTTTTTTCTTTCAAAGTTTCCTCAGCAGCTACTTATTTATCAAAGAAGGTCTCCTGGCCCTCCTGCTGCACTTCCTTCTAGTTGGGTTGCAACACTCCTGAGCTTGCAGTAGGTGATCCTTGAATATCAACCAACAGCCTTGGGCTCCCCTGCCCTCTAGGGCTGTATCTCATGGAACCTTACTAAGCAGGTTCCTGAAGAGGCCACAGTCTGCTCTCCTGAAGTCCAGGGCAGTGAGCTTGCTGCACACTCTTCTCACTGCCCTGAGGATCTCGAACTCGACCATCTCATAATTGCTACAACCAAGGCTGCCCTGGAGCGTCACATTTCTAACCAGCCCCTCCCTGTTGGTGAGCACGAGGTCAAGCATGGCACCTCCGCTTGTCGGCTCCTCTATAACTTGCAGAAGGAAGCTGTCTTCCACACAATTGAAGAACCTCCTAGACTGCTTGTGCCGGGCTGTACTGTCCCTCCAACAGATATCAGGGTGGTTGACGTCCCCCATGAGAACAAGGACCTGTGAGTGTGAGACTTTTCCTTTTTGTCTGTAGAGTGCTTCATTTCACAAAGTCCTCTTGATCAGGCGGTCTGTAACAGATCCCCACAGTAATGTCCCCATAGCTGTTCTCCCTTTAACCCTCACCCACAAACTGTTGACTGCTCACCTGTCCTCAGGCAGAGTTTCATACTCTTCAGCTTATCCCTAACATGAAGGGCAACTCCCCCTCCCCGCCTGCCAGGCCTGTCTTTCCTAAAGAGCCTGTAACCTTCTATTCCAACACTCCAGTCATAGGAGCCATTCCACCATGTTTCTGCGATGCCTATTTTATCATACCCCCGTAGACGTGCACACATCTCTAATTCCTCTTGTTTGTTCCTCATGCTACGAGTGTTTGTACAGAGGCATCTGAGCCGACTCCAAACGAAGCCAGTTCATTGGCTGGAGCGGCTGGAATATCTCTTCATCGCTCTGAGCATTTATTATAGATGTTGGCAACTGACTGGGTGTGTTGGGATGGAATGATGCCCCCTCCCCCAACACATCTAGTTTAAAGCATCCTTGACCAGTCTGGCAAGCCTCCTACCAAAACAACTCTTCCCCTTTGCTAGACCAGCTCCACCAGCCCCCACTAGACCTGGCCTACAAACTTGGGTCCCGTGTTCAAGACACCCAAACCCCTGACTATGGCACCACCTTTCTAACCATTTATTAACCTAACCCATCCTCCTAGCCTTTTTAGGGTCCTCCCCTGTGTCCTGAAGAATTGATGAAAAGACTATCTGAGCTCCAGAGCCCCTAACCATCTCTCCCAGTGCTCTGTAGTCCTTCTTTATGCTCTCCAGGCTACTGCTATCTATATCACTAGCACCCACATGGATCACTAGAAGTGGGCAATAGTCAGTGAGACTTACTAGAGCAGGCAGCCTCTCTGCAACATCCCTGATCCCTGCCCCTGGTAGGCAACACATCTCCCTTGAGACTGGGTCAGGCCGACACATGGGTGCCTCTGTTTCTTTCAAAGTACAGTCCCCTAGTACTATGACCTGCTGCTTTTTCCTGGCAGCACCAGTAAAGATCTTCTTTGCAGTGGACCAGCAGGTTGTTTCTGATGTGTTTCCTCATCAGCTCCCTGCAGGACAGCAAAGCGGTTTTGGGTGGGGACATCAGATTTAGGGGGAAGCCCCTTTCTTTTAATTGTCCTCTTCCTCTTTTTTGTTGTTGTTGTTGTCACTATTTCCCAGCTTCCTGGGTTAACGGCCTCCTTCTTTCTTCTTTCCTCCATGAGCTACAGGGGACGCTTGAGGCCCCCGCACAGTTTGGGCCAGGAGCAAGCATTCCTGCTTCCTCTCAGCTTCCCTGACATCTTTCAGCCTATTAACAGCATCCCGCAGCTCAGCCCCTGCTGCAGGAGGACCTCCACCAGGGAGCACCGAGTGCAGCGCTGCCCATTGTGCACCCTCCCCTCACCAGACCAGTGCAGGCACTCTCTACACCCCGAGCTCTGCACTGCAGCCTCCCCTCCCACCGGCTCTGTCTGGGTGCCTACGCTGGCCACCGCCGGGGCAGCCAGAGCAGAGCTCCCGGACCGGGCCCTGCTCACACGGCGAGTGCTCACCGTCCCGCTCTGGTGGCCCTCGCAAACTGCCCTGACCTGTTTGCCCGCCGTTGCCCCCTGTTCGGTCGCGCTCCCTGGGGAAGGTTTTTACCCACTCAGGGCTGGTGCCGCTCCTCCTGGCTCCGCCCGCTGTGAGTCCCTGATCGCCTCAGCTGAGCTGCCGGCTCCTGGGCAGGTCCCGTCGCGGACTTGAGGCTCCCTCGGTGGCTCTCGCCGCTCTGAGTTGAGGCTGCCGGACGCTGAGCTTCCCCCTGCTCCGGTGTTGAAGGTGTCCTCTCTCGAGCTACTCACCTCAGCAAATTGTACCCTTGTCCTACCCCTACATGTCCTTGTAAAAAGTCCCTCTCCAGATTTCTTGTAGCCCCTTTAGGGATTGGAAGGCTGCTGTGAGGTCCCCCCAGAGCCTTCTCTTTTCCAGTCTGAACATCACAACTCTCTCAGCCTGTCTCCACAGAAGAGGTGCTCCAGCCCCCTAATAGTGTTTGTGGCTTCCTCTGGACTTGCTCCAACAGGTCCATGTCCCTCTTATTTTGGTCTTCCAGAGCTGAATGCAGTACTGCTGGTGGGCTCTCAGAGCAGAGCGGGAAATTTGATGATAGTTTTGATATATAACCAGTCTTATTTTTAGATATCCAGGTTTATTCAAAATTCATAATGGGTCTGCTGAAATAGCAGTTATATGTGAAAGAATCAGGTCTGAGTTTTGCCAAGATGCCTGTGTTCAATAAAGACCTTACAGTGGAACATTAAGCTCCACATTTCTACTTTTTGGCATTCTTCAGTAAATAAACTTTGATAGTACAAACCAGACAGAGGTTAGGAAAATTTAATAAATGAATGAATACAAAATTACTCTATTTGAATGGTTGTGGTCATTTTCCCAAACTCCTCTACTGTAGCAATTCCTGTAGGTATGAATCATCTTGGTAGATGGGCACAAACTTAATTTAAAAATGCATTTTTAAAAGACACAAGAACCTCCAGCTACTTGGAAAACATTGTGAAACAATGAAAAAAATCCAACAGGGTCTGCCATCTACAGGATTCCTCACTACCATCTTCACCTACTTAATCATGACTGTCAGTAATTTGACACTTAAACAGAGAAATCAACATTATAGAACTAAGTATGTGTCATAGACTGTTTTCAGGAAGATTTTTTATTCTTCTCTACACATAGAAATC
This sequence comes from Pezoporus occidentalis, assembly GCF_034315485.1. NCBI lineage: Eukaryota > Metazoa > Chordata > Aves > Psittaciformes > Psittacidae > Pezoporus > Pezoporus occidentalis. The sequence goes on along the minus strand of NW_026913652.1, from coordinate 1,191,121 downwards.
AGGAAAAGTTAAATCTATGTGATCACATGGGAGCAAAAAATAGGACCAACACCACTGAAAAAAGTTAGTATGTTAAGAGGGTGCAGATACCTCCTATTGTATTTACTAGTCTTAAAACAGTTTCTTACATTGACTCTTCAGCAACTTAGAAATAGGCATATGCAGCAGTCCACAAACATATACACAAAGACTCAGATCTAGCTCCGAGGGTAAATATATTTCTTTTTTCACAATAGGTTTATAGTACCATATTCCTGACAAAACTACTGAGGAGATTGTAGAATTGTTGATAAAAGTAGAAATGAAGAAAAGGTGGTTATCCTTCATGTAAGGTTTGTGTTTCCACAGGTTGAATATGCCAGTGATAATAGAGGAAACAATAAGACTACTTTATTTTTAAATACAATTAATTAATTTTAAAATTAGTGACTTCAAGTGACATGGGGACCTTTACCTCTACCTCGATGCTATGGACCTGCAAAAAAACAAGCTGTTAAGACCCAACGCATACACAGACTGGGTATGTCTATCAGAGGAGGATCATCAGCTGGTACATATCTACTGCAAGGGAAAGAGATTCATCAAGGCCAAGAAGCAGACTGGGGAAACTTGCATAAAAGCTGCTATTCCTGTCACCCATCTAGAAAAGAGAAATTAAATCCTTATGATCATCAACCTATTATCTTTTTTTCTGAGAAGTTTCTTCTTTCATTATCATGTATCCCTTCCCTCAGACTAGATTACACCACTCTGCTTTGCAGCATTAATTCATAGATTTTTCCAATGGAAACTGATTATTAACCCTGTCATTATTAAATAATTTCTTCTCCAGGAACTGAACAATCCCTTCTATTGTATTTTGAATCCCCTTAAATCCTGTAAGTGAATTGTTAACTTAGAGGTACAGCAGCTGAATTTTACTACTGTACCACAAATTTCAGGATAACAATCCCCAAGTCTTTTGAGAGGGATGCCTGGCTGGTGAAGTCACTTAAAAGCCCTGCCAGAACAAGAAGTGAGAGCAGCTTGTGCAAATGTGTCCTTACTTGTGAAATATCCCCTTCAGACCCCAGTTCTGCTCCAGCAAACAGAGCTGGCTGGAAACATGTCAGGAGTCGCACCAGCTAAAAAAATTTGCTGTAGTGTAAAAGTGAGGAGAACCTGCACTTAACAGGGACAGAGATCTTTAGCTGATGTAAAGCATTCAGTGGCTCCATTCTGAAGTGCCTTTGCTCAAAATCTAGCACATGGTCTTTTTAACTTTCAAGAAAAGATAATAGGGAAAACTCCCAATCAGACTCAAAAAATTGTAGAGACATTGGATAATAATAATAAATGGGAAGGAAGAAGCTCTAAAAGAGGAAAACTGATTTCTAGATGTTTTGCCAGCACTGACTTCCCTTCACCTCCCTGCTTTCTGCTCCCCACACACAGGCTCAAACACCCTCCTCTCCGCTTTCTCCAGGAGGGGAACAGATTTTGCAACACTTCCCTGCTGTGGTGAGCTCTTACTGACACACAGTTCCCCTGATATCTCACAGATACAAAGAAACTTTACACAAGGGATCAGGAACTGAGCTAACGAATGTTTGGGACCATTGAATTTTTTTCTTCTGAGTGTATGCATATTCCATTTGCCAACTGGCCCACATTCATCTTGTTTCTGAATGATTTTCTGAATGGGATTTTGATGGCTCTCTGGACTCTGTATCTCCACAGGTGACTCTAAGGGTCCATCTGTAAAGTGCCACCTGACACAATGGGTGTGATGAGAATCATTAGGTGATAGGTAGAATGTAGGTTTAAATCTTCAGCAGTTTGAACCCAGAGACATGACAAGATTCATTATTCTGATCCCCATAGTCTCGTCATGTAATGCTGTCAAAGATGTGCAGTGACCACAAGACCAGACGAACTCTGTCACTTCGGTAAAGAATTTAAGGAAGCCTCCCCAGTAAAAAACAATCCCAAATCAAATGAAACCATCAAAGATGGACTTTATGATTTTCTGTTAGCTGGTAGATATTACTCATAAGCAAGCAGATTGAACAGCCTATTAACCTGATAAACTCCCAGAAATTTAAAGAAATATATCTGTAGCTGCTGATATTAACATTATTCACAAGCATTTACTGTTTATAGTTGAATCTTTGGAGCTAAGGGTTAACTTTTTGATACAATGATGTATGTGCTTGCTCCAGTTTCTAGGCAATACATTTTCCCAAGTGTGCTCCGGTTAAAAAGGGGATGTGTAACAAATAGCTATGACTTTCCCAAACTACTTCTCAAAAATTTGAGTAGTTAAATTTACCTGAGGTTTGCCATAACAAATGCAATGCAAAGAAAAATTCTTGTGGCCTAAGCTGTTTTGTTTCCTAATCATTTAATGAAGTGAAAGGTTTTTTTGTTTGTTTGTTGTTTTTTTTTTGTTTGGGTTTTTTTTTAATTTATTTTGTTATGAAGGAAGCTGGAAATAATCACATGCTCTTCCCAGACGTATAATAACTCTCTCCTGCCAAAAAGCCCTGGCAGTTCAGCTCATGAGAACCTACAGTGGTATTTCCAGGGGTTTAAAGACTCAGTTTTCCCTGAGTTCAATAAAGTCTTTCCCAAATACTCTGAATTCTACAAATAGATAAAAATAATGTGTTCATCTCATCATCTTCAATCCCCCAAAGATTTTTTATATTTCATTTCCTTCATTTTACTGGCCTGGAAATATTGTCACAGCAGCTTCCATCAGAGTTTTCAACCAAATCTATGCCAGCTCTTTTTTCAACTACAAAATGTAGTATAACAAAGTGATATTTTGCTAATTTTGGTAATTATTCACTCTGATAACTGCATTCATCAAAACTAAAAATAAATTTGGTTCAGACTCAAGTAAAAGACTGGACTGAAGTTTTGGAAATCTCTTAGTCAAAGCTGAGGTCTAGCTTGCCTCTTTTCATCTGAACAAAGGTAACTCAGGCAAGGGAAATACTGGTTGTCCTGGGTTCAGCAGTTGCAGTCATTTTCCTCCTTCTTAGTAGCTGGTACAGTGCTGTGTTTTTGACTTTCAGCCTGAGAATAACACTGATAACACCAATGTTTTTAGTTGCTGCTCAGTAATGTGTACTCTGACAAAGGACTTTTCTGAGTCTCGTGCTCTGCCAGGGAAGAGGGGAAGCGGGAAGAAAGCAGAGACAGGACACCTGACCCAAACCAGCCAAAGAGGTATTCCATACCACAGCACGTCATGCCCAATATAGAAACTGGGGGCAGTTAACCGGAAGGGCCAGATCACTGCTTGGGTCGGTCTGGGTATTAGTCAGCAGGTGGTGAGAGGTTGTATTCTCTTCCCTTGTTATTTCCCTTATCATTATTATTATTGGTGGCAGCAGTAGTGGTTTGTGTTATACCTTAGTTACTGCACTGTTCTTATCTCAACCTGTGGGAGTTACATTCTTTTGATTCTCCTCCCCATCCCTCTGGGAGCGGGGGGAGGAAGGGAGGGGGAGTGAGTGAGCAGATGTGTGGTTCTGGATTGCTGTCTGAGCTTAAATCATAACACTGATGTACGCAGCTCAGGGACAGATGTGGGCTGTGGCTGGGGCCATTGTCAGTACACAGTGCAGAGGGATATACTCTCCTAGGTCAGGATGCTTCATAGCATGGGAACATCACTCCTCAAGACACCATGGTGAAGATATTTCCTTGGAAATCAGGACCCTGCTTCTCTTTGTTTCAAGGATTTACCACTATATGACTAATATTGTCCTTAGTTCTGCAGCTGGAGATGATACCCCTAAAGTAGGTGCTTGGGATAAGAGTTCTTTCCAGAAATTAAAAGTAACATAATGAATATGCTTTACCCCAAAATAACCTCTGCAAGTCTTAATTTTGATCCTACTCAAGTCAGGGAATTCCATAATACTTTTTTAAAAATATTGTTGTACTGTTTTTGTTACGTCCGTACATGATTGTGAATTTAAAGCTGCAGTTTTCAATCCTTGGTTTCTCTGTTAGAGATACAGAAGGTCTGTTTTTAAATTTTTTTGCTACTCCTACTACCTTATAGACATGAATCACATTTCTCACCACTTGCCATGTAATTGGAAGGTGTTACAATACATCTTCATCTATCTCTGTTGCCTTGTGCTAATATATATTAAGAAAGTGCAAATAAAACCATGGCAGGCTGCAGCACTGACAAGAACAGTCATTCTGCATCAAAGAGTTGATTCCCAACTTTCAGATCCAAATGATTCCATTTCTTTTGCTCTAGTTCATTCATTCTAAAGAGGTAAAAGCAGTCCTTCAGGCTGACTATAAGTATTAGAAAAAACAGAATTAACAGTTTTTCAGCCTACTTCAGTGGTCACAAAAGAATGTGGATTGTTCCATAGAAATCTGATAATGAATAATTGTGATCTACAAAAAGTCTAAGACTTAAGTGGTTTGTCTTGTAGTTATTATTATATACCCAATGTACTCCTGTATGGAGAACCAATGATAAATGCACAGGTTGCATCTGTACAGAAATCTAGCCTGGGTAATCATGGAGACTTCTTTGAAAAGCTTCACTTATGTCTGGTTATGTACAGATCTCAGTTGCCCTCACAGCAAGAGATGCTGATTCTCTTTGTAGATGCAGCCAGGGCCACTTCATTGCACTGAAATGTTACTGAAATACAGATGTTACATATGGAAGCACTAAAATCCTGGTGCAGTTCTTCCAGGACAGTCTGCAATCCCACACCTCATAGAATCATAGAGTGGTCAGAGTTGGAAAGGACCTTAAAATTATCCAGTTCCAACCCCTCCCCTGCGCAGGGACACCTCACACTAAGCCAGTTGCTCAAAACACTGTCCAGCCTGGCCTTGAACACTGCCAGAGATGGAGCATTCACCACTCCTTTGGGCAGCCTGCTCCAGTGCCTCACCAACTTCACAGTAAAGAGCTTCTTCCTTATATCTAACCTGATCTTCCCCTGTTTAACTTTGAAGCCATTACCCCTTGTCCTAATGAAGAGTCCCTGTCTAGCATCCAAATCCTCCACCCACATCAGGGAACTGCACAGTCACAGCTAGCCTCAAGTTCTTCTTTGACATTTTTGAATGACCACCCCTTTGCTCACGATGGCACATCCTCAAGGGGAGTGAGAGGTAAGAACTCAGCCAGTGTCCAGTGTTCCTCCTGGGATGCAGGCAATATCTTTCACCTACCATAGACTAGGACTGGAGCTCAAGCTGGATCTTCCCCATTGCAAAATGAAGGCTTTAAAGCTTTCTCTGTTACAAAATGTTAAAGACATTGTGAATATTCATTTTAATGAGCCCTTTTTGGGGTTTTGAGCAAAAGTACTGCCCTGGGAGCCGATTCCCAGCTCATGATCCTAGGTAATCAGCTCCTGAGCTGGACTATAACAGGCAGGTGCTCTCAGCAGCCACAGGACTGCACATGATGATTTTCTGTGTTCTGTCCTCTAGGACTGGGGTTTAGCTTTAGAGAAAAAGGGCCTAAATATTCAGGCCTGCAACATCTATTTGAATCTAAGGGGTTTAGCTACTGTAGCTAAATCATTCGCAGTAATTATTTTCATGGAGATGTCACACTGAAATCAGTATCCCATTCTGGGCCGGTACCAATAGGCAGTCCCTTCTCATTTCCTGTACTTGTTTTCTTGTGACAAAACAGCTATTGAAAGCCCATTTGGACATGTAACCCTAAAATACATGAGTGTAATGCTGCTTCAGAAGACTGGTCCAAGTATCAGTGTTGACAATGTCTGATTCTCTTAAATTTGGCCATGTAAAATTCCAAAGAAAAGTGTGGGGCTTTTTTGTTTGGGATCATTTCATAGTGTTTTGCTTTAAACAATGCCTAAGCCATGAAAAGGCTGCAACAGGAAGCTGAAAACTTCGTTATTTGTTGTGATGCCTTACTGTAAATAATTAACATATTTTAATGGCTTAAAAAGAATGCAAAATCATCAGTTTTCATTCATCTATAATAAATAGGGAGGAGTAGGAGGAGTGAACTAACAGAAGCATATGAGATAAATAGTATGAATTAAAGTTAATAAATAATGCGTACAGTGTTAGTCATCAGTTTTGCCTTGCACATCCCCTATGCTGCACAATGAAATATCTTACGACTATTTTGAAATGCCCCTGTTTTGTGTGGAAAAATATTGATTGCATTTAAGCAGATCTTCAGAATAAGTCACTTCAGATGAGAATTAAGACAGTTTAAAGAGGAAGATAAATCTAAACATTTCTTTCTCACACAGTTTTTTTTTCTATTTTTTTTAATGTGATATGATTCATAAATATTTGACAGGCTACAGCTCAGTAAATGTCATTTTCTTGGCTCTGGGGGAAGTTTTACTCTGAGTGTTGATCAAAATGATATATAGCCTCTCTGGAACAAGCAGGACAAATACTACGTATCTGCAGGCCAGATTCTAGGTCTGACAAAATAAATCACAAAACCTCAATTGTATTCCAAGTATAGCAGGGGCAAGTGGGTAAATCTAGGTCCAGGTTGTAGCAGTATTCCTATACTAGCAGATCTTTTCTGACTTTTCCTTAGCTCTTCACTTGCAGATAGCCGTATAAGTTTAAGAAATAACCTCTGTAAACTATAAAGGTGTGTCTTACATTATGAAAAATACAGTGACTATGACATTTTTCACTGATTTTTGAAACTTCCTCATGCCTAAGATGCAAAAATTTTTCCCTCTTACATCAGTGATGTGAGGGCCATGCTTGGAACGTGAGGGGAAGCTCTGACCTGAAGAAAGGAGGTAGCCATGAACTGCATGCATTTTATCAATCCCTTTGTGCTTTTTGGTGGACTGTGTGACAAACATTGAACAGCGGGAGCTGGAATTGAGAGGGTCAAGGCTGATGCAGTCTGATTCCAGAATTTCACAGTGAACCACTCCACGTCTCTGTGGAGTTCAGTCAGACAACAGAGGAAGATGCAAGAAGATGTTTTTATTGCCTTTTTGGTTGCCTTCTTGTGCTAACTTCTAAACCTTATCCCCTCCCCTCCCAAGAGATACACAAGTAATGTGGCATGGGACAAGCAGATTACTTGGGCAACAGGCATCTAGGTAGTGTTCCCACACAGAAATTCTTGGTTTTCAGTGGACATGTTTTTGATTCAAAGTTTTCACTTTCCAAAATAACAGAGCACTAATGAAGCATTTTCCCATAAAAATACGGCTGCCTCAGTAAGGAAAACAAGACCAAAAGTCAGTAAAAGCAGATGAACAATAATAATATTAGAGATATAGTTACCATCCTACACACTTAAACGTTATTTGTCTTTAGTGACATTTGCTGGAATTCATTCTATGAGCAATGTAAGCAATTAGCAATGGAAAAGACCTATTCTAAGGCATCTCATCCGGCTCCTTAAAACAGGAAGTTGTCCCTACAGATGGGTGATTAGTACAAAAATATTTGGATTCACGCTTCCTAGGAACTATAACTGATACGCTGATACCATAGGAAGTGTTGGTGCTTTCATTTGCTTTCTGTAAACCAACTGTCCTGTCAATTTTAACATCTTTACCCTGAGTAGATGTTGAACCTAGGGCCCTCCATTCTTTCCTACATGAATCCTTCCATTATTAATTATCTGAATGACAAGTAAAAAAGAAGGGGGTGTCATGAGCGGCTCTCCTTCTGCAAGTGCCATAAAAGAAAAAAAAAAAAGAAGAAACTGCTCTTCAATACATTTTGTAGGGAGCCTAATCCCAGAAGTGAGTATCAGGTGCCACCTGGTAAATCTGTCTGGGTTTGGGCCATGTGGAGTTTTGAGGAAAAGAGGCCAAGTTTAGGATGTGGTTGGGTTTAGGTATGATGGCGGTGCCAGCCACATCAGCCCTGTCAAGATGCCGGGCAGTTCTGGACATGCTTAGAGGTTGGTCATGCTGAGTGGGTTGATCATAAAATCACAGGTTAGGGTTATGGCAGTTAAATTTTGCTGAAATGCCAGTTTAGAGCCACCAAGCATTCCGAGAGTGCGGGACAAGGAGAAGAAAAGGAAGCTTCAAGCCTGGTTTTCCATAACTTTTGGTTAGTCAAAGACTAGACGTCAAAATGTATTGTTTGTTTTTTTCGGCTTTATAGTTGGATTGTAATATACCTGCCAAATTCCTTATGAATAGTTGGTGACACAAGTTGATTTGGAAAGCTTTCTGTTGAAGGAAGGTGACTTTTAATAATCTATTTCCTTATGATGTACTTATAGTATTTCACATACTTTTCAGTCTAAAACTCTTTATGATCCTTTTAATCCTAGTATTTTTAACCATCAATTCAGCAATGAAGTACATATCTTTGTCTATTTCAGAATGAGTTTCTAATGGCAGTGCTTTGCACTCAGCCTCTGTGGTGAGACAAAGGCTATTTCCATCCACTTTCTTGCATTTGAGAAGGCCAGTATTTCAGAAGAATGTGATAAGCTCCATAAGTTCCTTTTGTTTAGTCATTAATGCCTCAGGAGAAAATTTTTGTACTTGGAAGCACAGAGATAGACAGTTGTAACTAGATTAAGGAGGATGTCATAAGAATTGATTAAGTGCATGATATTTTTTATATTGTCTGTTTAGCTATTGTACAATGGGACCTTACATAAGAGTGCACATTGTGGTATTGTATGACTGGTAAAAGGAAACGTCCTTTTAGCTTTTAACATCCGTTTCATGCTTCATTATCCACTACTATCCTAAGCAAACTAAATAATCCCTTCTACACAACCCCCCTGGAAGTCCCCTGCTTGTTTTGTTCTTTTGGTGAGCTGAGTGCTTGGGCTTTGGGTGGCATTAGCAGATGATGTAGAGCAATTACAGCTCACTTTATGGAACTCAGCTTTGACACCAGCTAAGCATTGCCCTTACAGCCAGCATCAGTAACATAGCGTGGAGAAAGGCAGCCTTTTCACCAGCCCAGCCTTCTCACACAGGGCAGAAGAGGGAGTGTAATAAAAGGAACCCTAAAATCCCAATTATTACGAGAAGGATATGTCCGTGCAAGCAGCATGGAAGGCTGCCTTGAGTCAACCCTTTCAGTGAAGACCTCTGAAGACAGGCAAAGGGTGTGTGCAGTTATCCTGGGGCCAAGGCATGTCAGAAGTAGGACAAATTCACACAATACTGCAGAAATCCTGGACTGCCTTGAAGGCTGTAAGGCTATTTAAGGAGACAGCACAGTCCAACTTGGGAGACAGAAAAGGTGGTTAAAGCATGTTAGTTATGCAAAATACATACAAAACTCTTCCAAAGAAGGACATCGGTTATATAACTAAGAAACAACTGGGGGGGGGGTGTACAAGACCTAAATGACTGATGATATATGACCTAAATGACTGAAATGCATGACCTAAATGACTGAAATGCATGACCTAAATGACTCTCACCTAAGAGAGGTTAGGATCCAATCACCAAAAGTAATACTTAAAAAGGCTCACAGAATTCAGTGGCACAGCAAGGACTAACATCAGTGGAGGGGCTGATTTCACATGTAGACTGTACAAATGCCCTAAATATGGCCATGAAAGAGGACTGAGTTGCCTTGCAGCTCTAAAGGGTAATAGCATAAGCAATAACTGGAAGAACAAGCTATGCTGTGCATTTGTACCACAGTATATTTCACATGTTGTCTTTATTAGACTTGTTGCAAAGTAGTCCTCTTGTAAGGAACATCCTCTTATCTGGCTGTCAGAAATATGTAATTTTATTTCCTCCAAGGCCAAAGCCACAGCAAAAGGGCACATTGAACTATTAAAAAGTTATCTGAGGAGAGCAGAAGAATAAGCAAGCTGAAATGGATGCTTTTCTGTGTTACAAGAGTTGTGGGGAAGGGGTTGCCAATCTCTGTATCAGAGGTAGTAATCTGACAGAAGGCAAATTTATCCCAAACTCTCAAGTAAATCATAGTGTTAATCTAAGACACAGATATATGGCCTTTTGCTGTTTTGTACTCTTTTGCTTGATGGGAATCATCAGGAGAAAATAATATATTTCTGTTTAAATAAGTTGTGGAGTTATTTTAAGCTGTTGCTGGTCATGGGAACATAGAGGACAAGAACTTACAGGAGACCTACCTGGCTGCTAACACTGTCCTGGTGAGTAATCAGGGATGGGTGAAAATGAGAGGCTTTGGGAACCCCCTCAGAAAAGAGGAAAGGTCAGCAAAACCCTCAGTGCCCCAACTGCAGCAGGCATACCAGCAGAGCAAGCAGTTTGCTCAGAAACATATGTAAGTGTAAGTTTACTGCTTATGAAGAGGTACTGAACAAAATTTCTAGTTCAGACCTGCTCCCAGATTGAGTATTCAAGCCTAAAGGTATTCAGTTTAATTATACAAACTGTTTTGTAACGCAGTACATGAAAAGAGGTTTACAAATGACTGACAGAACAGAGTTATGAATGACCATGTTGTTTTGGTGGATTAAGAGAAAAAGAAAGTTTCTTTTGGATAATGCTTTGAGGAGAGCTTCAAATTCAGGCAAATAAAGGGTGTGACTGCATCTTTTGGATGCTCTTTTAAAAACTGGCCTATGGTTTACAGACTTAATCTGGATCCCAGGAAAGTTAGCAGTATAATTTGTATCCTTATCCACATCCTTAAGAGAAGTTCCCAGGTCAGCATTATGGAGTGTTGTGGAGGAATATGTATTACTATGCCAAAGATTATTTTCAGAATGCACATAGTTATTTTGTTTAGTGAATTGTCCTGAACTCAGGTGAACTGCTATATCTCAACAGAGCTGCTACATATCTATTACAGATCACGGGGTCCTCTTATAACTGCTGTACTTCTTTAATAAATTGTTTTTAAGGGGACACCAGAATTAACAAAATTTTGTTCCCTGGGCACTCCTTTTAAGTCATGTTATTTCATGTTCATATTGATCTTGGAAGGTGCACAGCTTGAAATTTCAGGTTTTGGATCAGTGTATTGAAAGCCTTTATCTCCAGCACTTTAAAAAATAAAATAAAATAAATCTTAGAGAGTGGAGGAGTTCTAAAAATAACTGTTTGGGCTGTCCCAAACCTGTCCCAAGAGAGGATGGCTATAGAAAAAGTCTACATCCATATTCAGATGAATCATAAATTATTCACTAATAGTTAAAGAGGGAGAAATGTAGAAAAATGTAACCTCTTGGCCCTTCCTTCCCCAAACAGCTAAAGTTCTCAAGAAAACATGAACTATTATAAATATTAATAACTCCTCTTAGAGCCTAATTTGCTGCTGAAAATCCTGTTACAGAACTTGCTTATCAGGCATGAAAGAGAATATATAATGATTTGAGATCACAAATTGAGGGAACATGTTTATTAGTGGTCAAGATAATTCTTGATATAGATGATCACACTCAGAGGTAGCACAGGCAAGTTTATATTGAATCTGGATTCTCACCCAAGAAGTAGAATAACAAATTATTGTCAACAGTAAGGTGCAAATAATGAATATATCCTCTTCCAAACTCAGGATTTCATTAAAAGCATCATGGTGGGAAAGCAGGAGAGTGGGGGAATATCAGTGTTGATGTAGTACTGTTTTAAATCAAATTGAACTGTGCAGTACAGATTACATTTACAGCCATGGTGAAACCTCAAGCTAGAATTGATATTACTCTTAATGACTTGTCTTACATGTACATAAAAATCAAAGAGAAAATTTACAGCAGGAAGATGAAGGCACAGGCTCTGGGATGACATCCCTGATTGCTTGACCATGATGCTGGCAGTTGAGAGGCACACATGCCCAGAAAAACAGGGAAATATTTTCCCTGTGCTGGTGACACTAGCACAAGGGCAGCAACCTGAACAGTTGACATTTTGGAGGACATTTCTCAGAGCACTTAAACTGGCAGCATGTAGGCTGCCTTTTTATGAACTACAGATCTTAGCAATAGGGAAAGACTTAGAACAAGATGAGACTGGTACTTCCTTCAAACAAAGCTAGCCATGTAACACATGCCAGATGCCAGACTGTAAATGTGCATATTTCATCCAGATCACTTTATAAATTAAAAATATATGCTTTCCCTTAACAGTCTGCATTTTCTCATCATCACTGCATACACTTCTGCATACACTGCATTCCATCTGTATATTTACCTTACTTGTATCTTTATAATCTTTTATTTACCATCAGCATTAGTGTTACACTAGTGAAGTTGGCTGTATCTTTGTTCTTATCATCATATGAAAGTATTTTTACCTAATTAATATAGAAATCAAATTAACTGCTTTTCAGATCAGCTCTGTCCTGTTGTAAGTTGTAGCACAGAGACTTGTCTGATGCTCATAAACACTGACGTGCTTTTTTAATGAACAGACCCCTTCAAAAACACAGCCATACACACTGTTAACTAAAGTGTCCTATTTCTTCTAAGCAGTAGTCACACATCTCTCAGAGAAGTATATTCTGTCAGTCCACTGTAAATTCACTATTTCTCATATACGTTAAGGTATTTAAAGCATTCTTGGAAAGAAACTCTTGGAAAAAAAATATTTAATAAGTGGTCATTCAACACAAGTAAAGTGGAAAGCTACCGGTATGCAATTATTATTGTTCAGAATAACTTAACTTGCTAAAGGAGTTGGCAAAGAACTTAAGCAGTATTTATCTTTAGGGAGTAATGCATAATAAAGCCATTCCACATTTTTCATTGCTTGGCTTATTTATTTTTTTTATTTAGTCCTAACTTTATATTGCTGAGGTTGAGATGCAGGTTAGTACTCCAAAAGATTTAGCAAATATGAACCTGATAAGTGTCACTGAAAATACTTTGATTTACTTTTATTTTAGGTATTTTTTAAGCTGGAACTGGTGATTCATATCTTTGTTATTGACCCAAAAGTATTACTATAAAGGTCATCGGATTCAGTAGTAGAAAGAAACTATCCCATTATTTTGCATATCTTTTTCTGTAGATTTCAGCAGACAAACTTCACATTTCTTCTCCCATGATGGAAAACCACTGCTTTTGAGTATTAAAATACCAGCTTCATAGATGCCATGAGTTTCTGTGTATAACAGGTTTACCATAATACAAAAAATTAACCATAGATATATGGAAACCAGCACTTGAAACTTTCAGAGAATATATACCTCATCAATTTTTTTATTCATCAATTTTTAATTGATGAATAACAGCACATAGATTAAAGATATCTTCAGAAGGTAACACAATCAAATAAGTCTAACTTGCAAGTGCAGAAAGGACTAAAGTCACAGAGTGAAAGGAAGGAGCTCACTTCATGGCTCATGACTAACAATGAGCCACTAAAATGTGTATCCAAACAGGATTTTAAGCACCAGTTTCAGATGTTCAAAGTAGAGATTTTCATTCAGGTATACTGGTAATGTAAATGTTTCTGAATTATCTGACTTGGTAGGATTTGACTGAGGGAAGTTTATATTGTTCAGCCTGTTCTCATCTAGTAAGTCACACAGTTGGCCACAGCTGGGGAGCTGCAGCTGGACAACCAGTTTGAGGGGACCAGTGTGCTGGAGGGAACGCACAGGGAAATATTGCACTGTCTTGGGAAGCCCTTCTAGGTGTTTCAGTTTAATTCATTTAGTACAGCCTAGCCTTGAACACTGCATTTACCATTTCTTTGGGGAACCCATTCCTGTGCCTCACCACCCTCACAGTAAAGTACTTTTTCCTTATATCTAACCTGAACTTCCCCTGTTCAAGTTTTAACCCATTACCCCTTGTCCTGTCACTGTAGTCCCTGATGAAGAGTCCCTCTCCAGCATCATTGTAGGCCCCATTCAGATACTGGAAGGCTGCTCTGAGGTCTCCACATCTTCCCTTCTTCACCTGAACAACCTCAATTTTCTCAGCCTATCTTCATACGGAGGGTGTCCCAGCCCCCTGATCAATCTCATGGCCTTCCTCTGGACTTGTTCCAACAGCTCCATGTCCTTTACGTTGAGAACACCAGAACTGTACACAATACTCCAAGTAAGTTCTTACAAGAGCAAAATCGAGGGGAGGATCACCTTCAATCTGCTGGTCACACTCCTTTTGATATCTTGTAGTGTCCTCTGATCAAACGCTGCAGCAAGGTGATATACCAAATTAGTGTGTACGCTCAACTCTGCTCCTCATTCTAGAAATAATAATAAAAGAGAAAACACATAATGTAGCAATAACACAGGTACGATAGTCTAAAAATACACTGTGGAGCTGTACCATGACTGAGAAGTCAGCTTACGGCATTAGAGCGGCTGCTGATACTCACATCTTCATGTGTTAACCTGGGCCACAGCTACTTGAGGCTGTCCATGCCAAAGGGTAGTAGAGCAGGTTGTTAAAGTAAAAAAAAATGGACTCTGGAGGATAAGGGAGAGCAGCCAAAGTATTTAGCTCTTTCAGTGATCAAAAGCGTGAATTATTAAAGCATAAAAAGTCTAGCAAGCAGTTGTTTTTCATAGATATCCATGGAAAAGCAGTTTTCTCTGGTTTGACTTACAACCAATTAAAAATCTGTACAAAACATGCTGGTAATAATTTCTTTCTATGCAGGCTTGTCTGCAGCAGCTTTCAGAGGTTATTCACACAAAATACACTAACACACCCACCACCTTCTCTGATGAAGAGAAAAAAAGGTTATCCACTCCCGTTCCCCAGCCTTTCAAAGGAATGCCTTCACTCATCCGCAGTTCCCTGCAGAGCCAGGCTGGAACCTAATACCTGGCATGAGATAATTTATGGAATCTAATTCTCCCAATCCACATTTCTGCACCTTTAGGCCCTCAGTCTGTTTGGGAGAAGTAAAGAATGGAATAATGTATCCTGACAAATTTGTAACCTATTCCAGTCTGCTGACAAGGGTAAAATTTTCCCCAATTCTTCCAAAAGGCAACAAATTCAAGCCCTGGAGACTAGATTATTTACTGTCATTAAGCATACAATAGCAATTTGATGTATCTAAAAACATACTTGCCAGCTGGCTCATCTGCTTTTCTCTCTATCACTCCCAAAACAAAGAATACTTTTACTTTTTCCAGTCCAAGGTTGTAGGGCTGCATGTTGCTGTTCTGAACCCAAATGGAGGGGCTTATAGTGAGAGCATACTGACTGCACTGGGAATATAAATGTGCTGTGGCACTGGGCGTGCATGCACATGCATACCCTGTTTGATCACCATCTATCTAGAAATGAAGTAGATATAAAGGGCAAAAGACACTGGAAGGCTAGACACATGTATTTGCCTGGCTCCAAAAGTTTTGTAAGTTTATTAGCACATGGCTGAGAAAAGGTTTTCCACTACAAAATTGCCCACAAAGAAATATAAGTTTTTAAAAATGTCAAGCTATTTCTCCTTAAGTGACTTTTTCAGGGACTAAACTCAAGGAAATGTAAGCTAGGGAATTCATCATTTTTTCACTGTCAATGAGGTCATGGCAGGATGTGTCCCAGGTGTTCTGAGTCCAGCCCAGCCTCTGTCCAACAAAGAATCCCTGTCCAGCCTACCAGAAACAATATGCTTCATCTCAGCAGTGAAAGACTGAAGGCCTGAGTGCCCAAAGCACTGGTCCACTTCAGCCCTTGCTTTTGTTCAAATGGTGGGAGCCATGTGATGGTCAATTCCCATGCTTACCATATGCTCTGACATATGCAACTGAAGTTGCCACCAGAGTCATGTAGGCTCCACAATTACAGATAACTGCTAAATTGTCCCGGGTTTGAGTTAATTTTTTAGAAATAGAGTTAATTTTTGAGAAATAGAGTTAATTTTCCTCCAGCTAGCTGGTGCAGTGCTGTGTTTTGGCTTAAGTCTAAGAATAACGTTGATAACACACCTGTGTTTTAGCTGTTATTAAGTAGTGCTTGCCCAAATCGTGGTCTTTCCATTTATATTCCCATGCTCTGGAAATCATGGTCTTTTCATTTTTCCTTCTCAGTGAGAAGGGATACAAGAAGCTGGGAGGAAGCACGGCCAGGACAGCTGACCTGAACTAGCCAAAGGAGTATTCCTACCAGTGAATGTTATGCTGGAGACCAGTAATGAGTGGCGTCCCTCAGGGATCAGTGTTGGGACCGGTCTTGTTTAACATCTTTGTCTGTGACATGGACAGTGGGATTGAGTGCGCCCTCAGCAAGTTTGCCGATGATACCAAGCTGTGTGGTTCGGTTGATACGCTGGAGGGAAGGAATGCCATCCAGAGGGACCTTGACACGCTTGTGAGGTGGGCTGATGCCAACCTCATGAGGTTTAACCATGCCAAGTGCAAGGTCCTACACCTGGTTTGGAGCAATCCCAGGAACAGCTACAGGTTGGGCAGAGAAAAAATTCAGAGCAGCTCTGTGGAGAAGGACTTGGGGGTGTTGGTTGATGAGAAAATGAACATGAGCTGGCAGTGTGCGCTCGCAGCCCAGAAAGCCAACCGTATCCTGGACTGCATCAAAAGGAGCGTGACCAGCAGGTCGAAGGAGGTGATCCTGCCCCTCTACTCTGCTCTTGTGAGACCTCACTTGGAGTATTGTGTGCAGTTCTGGTGTCCTCAACATAAAAAGGACAGGGAACTGTTGGAACAAGTCCAGAGGAGGGCCACGAGGATGATCAGGGGACTGGAGCACCTCCCGTATAAAGATAGGCTGAGAAAGTTGGGGCTGTTCAGCCTGGAGAAGGCTGCGTGGAGACCTCATAGCAGCCTTCCAGTATCTGAAGGGGGCCTACAGGGATGCTGGGGATGGACTATTCATTAGAGCTGTAGTGATATGGCAAGGGGTAATGGGTTAAAACGTGAAGGGGAAGGGGAAGTTTAGATTAGATATAAGGAGGAAATTCTTTCCTGTTAGGGTGCTGAGGCACTGGAATGGGTTGCCCAAGGATGTTGTGAATGCTCCATCCCTGGCAGTGTTCAAGACCAGGTTGGACGAGGCCTTGGGTGATACGATTTAGCGTAAGGTGTCCCTGCCCATGGCAGGGGGGTTGGAACTGGGTGATCTTAAGGTTCTTTCCAACCCTAAAAATTCTATGATTCTATGATTCTATGCTTAGTATATAAACCCAGGAGCGGGTCTGGGAGGGTATGATCATTGCATGGGGACAAGCTGGACGTTGGCCAGCAGGTAGGGAGCAGTTGTACTGTGCGTTGCTTGGGCTTTTTTGAGTTTTATTAGTCTCTTTTTTTTTCTTCTTGTTATTGTTATTACTGTTATTATTATATTTTACTTTATTTCAATCATTAAACTGTTCTTATTTCAACCCCCAGATTTTTCTTTTTTGCTGTTCTCCTCCCCATCCCACCAGGGGGAATGGGAGTAAGCAGATAGAAGGAATTTAGTTGCCAGCTGGGATTAGACCACAACGTAAGTCAAGAAGAGTCACTGACAATCTACTGCACTCAACTCCTGCAGAGAGCAACCCATGAATTACTCAACATAATTTTATAGGGAACATGTGGAATATATCATCCCATACCCCACACCTTAAAATCTGTGTTAGTTTGCAAAAAAAATCCACAAAACCTTAGACCTCTGCAGTAGTAGAGAAAACTGCCTGGATGAAATGTGCCTTGATAAACCTGGGGTACAGACCATATCCTATATGATAAGCAAAGGGGAAACAAGTGAAAACATCCCCCAAATTCTGTAACCCTCACCTTTTGTACCTGGGGAAAATTTAGGAATTAAGAACGAATCTGAGCAACAGTTCAAAGCATGATAGGCAACAAAAAACAACCCAGGTTGCGAGGTATCTCAGCAGCACTATTACAAACATATCCCTTCCACTACCTCCAGGTAAAGCCCCAGTTTTCCTACACTTCTGAATGGAGGAATCCCCCTTCCTCTCTCTCTATGGAGAAATATGTGAAATAAATTTCCTCCAAAACTCAGATGGATAATCTCTGCCTGTCCTCTTGGCTGTAGTGCTCTCACATATACATGCAAAAGAGAAATGAAAGTTTACCATCCTACAAACTATATCAGAACAGTTTAAGGTGCTATCAGGTGGAACGAATAAACAAACAAACAGACAAATAACACACCTTTTTGTGGTGAGTCACTGATTTAACATCTTCCATTTGCAAATACTTCTGTGTTTTGGGGTAGTTTACAAGCATCAGCAGAGGGTTACAAATAAACTCCACAGTCACATTAGCTGTGTACACATTATGGGACCAGAAGTCAAGAGACCAATTTACATAGTTTTTCTCTGATATTTTTCATTCAACTAATATATAATTAAAGTCCAGATGCAAAAAAAGCTCACTGCAGGTTAACCTGAATTTAATTAGTTCCTTGTTTCTGTCCTACAAGTTGTTATACTGCCTTTTTTTATCAGTTACAATGGACAACATAAAAACATTCCTGAATACTTACATTTTACTTGCTATGCTATGTAGAGGTATGGTGTTGAGATTTCGCTCCTAATTGTGCATTGAAGTGGCTGTGGGGGTTATAACAGAAAACCAAGCAGCATTCAATTTCGATTAGCTTATCAAAATCAGTGTTGCAGATTAAAGTAAACTTTTTGTGCCTCAAGTACCATTTACAATTCTCTCCCAGAATATACTGAAACTTCTGCTTGGTTGCTTTTTTCAGTTCACTCTGAAAAGAACAACAAACAAAATTTCATCCAGGAAACAAAGCTGCCAATGTGTTCATATGAGCATGTGGTTGATTCTCCACTAAAGTGGCTGCCAACACAGATTTAGAAGCACAATCAGTTTAATGCACAACTTAGAAATCTAACATGAAGTTCAATCTGGTCCAGGGTAGAAAAGAGCTTTCTTAAACGAACATTTTATTCTGTTTGCAAAGTGAAGGTTTCAAACCAGGTGAGAGGGCTAATGAGCAGTCAGCTGTGAGCAGTCGAAGAAGCAAGGAGAAACACAAAGAACTGGCAAAAAGCATTCCTACAGGTTTCTCTCCCTTCAGAAAAGACAATGGGAGAAAACTGTTGCATCTGACATATGAAACATTCTGGATATTCCTTTGTTCTGGATGGCACAAAAAGGAACCTGAAGAGTGGCAGGACACGAGGAGCATTAGGCAGTCAAGTAACCAATCTGTTTTAGTTTCGGTGAAGTATGAAGTCCACCGGTTTACTGGAATGAAAAAAAAAAAATTGGAAAATATATTATATTGTATTAATGGTGTATTTCTTACTTTATATATAACCTCCTGGAGTAATCCTGCTTTGGAAGAATCAAGACATTTGGTTTAAAGTAGATTCCAAACCAGCTTCTGCAAAGATATTCATGTGTGAGAAACAGTATGAAAAAAGAAAAAAAAAACAAAAAACAAAACCAAAGGGGCTAACTATTAATTTTATTTTAATATTTGCTTATTTCATTTAAAGCCTAACTCACATTTTTCATGAGTCAAGTCTGGTCCATCATGTTCCTGTCTATTACTTTGCAGGTAAATAACAGAGGTGGACAGAAAACATAGTTTTCTCTTGGGAAAGAAACCAAAACACAGCTGAAAATGTGTATCCAGATAGAAACAAAAATACAGAAACTACAACAAAAATGGTGGCAGGAAGATTCTGAGAGAGTAAGAAATCAATTTATTCAGGGTGCTCAAAAGTAACTAAGCAACAGAAGATCAGACTGGGAAATTAGACCTTCTGTTTGGTGGCATGAATTGACATGCAGATATTGATGTTCCCCAAGATTTCCCCAGAGTTTTTCAATGGAAAACAAGCTCACTAAAAGATATGTGACCCACACAGTGAACACCTTTCTTATGAGCCTTGAAAACAGACCCAGACAAAAAGAAAAAAATTATTAACTGGTAAAAAACAAAATTCATAGATCCATTCCATTGTTCAGATACAAGGTATGCTCAACTCTTGACCACAGTCAGGGTTTCTTCCATTCAGAATATGTTCTCAGTTTGTATGTATAAATATGAGATGTTTGAGTATCTAGCACTAACTACACTCCATGTGATTATTAGAACTCACTGTATACTATGTGGGTGACAATGATTACTACACAGTAACGTCCACTGAAAACAAAATGACCAATCACATAAGCAAACCAATAGGAAGTGATTAGAAATGGACAATTTGACCACCCAAAGCAGACCAGGGTGCACAGTATCCCAAACAAACTACCAGGTCCTTGGAAAGCAGATCATGTAGAGCTAATTATGCAATTACACAGTCGTATGTCCTACTGCCCTTCTCATAGGTTGTGTGTGAATCCTTACACTGCATTACATTGTTTTGTTCTCTTTCCCAACTCTGTAAGCTTCAGTGTCTTGACCTCCAGCCCAGATTTAAACAACCAAGGAAACTCTTTCTCATGTTATAGAGAAGGAAGTGGGTGACAGTTGCATTTTGGGCAATAGGTTGAAGTTAGATGTCTTACACAGGATGAAGAGAGGTAAGTACACATCCTTCTACTCCTGGGTGGATCTGCACCAATATCCCCATGAAGATTTTATTCCCCCCTTGCCTCACTGTGACAGAACTGTAGCATAACTGAGTTCCTTCCTTCTGTCTTGTTGAACTTCCTTGGTTTTTACATGTAGAAAATCAAAAAGTATTACTGTATCACAGTTGTAAAGGCATTCATTCAAAGAAAAAAAAACAGTTGGAGTTGACTCCATAGCAAGAGGAGAGATGAACAGTAGTTTGCAGCCTGGTATCCCATACCCTGGAAGCTTAGCTAGCTTTCCCGCAGATGGATGATCCCTCAGAGTCGGAGTTCTTCAGCACCTAGGTATCTGAAAGAAAGAGTGTTTGGAAGGGGAATAAAATATACAGTATGTAGGAGAGGTGCAATTTGTCAGCACTCCCTCTCAGCCCCAGATTGCTTGCATGTGGTTTTGGCTGAGAGTGTGTGAGACTACCCAGTGTTACCTCCAGGATCCTGTTCTCCATGAGATATGCAAAGTATATTGACTCCTGGGTGTATGACAGGTGAGAAAAGTTGGTGGCTGCTTACACAACATGCTCAGCTGAGTCAAAGTCCATAACATGCTCTGTATTGTATGCCCATGAAAGGACCTAAGTAAGGTTGATAGAAAATGTGGAACTTTCCCAGTACTCATGTAGTTCTTCCATATGTGGGGCTTCCCAAAAGCCATAATCATTATGCACTTTCAAGATCTCATGGTGGCTGAATTGTATTTTCAGAATCTAAAGTCTGGCTCTGGACACCACAGGGGCAGGTGGATGCTAAAGCCTTTTGCTTTGCCTACAAATACATGTTTATCAAATTCTGCCTTGTTCATCCTATAAGTACTTGCATAACCTGAAATCTTTCAGGATAGGCTCCAGTACAAGAACTGAGGTAAACAGAGCAGTCCTCTGTCTCTAATGAACCAACAAACAACAGTACTGGAGATTACGGAACTGCCCTCTTGGTGCCAAACATGGTGTTGGAGGTTCATGTCCAATCTTGTACTGCATTTATTGCATTGATGAATGGTTAGTCACAAGGAAAAGAAGAAACATTATCCTGTCCTTCAGCTGACAAACAGTAACGTAATCTCTCAGAAATAAGTGGTGCATCTAGTAGGAACAACATACCTAACCAGACACACAAAAATGTAAGCCATTCTTTCTCATTAGCCTTGGGAGTTCAGCCCTTTCTTGGTACAGACACCCCTGAATGACTGCAACACTTTCTGTGCCTGTTGATACCTGGCACGTATGCTGTGATTGGGATCAGTGAGCCATTCAGCTGCAGCAGTCTTTCTCCTAGTAACTTTCTGTTAGAGTTTTGCCTGCTTTTAAACCATTCAGTCAGGAAAGCTTTTAGTTCGGGTTAAGCCTAAAAGGTAAAGTACTGATTTACATTAGCAGGCAGTCAGATAGACATTCCCTTTATAATGCCAAAGTTGAACTCTCCTTATCTTGATGACTCTTCAAAGACATGCAGGTCTGTAAGCCTTAGTGCTTACAAACCTGCATGCAGCAGGGACCCCGACATCAGGTTTCAGATGCCTGGGTGACACCTTTGCTTAGATTTGATTAGCAGCTAGCTCTATGGCAAAATCAATACAAGGAAATTAAACAAAACCTGAGGAGGTTCCCAGGCAGTGGAACTTATTATCCAGATAATTAAATCATTCTGGCACAGATTCAAGGCTCATATAGTCATAGTTTGGACACAGGTACCATGTGCTGGAGTTCAGTAATACAGACAGAGTATATGCAGTTGGTATTGATGCTAGAAAAAATCCTGCATGTGTTTAATTTATTCATATAGATGAGAAAAAAACAAACCCCAAAGAATATAGCATTGTGCTCTGCCTTATAAATTATTCTGTTTTTATCAAGATCTTATGAGACTCGGAGCTTACCGGCAATACATACAGCCAGGAGGCACTGACAGTGCACTTGAGGAAAGTGTTAGAATGTAGAATTATCTTGGAAAATTAATGTAGTATGTCCTGTGAAAAGAAAACCAGGTACAATTAAGTTAGCTCAAATACAGCACTTTCTTTGTCAAGGACAATCAACTCTACCAGTTTGAGCTGGAGTACAGTAGTCTAGAGAACGTTTAGAAGAAAAGGGCCTGGACCTTACAAAAGATCATAAACAGATGTGAATCAACAGTGTCATGCTCTTGTGAAAAAGGCAAACAGTGGCTTGATGAACAGGAAGTCTGTAAGATTCACAAATTTTACTTGGCCTTGGTAAATCTCCACCTCAAATATTTTATCCATATGGGGGAAATCTAGGGAATTTCCTTCTTCCTCCTCCTTCTTCCCCTTTTCAAACAACTGTGGAGCAAGTTTGCTTGCATGCAGAGAAAACTGAAAGAGACAAGAAGAAGAAGAAAAAAAAGACCAGAACCTAAAAATATCTAGAAATATGATCATTGCGCAGAAATTGATTGAAAGTACCAACAGCATTCAGTTTAGAAATAAGAATAGCTGGGGACTAAGTGATAACAGTCTTCAGATATAGAAAAGCCAGCAGGAAGCAAATAATCTGTTTTCCACATTGACTTTAGGCAAGAGCAAGCATCACGATCCTCCTGCAGTGCCAGACCACATTGTCTGTGGAGACAGTGGGTGCGCTAAAGAGAGAAGGGTGACCATGTTAAGTGCAGGTTGTGCCTTTGTACTGTTGGACAGTAGCTGTAGGGACCAGCATGACCACACAGCTTTGGGCTTGAAAGTGATTTCTTGAGAGATCATGGCAGTTTCTATGATATCCATATATACTTCCATCTCACGAGTGTATGTCTGGAATAATGTTACACCTGATCCTCTGTAGTGCCACTTGGAGCATGTATCTACTGATGATTTCTTAACAAATTCTTTTTTGACACTTTCAGTTAGCTAATTCATTGAATACTGAGTATTCTGTTTGCTTGATATTACAATGTGTGGATCAAGTCACATGTTAGAAAATATTCTGAATATAGTATCCATACAATTACATCTCAGTTTGACATTTTGCTTCCTCAGATAATACAGGCAGTTCAAAAGAAAAGATTCTTGTTCTTTAGTACTTCAGTAATTGAAACCCTTTCGCCTTCATGGAAATTTAATACTGTTCTTTGTACAGACACTGTTCTCTGTGCAGTCTTTGGAAAGCTGCATGTGAAAAGCATGGCCCTAATCCACCAGGGATTTATCAACTGACATTTGACAGGTAAAAAGGGTTTAAAAATGGTGGGAATATCCTGAATACTGAAGGGTTTAAAAATGGCAGGAACATACTCAATACTGAAGTGAGAAAAGCAATAGAATCTTGGGGTTTCTCACAACTGTTATTTAACACAGTGAGTCAAGACAATGTCATTCAAATATAGAGAAGAATTCTTAACCCACTATTTCTATTACAATTTCTGCTAAATCACCAGAGAAGACATAAACCTGTTCAGGCTCTTCAGAGATTAGGTTTCAATTTTAGTTTCATACAGGAGACAGGAAGGGCTGAGAACACCTGAGAGATAGAAATTGATAGATAGATGTATAGTTATATATGTAACTCTCTGTTTTATATCTCCCTAAAATGGAGAGTCATGAACTGTCAGTTTCAGATTCCAGTTATTTCCCAGGTGAAAGTCAGTGTCCTCCTTACTCTGGGATTTTGTCAAGCACAGAACCTGTAAGTCTTGATTAGGGTCTTTCTGTTCTTTACGAAAAAATAATATGAAGGAAACCACTGAGAAACAAGTGGACTCCAAATAACAACTTTTATTAACCATACCACATTTGGTCATATTGGTTGCTATTCTGACTAACTGCTGACAGCTTCTAAAAGTAAATTGTTGGTTTATAAATTAATAAAACTGCATTCTGCTCTTGTACAGACTAGCTGGCAGATGTGAGTATGACATAGATCAGCCCCCAGTGCAGGAAACTCATTTCATATCAGATACAATTTGCATTTCCTCTCATTTCAGCACCCAATCTATGGCCTTCATGACAAATTACCATTTTTTTCAAGAGCCCTTTGTTCTATTACAGCCTATTCTAAGTAAACCTTTTGGATTGAGGAAGAGTAGAATGATTGATTTGTGTTAAAGCACACAGGACACATAGCAAGGCTCACAGAGCCTGCTTCTTGATCACTTTTAGATATGCTGTATGAGTTAAACTAGATCACATAATCTGTGATATCTATAAAACAGAAGTAATACCAAATCTTATAGCCAAAATCAATTTGTGGGGATATATTTATTAGAGTAATAAAGTTCTGAGATGCCACAGAGTTCACTCCATTATAAATATCTAGACAGAAATTTTGCACCAGAAGCATGTAAATCTGTTCTTGTACAAAGGGAATGGCAGAACCATCTTTTTTTGTTTGCCATGAAAGCAACTGTCTTTAAATTCAAGCAGCAAAAATGTTCAAAACTTTTGCTAACTTCTGCTTTTAACTTTGTTCTGTCTAGTTTGAAGTCAGCCAACAAGTTTATTCACCTTTCTCTGGACTTGGTCCCACAAACTTTTAATTGAGATTTTCTAGTGAAAAGGCAGGAGGCATTTTACGCAAACCAGAAATGTTCCTGTGTTAACAGTGGTGCTCATTAGGTTCAAATAACATCCTTGGTGTTCAATCAGAAAGGAACTATTCTCAACAAACCCCATAAATCTCTGAAAACATTTCTTTTTAGCTAGTGTGCATGATTCTGGTATTATCTTGATCAAAAAAGACTGACATGGCAAACCACAGAGAAGCTTTTAAAACATCTACATTCTTTGCTTTATAATTGGACTCAGGATAAGAAAGAGAATTTATACCTGGCCTCTTCATCATCATCTTACCATATACTACTCTCTGATACCTTTTCCCAAGAGGAGTCTCATTCTCCAATTTCTTACTCCTCTTTCAATATGTTCATGCAAAATGAGCAGTTTTCAATCTATATCCCAGGTAATGCCCTTCTCAAAAGTGGATTGCCCACATTTGATGGAAGAGAAAGGTGGATTGAGATGAGAAATGTAACCCCAAGTTTGTTCCACTAAGTGCCAAATGGGACAGAAGGAGTTTTTGACAAAGGCGTAGCAGGAAAAGGATAAAGATCACCAAGGTCACTTCACACGAGTCATTGCACAATCCTTACATGGTAGCTACTTCAAGTATATCCTTAATGTAATAGGAGAAATCAGACATTTGAGACTCTGATAAACAGACCTCACCACATCCTGATTTGCATCCAAACTCCAGAGTTAAGCTCTATTCATTGCTTTTTGCTGTGGTTCCTTTATACCGTACTTGGAGGAAGAAAAAATGTTGTTCAACTGACCCAATATTTTGCAAGTCAAGTCCCCAAATTACAAGAAGTTGAGCAACATTTTGGCAAAGTTTTGGCATTTTCTTTTCTTCTTTCTTGCATTTATCTTTGGCCAAAGCAGATCTTCCCCACAATCCCTTTATCTGCACAAACTACTGTTTGCTGAAGGAGTCTTCACCTTCTTTTAACCCTTTCTGAACTTTGCAGCTTCCTTTTTGTTAAATTCTCTCTTTTCCCTCTCACTGCCCACACCAATGTTTTTCTGCTGCATTTCTGGAGCTGTTTTTCTTCTTTTTTTTTTTTTTTCCTTATTTTTTTCTTTTTTTTCCTTAAGACCTGTTGTGGCTCCCAGATCCCTCCAGAGGTGTTAGCATTTATTTTTTTTTCATTCTTTTTCCTCCTTAGAGTGTCTCCTAAGACAGATTTTTGCAAGTAAATTTCTGTGTTAATAAGAAGACAAGGAAAGTGCAAAGACACTCCTAATTAAACCCAGAAACTAGATTCTAGTGTTTAATGTAAATATTCTTCATATCTGTGTAGTTCTGAGAGGGCAAGGTCTGATTTCCATATCCACCATCCTTTGAGAATTACATCAGTAAACAGCAATCTGAATTCCTCAGAAACTCTGTGGGAGAAACTCAGATAAAGGCAGGAGTAGGAATATTCTGACCCTGGCCAGTACAAGCTGAAATGCTTTGGGGTGAACTCATGCCACAGAAAATGGAAGTCATTCAGTGACACCAAAATATAAAAAACAGACGTACACACTGAGATGTCTTTTTCAGCATGTTTGGACTATGTGAGTAATGTCCACTGTTGAAAATACAGATTATGAGTGAAGAGCATACTCACTTTTCCAAAGTAGCTAATGAGCTCTCCTCCATTTTCAGCAAGAAAAGAGCAACATCTGCCATGTTGTTTGAAATAGAAAGTAAGCTGAAAGGCTTGCTTTGAGATGTTAAAAAAAGTGCCACACTTACACAAAAATCATTTGTCCATGCAGATATGCATGTCCACACACAGTTTTGAACAAGCCTGTCTTCAGTTAGATATCAGGAGTCTGGACAGCAGTGCTCAGAATTTTGCTGGCATTTTGACAGTTTAGCTTTATATCAACCACACTTAGCAAAAAGCTAGTGTGCAGACCAGGACTGTCTTTATTACATCAGGCAAACACCTTAACTACTAGTATTGAGTTTGGGAACATCATAAATCTTACAGGTTTTACATATTCTTTATATGTACTTATGCCCAGAAGACACATGTTGAAATATCTGCCCCATTGACTGGAAGCAGCTATTATTTCATCATTACAGCAACAATTTTTGGTATAATGTAAAAACTTGATTAATATTTCTGTAGATAGCTATTTACCTGTGATGGATCACAGACAATACACTATAATTCAGCATATTCATTCTTCTTCCAAGAAGTACATTTTAAGAACTAGACCCTTGCATAAGTGAACAATTCCAAGTGTTCTTATGTTATTTCACTGTAAAATTCCACAGAGTCTGACTGTATGTCTTTTAAATATTCTTTCATTAGAAATTATTAATTTAAATGTTTTCATTATTTATGGAATTTTCCATGGAGGCAATCCAAATAAGCACTTGGAATGATCAGAAAAAGCAGTAAAATCAAAATCATGTTCTTTGACTTACTAAGATAGTAAGTTTCAGCAATTTAAAAATAAAAATAATTAATGGAAACATTGCTTTTTTGTATCCATTTGAATCAGAAGGGATTTTTTTTTAGTTCCAAGATTTTGCTATTTTTCATCAAACACTACTCTATTAGCATCATGCAAATATTCAGAAATGCTGTATTTCAAAAGCTTGTAGTACACATCAGCTTGGATGATATGGTTTAAAGGGAGTTTCATGGCTGTTTTACCTTTTATCTTCTTGAAACCCAATGCATCCTATTCAAGGCCTTCAAAAATGTCACTACGATTTTACACCAAATACTAATTCTTGACAGTTTATGCTGCACTCAAATACTTCATGACTATAAACTTGAAGACACACAGCATTCAAAAAGACAAGCGCTGGTGTTGAAAGTTGGTAACAGTACTTCTGGATGTTATACTGCTAAGACAGAGTTGGGCTAAAAGGGAACCAAGTAACCCTGTGATCTGGATTTTAGCAGCTATTTGCTTATTATTTTCCACAGCAAGGGGTGTGGATTACATGATAGCTCCTGAGGGAGCACTGCTTTCTGATGCTCAAGGGCTTCCTAATGCATAGAAATTGCATTCAGTCTGCTCATAAGCCATTAAGTGGTGGCCTCAGTAAGTAGTACCCTATGTCTATATAGATCTGCATGCACACATGCATATCTTCTGCACGTACGGAGTTGTAGAACCTGGGTTGCTAGGCAACAGGGCCAAAGAGCTACAAAAGAGCCCAAGGACCCATGAAATGTCCTGATTTATGTCTAGAGTAGTGCTCATCCAACAGGAGATTCTCCACAGAAAGGCTTTCTTACAAAAGACTATCCATACTTCTCTTCAACTCCCCAGAGCTTGCTGTATTTGCTGAAAGACAATGACTGTGCTATTTGTCTTTGGGATCTGCTCATCACTTGTCAGTTATATTTGTATTTGGTACTTTAACTTACTTTCTAACAAATTAACTGAAAATCACAAACCACAGTTGCAAGGCATTCTTACCCCTTGGTGAAGGGTCAAGAAGGATAGAATGTCTGAGAAACGCCACTGAGGTTCACCCTCATCATCCTGCCAGGTAATAGTTACCGTGTCTTTATATACTGCCACTCAATTGAAAACACAACTATCCTTTTAACCTAACCTTAGTTCTGACATGATGCCATAAATTCTGCTTTCTAAAGCTCAGTGTCTCATCTAATAAAAGCAGCCTTTATTGTTGGTACTTGCTGTTCAAATGTGTGCTGAGAAAAAAGGGAGCAGTCTCATGATAAGAAATAATTTAATAGAAAAAGAAAAGGTGAGTTTGCTTGCTGTTTTCTAGCTTGATGGGTTCTCTTTTTATTTCTGCTCTCTGAATCTCACTTATGCTATCTCTGTTCTTTGCCAAAGATTGGGAATAAGATACCCAGTGTAATTACCCAACCTGTGTAATGCATTAACTGATTGCAGGTCCATATATATACATGTATATATACATTTACACATACATTATTTTTTAATATGTTTGGGGTGTTTTGTTTTGTTTTGGTTGGTTGGTTGGTTATTGTTTTTTGGGGGGGGATTTTTTTATGCTTTGCTGCTGTGGATCTTTGGAGTTTTGGGGAAAGCTTCAGGTAGAAAATTGTGTATCTTTTAGGGTGAAAAGCTTTTTTTTTCCCTTTTGCCTCTGCACCTTCAGAGGAGTATTTGCACTAGTCAAAAATATCACCAGAGTGGAAACTAATGGTCATTAAAATGTCCACACAGACCAGTCTTGGCTTCTCCATTTCCTTACATCTTCAACATGCCTCAACGCTCTAGAAGTCAATAAGGTCTACTCTGCTGACATTTGTACAGAGAAAGGGCAAGAGACCATGGTCACAAATGGCAGCAAGTGAAATTCCAGCCAGATATAAGGAGAAAATATTTCACAGTAAGAGTGATTCAACACTGGAACCAGCTGCCCACAGAAGCTGCAGAAAGTCCAGCTCTTGAGATTTATAAGACAAGGTCATAACCAGACTGATGTGACTGAAGTGGGCCCTGCTCTAAACAATGGGTTTGATTAGAACCCTCTAGAGCTCTCCTTTCTTACCTGAATTACAATTTGATCCTATAATTTCAGAAGCAGTCTGAACAGATTACCAGGATGTATTGTAGAGCTAAAGCAAGGACTAAGTGAGAACTTGTGTGCAAAAATAGGGTGGGTATGTTCAAGACATGATAGCTGCTACTGTAGGATGAAAGGAAATATTGCAAAAGAGAATCATTACTAGAAAGAACTTGGGTGGGAGAAGGTGGAGGGAGAGAACAGGAAAGTAAATTGTCTTCCTACCATTTTGCCTGAATCTCTGGGGCATCATCAAGACCCAGTGTGAACGAAGCAAGGCAAATACCAGTAGAGATCAAACCCACTGCAGGAATCGGAATGCCTCCTATCACACATATAAGAGTAGTTCTATCTCAAGACCTCTAGACATTTTGTCAAGAAACCACCAGATATGGCTTCTTGACAAAAATTAAGAATGAAAATGCCAACTATCTATCACAGAGGAAATGTGGGAAATGTAGCAAGATGCTGTCTTCCTATCTAAAGCTCAAGACAAAGACCCCGTTAAGTGAAAAGTGCGTAAAAATCCCTGAGGATGTATTTCAAGAAATAATTCAAGCATGTAGGGACAAAATCAAGCACAAGAAATGTAAAGAGCAATAGGAAAACACATTTTTTGGTAAGACGTCAGAAGGGTAAACAGTAAACACAATGAAAGCAGAAGTATGTTATGCCTTCAGTAAGAAGACTGACAGGGTAAAAATGCTGATACAACCAAGATGAGTGACAAAGGTGGGGAAAGCCACCCTGGATCAGGAAAAGAAAAGGCTGTTTATATAGACTACATGTCTGAATTGGATTGTGTGGGAGTTAAACCATACCAGAGCACTCAGGAAACAATTTATGGCTGGGTGAGTTTCCAGATGATGGAAAAAGAGGAAATAAATAGCCAATTTGGGGGGAAAAAAAGAAAAAAAGACATGGAAGCAGCTATGAAGTGACTGATCAGCCTAACATAAATAATTTGGAAAACACTAAAATAAAAAAATCAATCTATTATAAGCATCCCAAAGATAACACAGAAATAATAACAACTAGTGCTGATCTCTCAAGAACAATCAAATGAATCTTATTTGTATCTATGACAAAATAACAGCTTTTGAGAAGAGATATACACCACACTAACCTGGAGAGGAACTCTGTATGCACCACCTACATTAATAAAAGGCTTAAATTCAAAATTTGTTAGGCATGCGTTGATGTTAATTGGGAAAGCAAATTTTCATGGATTTACTGCCACATTGTGTAGTTATGTATGAGGTAGGATTTCAAAAGAGTCTGTCTGGGATTTAGACCCAGCCAATGTTTCAGTTCTTTTGAGAACCAGGTTTCAAATTCATCTTGACAAATTGATTTATGTAAGTTACAAAATACTGTTTAATACTATATTAGAAATAATTGGGAAGTGAATAGTAGGCTGCAGGTTTTCAGACAAGGAATCAGTTATTAAAACTGATCATAAACTGTGAACAAAGTAGAAAAAAAAACAAACTTACTGACAAAACTACTATCCAAACAGAAGTTTCCTGTCTGAGGCAGAGGGAATAATCCTTTCACTTCACAGGCTGCGTGCAAGCTCTCAGCCATTTCCCAAGAGAAATGTAGATCAAGTGGAGAGAGTGCAGAGGGGAGCTACAAACAGGTCGAAGGTCTAGAGAACATGACCCATGAGGAAAGAATGGTATTTGTTTATACTTACAGAGAAAAAAAGACTATGGGGAGACATGATAACAGCCTTCAAATATGCAAAAGGCTGTTGCAAAAGGGGGGAAGGACAATAATATTTACCACACATAGAACAAAAAATAGTGAGCTTAAATTGCTAGCTAGTGCATCTCAGTTAGACACAGACATGTTCTGTAACAATAAAGATAGTTAGGAACATGTTACCTGAGGAGTTTGCCAAACTTCTCTGCTAACAACTTCAATAATAGAGTCAGGGATGTATTATGACTACATCAAAAATGGCCTAGAAATAGCTGATTTTGTCTCAGGACAGAAAGATGACCTCTTGAAATCTTCCTCAGCCCTCTTTACACCTTTGTTTTCTCTTACTCCATGAGAATTGTTCAGCTACTGACAAATAACTTCAATAGACTCTTTAATCTGTAAAACAGACAATAACAGGAGGGAACAAGGGCAACATGACTATTTTGGTAAAAAAAAAAGTCTTGTAGGAATGATCCCTCCTTCAGTGATCCCTCAATCACTTGCAATTGTGGTATACCTCATACGTCTGGGTATACCCTATGTTTAAAAACAGCTGTCAGATTTTATATTTTTTAGCCAAGAATATGTCATTTATATAGGACACAGTAGACCTCTTAGTTGTACTAAGTCAGGTATAAGAAAAGAGACAATTTAGCCAATTTGTTTTTATAGTGGTTGCTTTATTTCTCTGAATGTCTTTTTAAGACACTTATCAACAGTAATAATTATGTTTAATGTCTGCAAACTTCGTGTCATCTGCTGAAAAGTCAAAATACTGCTCTCACCTATGAGGAGAAGAAATAAGAGAGTTATTAGTAACAGTGTGGCCTTTGGTCTGAGAAGACAGTAAAACCCCAGCATCTTCCTGTTACAGCAGAAAATTATCCTGTAAACACTTTTGTTATGTTGTAAAAGGGTAATTTCAAACTAAATACCTTCAGATTTACAGCTAAACACAGTGGGTAGCAAACTGTACATTTAATGAGCCCGTTCTCAATGGCGGCTTCTCTACCATGGAAAAATATCTTGCATGTCTGTGTCAAACTATTAAAACTGTAATTTAAAATCAAATATCTTACTGTTTTCAGGTTATCTTTAAGCACAGTACCATGGCTTTTTCTAAGTCCACTTGTGTGCATACAGATAAACATACCGTTCAAACACGTAGAGAATCATAGCCAGTGTAAGGAAACGTGATTGTTAGATGCAGCATAGAGATTATCATAGTTTAGATGGATGCAATTGATAATAAGTACTTATTAACACAAAACCTACTCTTAGCTCCGCAAGTATTTTCTGGGTCAGTAATTCATTGCTACCAACTGTGGTGTGTGGTTTTTTGGTGAATTTTTTTTTTTTTAATTGTACAGAGCCCTCATTTTGGAGGCAGGAGAAATGAGGGACATCCTGTTTCTCTCTGTCAGTTTTGAAAGGGGAAGGTAACTTACCTGAGTTTGTAAGATCAGGAAACACCCAGATGATATAGAAAGAAAAGCCTGGTCTTTGAACAGTGGGGCTCTGCGGTTTTACTCTGTTGGGGTGGAGTCATTGCTGACAACAGTATATTGGTGCCTTCAAACCTCTCCCCCAAACAGGAATTTAGTGAGAAACTTTGAATTGCTTGTAGTTTAAACAGCAGCTGATTAGGGACCTGTGGAAGGGTGTGCTGGAGCCCTGTTCTGGCTTTCCTCCACAAAAGAAGGCACCTACAGACAGAATAAAACATGTAGCTGCTAGGAGAATGAACAAAGACAAACAGGACAAAGTACCCCCTTCTTCCTGCAGTCTTGAGCACACTTTTTGAAGGAACATGTCAGAGGACAGGTATTTCCCCTAAGGGCTTCAGTCCCCATCCTGTTGAAGCCAAAAAGAAATCCTCATGGGTGCCAAAAAGAGAGGCCCTATAAATGTTGTGTGTGTGTCAGAGAGAGAGAGAGAGAGACTTATTTGTTCTTTAGATAAATGCAATTACTATGGGAAAGACCATTTAAGCGCAAGGAATAACCAGATGGCTCTGGCCCATGCTTCTGAGGAAGCCTCCCTGAAGTTTTCAGAAATGAACATGTTTTTCCAAGTTTTTCTTAAAAGAAAATAAAATAAAGGATATTTACATATTTTTTGACTGCTCTGTCAAACAGGTCTTATGAAGACCTGTTCCTAGATGAGCAGCCAGGTAGAAGTTTGCTGGAGTGTGAAAGGGAAGAAGAATCCATTTTCTTTCTTAGAGGGGTTTTTAGTCTAGGTTTCACCGAGCCTTAAAATATTTATCACCTCCAGCTCTCTCCCTGTGTTGCTGCACTTAGAACATGATCTGTTGATACTCCAGGAGGAGAGTTCAACTTTTCTACTAGCTTAGGTCTGGAGATCCTACACCAAACCTCAATACATTAGCCAAGGTCACAGTTGTTTCATATGAAGAAACCTCCATGCATAATGTCAAAATTCAAGAAGCTTACTATTCACAAGCAATACGTTGCAAACAACAGCCATCAGCCCTCCATAGAAACTGCTCTGGTTGCTACCGTTATCACGTTCAAGGGGGACCCTGCTAACTTGAACACCTCTGCAACACAGCTGCTCAAAGGGAAGTAGAGAGCTTCATTTCTTACCCCCTTCATTTCCAAGTCTGTCACCTGCGCTTGAAGAGGGTACCCAGCCCTTCTAACAAGCAAACACTTAAAAATGTGACATTGTTAACCTTTAAAGGAAAACCTTGTTAAACACTGCAACAACCCTTCTGAAAAATGTGAGTGTTTAGTTTTGGAGTTTTAATACTTTGCAGGTGGCTGTTTACAGGCACACATTATATCAAAAGCAAAACAGAAGCAGGCAAAGGATGTTTCCCAAATCATCTTCATATACAGAAATGATTTGAACTTCCAAAGTTTCTCACTTCTGAGTATCTTAGAGCATTTTATAAATAAGCATTAGTATAACCTCAACACAGCTCCTGTGTTAATTATGTATCCTCCTTATATTAGAGTGGGTAAGTACATGGCTAGAAGAAGTAAGTGTTCTTCAACACTGACCAAATGTATGCATCAGAGATGGAATTTCTTTGCTAAGAGGCTTCTAGGACATCTGGTTTGTTTTCTTGTCCCCAGAGCATTTAATTCTCAAATATAGTACAGTTTCTAATCTCAACCTGGCCTGACTTTTTACAGCTCCATCCATAACCCTTCCTTTATATCACCTAGTACTACCCTAAAACAAACCCTCTTTTTTTGTTGTTGTTTTTCACAGGTTTCTGCTAAAATACTTTGTTGTAGAAGTCAGTCCCAATTTTCTGTTGTCAGGAGCTAAACTTCCCATGCTTTGTCACTGAGCTCTCCTTGAAGAAATGTTTCTGTGGCCACCTGACTGGGCTATTTCTGCATTATCATATCAATCAGAACGTCATGGGTAAATAAATGAAAGAACAAGCAGTGAAAATAAAAAGCTGTTTTAGTACAAAAAGGGGGGTGTGGGGTGTGTAGTTTTCTATTTAAGTAATGATTTATTAAATAAAAACCCTATCAATGAGAGCCTTGAACTTCAGCCTATTGCTGACGCTTTTCAGAATCTGCGTAATAGTAATAGGGCAGTACACAGCTATCTTTGCATGGTGTCTCACTTAATAACCAGACACCTGTCACAAATTGCTGATCTGCATACCTGAAATGAATCACACTGTACTAGTTACTATCTTTGTCAACACAGCAAATCAAATTTATCCAGAAATTACCCAGTGTTTGCAGGCAAAATTTAAACCAGGTTCTCAGGAGACGTTAAAGATCAGTTCTAAAAAATGAAGGTGTTTGACTTATCTAAGTGTTGTGTTATGTGTCGAAGATGCAGTTTGAGGTGCATACTAGGAGTTTAAATCATGTGAAACCCAGAAATATTAAAATTGGCAGCCATGTAAATTTCGTTATTTAGTTCAATGGAAACTAGACATTACTGAGTGCTGTTATTTAATTCTCTGGAAGACAGTGGCAACTTGAAATATAGTTAAAGAAAGAATATTACTGTGATCTGAACAGGCTACCAATATGTTATCAAATACTTCTGCTGTTACACATGCAGTATTTCCCTGTATTTTCAGATCTTCCCTGGGTCTGTAAAAGAGCAGTTTCTGAAGTAGGCTTCTAAGAGCTGGGTAAGGAATTGTCCTGGCTGGGTTGCAGATATATTCCGTCTATAATCAGCTACAATGAGACAACAGCCATAAAGACTTGAAACAAAAGCTAATACTGCTTTTATCTTTCTTTCTAAACAGCAAGGGTGTTAATCAAACAGTCAGGCTGCAAAAAGGACCCCCAGAAAATAAATTCGCCTGTAAAAAACATCATGGCAGGTTTTTTTACTATGAAATAATGGTTTTCTGTCATCTCAGCTATCATTTTGGAAACTTCAGTCTAAAGTACACTGGAAGAAATTCTTGGCAATAACCGCTATGAAGAAAACGACACATTAGCATAACAGCAGAACCTCAGTTCTGCTGATCTTACAAACGACGAAGTGAAAGGCGAAATAAAAATCAAAAAGAGTTTCCATTTGAAGCATATCTCCCAACCACAGAAATAAAATCATTTGGAACTGCAACGATAAGAGCTTCCTGTTGCAGGAATAGTAAACATAATTTTTTGTTTCATTTAAGAGCATTTTGTGCTAAAGTAGTAAAAGTTGTTGTGTCAATGTTAATAATTCTCCTTTTTCCAGTCCCATAGTGAACGGCAGAAACATTCTGTTTCCTGATTTTGACCACGGGGGGCACAGAGGCTACCCTACTAAGAGAGATTTTTCCCACAAACAACCTTCATCCTAAAAACATTTTAATGGCTTATGGTAAATCAGACTGTTTTGATGATTAACACGTTGCTTTTAGACTGATTGCCTTCTACTTGGTTTTCTGGCTTGTCACTTCACAGTACTGTTTTTTCTTGTGATGTAACTAAATATATGCCTGACTGGTGAAGAAGCTTTCTGTCAGGACGATGCCACATTATGTTGAAATTATCATACTGAAGATCATATCTTGCACCCAACCACCCTACCTGCTCTTTTTTTCATCCATGAATCACTCTTTGTTTCAAAAACTTTGGTTCCCCTTTGTTTGTTTAAGAACTTGCCCAATAACAAGGTGCTTATTCAAGTCTTTAGTAAACAACCACCAGCATAAATACCAAATGTGATGTAAGGAAGTATGTATGTTTTAATACAGTTTCACCTAAGTACAATAGAAACTGAATGAGCAAGAAAAATTCCCACTATTTGTTCCCTTTTCATGGTTTACCTTGTTCTCCGTTTTGTTTCTTTTTTCATTCTTCAAACTTTTCCAATGTCAGATTAATGTGGCTTCTAAATACTTTTTTTTTTTCTTCACTTTAAGCAGTTTATTTATGTTATATATTAAAAAACATAACCTAGGAATCTTCACTTCATGTAATAACTGATGAACTTGAAACCAGAATTAATTTCAATTTTTTCAGTAGATAGTTTCTTTTCTAATGAGAATAAGTAATGATTTCTACCCAGGTACTTTGCTGCTTTTTTATAAATCATACAATGGAGAGCAAAATAAGCTCACCTAAACTCTAAGTCTTGTTGGTGTAGGATGCCAAGACAGGATATGCTTTGTTGAGACCATATGATATCTGCTGAGGAGGCAGTCATTGACCAGCACAGTTTATAGTCTAAGGATGCCACTGTCAGGTATACTGAGCATCAGGTAAGAAGGGGTATTGGAGTAAGGGGATTGTAAAAAGGATCATGGTTTTGTGATCATCTAGACAAAATTTTCTGGTCAAAAAAGGGGGAAGTTACTGAAATGACCACAGTTCTCCCTGGGAGAGAGGGAAGGGAGAGAGTCCTCCTTCAGGGA
This sequence comes from Pezoporus occidentalis, assembly GCF_034315485.1. NCBI lineage: Eukaryota > Metazoa > Chordata > Aves > Psittaciformes > Psittacidae > Pezoporus > Pezoporus occidentalis. The sequence continues at coordinate 1,154,095 of NW_026913652.1, read as the reverse complement.
GGCTGTTTTCAGAGTGGCTCCCATTTGCTGATTCTGGCAGACTGATTGTTTCTGGCAGACTTTCTGTCAGGGATTGCCAGGCTGAGCATGTATTTGGTCTTTGCACCCACTAAATAAGAGTGATGGGATCTCCTGGACTCAGGAATATCTTACGGCTATCAGGAATGCTCCCCAGAATTACAGATGATCTCAAAGTAAACACCATTTGCAACCACAAAATCTCAGCTAATTTAAGACGTATCCTTATTTGCCTGCTTGAATGGGAATTAAAGTTTCATATTTTTATCTTAAAATAACCTCTGCCTCATTTTTCTGAACACTCTTTAATTCACCTTATCTCCTATAGCTACCAGACTATATAGCATAATGTTTATACTTCAGCCAGTCACCTAGATAGTCTATGCTTTTTTGAACTTGCTTTACATTTCCTTATCTATTTCACAAGGTTAGTATTTGTGAACAGGAATCTTGCCACCACCAGTCAATCCATTTATTTGTGCCGCTTGGGAACAATTTAGTGCATAATTCTGAATTTGCCAAGGTCCATTATGTCTGATAAATTATTTTATAATAGACTTATTCTAGTAGGACTGTAAGCAAATACTTTTTTTGATAAGCAAATACTATATTGAGGTGACTCCATGAAAAGATTTAATCTCTGTTAAATAGTTAACAGTGATATGATTTGAAATAAATGATGTGTTATTTTTCATTGCCCACTCAAATAGGACCATTTGTCAAAATGCACAGGCAGCCTGGTATAATGGGTGAGAATTTCATGTCTGTAACTTCAAGTAGATACAAGCACTTTCAGAATGAAGCAGTGTGAACCTGACATAATATATGTTTTTGCATCACCAGTGTACATTTCTGAAACTCATGCCTTACAATACCTGAGTCCTAATGGTTTTCCCTTTTGCCCCTCCCAGGGATAATCCCTCCCTGCTGCCACGGGGGGATTTATGAAAAGCTTGGGAAGAATCTGACAATGGCCTTGATGATCGCCATTGTAGGGGTCAGGGAGCTTCTTTGGATGTGTTCATATAGCGCATGTTCTGCCCGGGGCCTGCACAGAGAGACACTGGGTGTCTCCAGGATTTTGACACCTCACTCCAGGTTGTGTATCACTGGATAGGTACACAGTCTATAGAGATTTTCCTGAAAATGGATGCCTTGCTTAATCTCTACATAGAAATAACTTTTTTCATTGAATTCATATATGACAGGAAAAGGTGCTGATTAGGGTAGTCGGTCTAAAGAGGCTCTAAAAATTTGGTTTAATTCTTTACTTTTCATTAATGTGCCTCAAGTTGCAGCTACAAACTCTACAGAGCCCCCTGGTCCTGGTGCTGAGAAATGCTTCTCAGAGGGTGCACTCCAAGCCCAGCAAATGAGAGCTGAGAGCTGAGCTTATATATCCATCCAGCTATGAGATACTGTGACTTCATGCTTGCCACAGAAGCATTTTAACTCTGTGTTTATTATACTAGAGATGGCCAGTCACGCTGCTACAGCCTCTTGAAAACGGGTGAGCGCAGCCTAAATCTTTCAAAAGACACTGGCAAAGCTTAGTCTGTGGGATGAGCTGAAGGCCAAAATCCTAATGCATGTCGTTGCCTCCAATATAGCAGTGTCTGTTCAGCTGGGTCTGAGAGGTGAGCAATATCCTAGATGTGTTTCCTGCTACCTCACTGTAGACAGATGTCTTCACATTGTTGGATTTCTTCTATTACAATCTTAGGCAGTGCCATCGCTTTTAGGCACTCTTTGTAGAGCCAAAGGTCCTGTGTGTTGAATTACGTATTCTCTGGAGTCCAGGTTTGTAAAATACATGCCCTGTGGCACCTACTGTTGCATTAGGACATGACGCCGCCATGTCTTGCCATGGGGTATCTAAAGTCTGAGATATCTCTGGCTGGATTCATGACCAGCCGTGTCCCTGTGGCACTATGTCCAGGAAATTTAGCTTTCTTTAGAAATGAAGGGTATTAACCAGGGAACAGCAGTGACCTGGCTTATGGCATGCAGCAAGTATCTTTGCTGACTTAGTGGTATGCTGTATAAATCAGCCTTGAAACTTCAACAAAGTAGTGCGAGGAATAAAGGCACAAAGCATGTTCAAAGGACAGCTCTCTAGTGTTGCACCACAGGCTTTTTATATAAGGAATTTTATTTACCGCAGGTAAAACTCTTTACCAGTTTTGCTCTACATGATAGTGCTTGCTTGTTTCTACTGTAATGCTTTCCCAGAGATGGCTGAAAGACACACTGTGCCAGCAGCATTCAGTAAAAGCATCTGCCTTCTAAGCATTCATGCTGGTATTTAGAAACAAAGGAGCTTCTCCTTGCTTGGAATGCATCTATCTGGCCAATATGCATTTGAGAGAAGACAGATGGGAAAAAAAAAATCATCTGGACTTTATGTTGTGCTGATCACATACAAAGGAAGGAGTGACCTGGAAACCTGGTGGTGTACGTCTTACAGGCTGTGTTTCTGCGGATGTTGAGCAGAGGTTTCCCTGCATTGGGACTGCAAGACAATTGGAGGTGGCAGGGTTACCTTTCCATACCATTGAGGGAAAGATGATATATGCTCCTGGGGAGCCAGCACAGCCATGTTCCAGAAGGTAACGGACAGCTTACAATTGTCATCACTCCTCATTGCCTCAGAGACAAATCAAGGCTAAGACATGGGGCAGCAGTGAAGGAGAAAGGCTGGAAGCCTTGGTTATTCAGCGCTCTAGTTCCTTCTTTTGGGAGGTAAAACTAAATATATACATAGCAACATTTGTGTTCAATGGCAATTGTAGTTTAAGTCATATATAATAGGTTCATATATCCCAAGTCTAAGGATAGAGCCTACATGTATGAGCAAGATTTCTATGAAACACTCCCTCAGTATACTTAATTCCAAGTATTCAGAAAAAAATTTGATTTAAAAAGCAATGGTACATTTAAGGACTGTCCTGTTTTGAACTTTTATTTTGAACCTTTAGAGCGCACATATTTTCAGCTCTCAGTCTTGTAGCAGCAAGTGCTGGAAACATTTAAGCAAACAAACCTAGATGCTCTCATGGTCACCTGACTACAGATGTGTATTAAGAAAAATCTCTACTGAAATATGTCTTAAGCTCATAGCCCTCCATTAATCAAAGCTGACTAAACTGTCACAGTGTCTCTATATATAGTAGATCTCCCTGCCAAACTTGCATTCTAAATACTTTTTGCAAAATGCAGTGTACTATAAGCATGGCCCTAGCAGTGCTGTTTCTTTTTACCGCTTGTTTTAGAGGAGAACATTTTTGTTTAAATTTGAAAATAAATTAGCTGGTTCTCCTGTTCCATGAGGACTCCCTTGTATGCTAGGATCCACTGAAGGGCAAAAGAGAAAAGTTTTACAATAGCTAAAAAGATCTGAACAACGCCGCAAAAAAGAGGAAAGAAATCTTCATCCAAAAAGCTAAGTATAACCTTCTATTTGACTCCTCTGTCTTCAGAACATATAAATCTCTTTTAACTTTAAAGGTTAGGGAACAGAGAAAGTTTCAAACTTAATTTTCCACAGTTTGATGTGTGAACTTCATTACAAGAACAGTCCCCAAGAAGTCACTTACCACATCTGACACCTACTGTTTTTCTCTGATTCATTTGCAGTGCTAACAGGGAAAAGAAAACTGTTACCTACTCTTCTTAAATGCACGGAAAGAAACAGATGTAACATAATTATTATGCAAGACATCCTTTCACTCACTAATGAAATCTGAATGGAAAAACAAGCATTAGCATGTATTGAACTGCTTGCCAAGTTATCAACCCAGTTGGACAAATACATTCCAGCCTCACAATATTAATAGAATTTTCCTGTGAAATTTTATACCCAAAGACTTTGGATAAAGTGCTGTCATAAAGCTTTTGAGAAACAACATGGACTGCACAGCAAAAGCAGGTATCGAGTTTTTAACAGATTTCCAGCTTCCAGCCAGGAGGGAACCCGGACATTAACTTCTCTGTGTCAACAAAACCACTGGATAGGCACTCTCAGATGCAACCTGAACCTGAGTCTGACATGATCTTGGCTCACCAAAGGCAGTTAACGTCAGGGAATTGTCTGTGTGATTGACCTTTGTGATTGCTTCCTGTAATAATTATACAGAAATAGCATTCAGACATACACTTGTTAGCTTAATATTTTTAAAGGTTAAGGCCTCGTCCTATCTTCTGAATTTGCTTCCCCTCCTACTGAAATAATCTCATTGTCCACAGAATACATTCATGAGAGCACAAGTGTCCAACACAGCACATACCAACTAATCCAAAGTCTATGCAGAAATAGGCAACAGAAAGCTTGTTTTGCAGTACATTTCAGTCACTTCTGCAAACATCATAATATGTCCGTATGTTTAAGGCTAGAGGGGGAACACTGCAGGAGGTAGCACTTAACCCTCCAGGGACTATCTTAAATGGAGAAACTCCAGGCCAGAGTCCATTCACTTCACACTTCCAAAGGTATGTAAGTCCTCAAATCTCTCTTAGGACTTTAGAGAGTCTCAGTTTTGTCTATAAACACAATCTCAACACTTTTTTATCAATCATCTAAAATGCTTCATAGCTGTCTTTGGTGCTATTCTACATACACTCATGTAAACCCAATCTGACAAAACAAAACAGTCTGTCGCTCACTGCAGACTATCAAGATATTTGAGAATGTTTCATTTCTACATCAAACCTGTCCAGCCATGGGCACAGTTCTACTATAGGTAACTTCACAAAGTCTCAGAAATTCTTCAGTAATGAGTCAGATCTGTGGCTTACATCACTACTGCCTCCAAGGCCCTCATCTGAATCAACACCATCTTCTCTAAACCAGCTTGGCTCAGAATCATTTGCTAAGTGTCCTGATTACTGGGAGATCTCAGCATTTCCTCACAGGTCTGCATTTCCACCCACAAAGAGCTGAGAGATTCAAAAGCTCATGTTTAAAGAAGGATACAAAACCAAGTATCCTTCCAGGTTCAATATAATTACCAGTGCAAAAATGTCATTGTATCTAAGTGGAAAAGATAACAATATCTGCTATTCATAAAACATTCATATTTGGTGGCTAGTGACTTACTGATCTTGATCTCTAGCTCTCCAGTTTCTTTGTAGCTTAGCTATTTCAGAAATGACTTTGCCTTTTTTAGTCATGACAGTAGATATGGTTAGTCCGGTTTTCTCAGGGTAGAGCTTGTGCAGCGAGCCACGTGCAGCTGGGAAGCAAAGAACTGACAGCAGCGTTCCCTTAACCTGGGATTCATGGGAGCCAGTATTTGACAGAGCCAGAATTTGCTGGTTCTCTGGTTACAGTGCAAGGCTTGACTATTGGCTCAGGCTTCTGTCCAGGGCTGGCTAGGACTTGGCTCTCTCAAAATTGTTTTTAATCTCTCTGCATGTTTTTAGTGTGTGTTCTGAGGGTCCAAAGAAAAAAGCTAAATGCTCTGCCTTTCCAGAGGCTTTTTACTTCTTACTCTTTCCTTAATCGATTGTAGTCTTCCACAGCAGGAACTGCCTTTATCTCATGACTGAAAAAAAGAGTCTTCCTTAATATATTGTGGAAAAAAGCATTGAAAATAAATCAGCAAATCAATAAGGCTAAAATGTCTCAGTATCATTCAGAACACAGCAAAATAAAAAGCCTGGGAAGATGAATAAAAATCTACTTCTGGAAAAGAAACTGGAGGACATATCCCAGATCTTAGTGCAGGTATCTTCATATACTTTTTTAAGTTAAAAGGAATAGTTCCTTTCTAAAGTCTCTGAAACACAAACTCACGCTGGCACCCATGAAAATCCCTTTGGGATTTAAAAGTGCTTGGAGGTTATCTTTCTTAAAATGATTTCATTTTATGGTTTGTTTGTGTAGTTGGATTTTTGTAATATGCCAAGAAATTTCTTCAGAGACTTTTCTCTAAAGAGAGGCCTGCCACTCGTAATCAAAGCAACATAACCTTTACATAGCAGCTTGGGATCACATCTCCGCTTCTTCTCTACGACTGGGGATAGCACAGCTCAGCAGAGCTTTAACCTAGAGTAGCAGCAAGGTGTTGATAAGAAAGCTAATCTGATCACAGTGTCCAAGAGTTCCAGTCTTGATTTTTAGACCTCTCATAGTCAGGGAAATTATTTAAGGAGAGGTTTTTCAAAGCAGACAGGGAAATTAAATATTCAAGTTTCATCAGCTATCACTGACATTTGGAGACATAACCACTTTTTGCACCTCTGAAAATCTGATTCTACCTCTACTTTCCTTTTTTAAAGATAGAGATGATAAGTAATTCTAATTTCTACCTCTTTTAATTTAACTTTTAAGATCAAAAGTAAAATGGCTGCTCTTCATTTTCAACACTGAAATATATAATGCATTCCCTTGCCCTGCCAAGTTTTCCCTTGTAACACTTAGGGCATCTCAATGCTACTGCAAAATACATTAAAATTTCTATTGGTGTCCTAGATTTGGTGATTTCTCTGAAGGTATAATACATGGCACCAGGTTCCCAGGTAGCATGTGAGAATAAGGGGAGACCAGAAGCCAAAATTAACTTTTCACTATATGATTTTCACTTGCAATTCAAATTGCTTGGGAGACAAAGTCTATGGTGACAACACTGTTGCAGCTCATCCTTGCTCTTAGCTAGAAGTATAAAGGTAATCTGGAAAAAAGAAAGTGACCGAACATGGTCTGTGTCATGGTCATTTAAACTGTGGGCCCACACCTCATAAAACCTCCCTTTCACAATTTAAAAATTGTTTGCTATTTTATATTAGTTCATTTTAAGTAGAAAACTGTTAATAACATTTTCAGTTTAACACATTCACCTTTTTTTCTGCAAATTTATGAACTCATGTTTGATTTGAGGAGGCTGAACAAGAAGGATAGGCTTATAAACACGGCTTTAATAGTCAACAAGATAAAACCAATGCATGTCCTGTAAAACAATTTATTTGTTTAAAGAGGTGACTGATCTACTGACAGGATTCATCATGCTGCTCAGCAGCCTTGCTCCTTAACTGAACCTTTATTCCCATGCAGTCCTACTGACATCTGTGTAGGGAGTAAGATGATTATTGGTGTGAGTGAAGAACAGAACCTGATACTTCCTAATTAAGACACATAGGAAGGAGACACAAAGAACCTGTCCTTCCTGACACACCAGTTTTCAGTGTTTGACATTCTGTGCCATTGGGCACAAATCTATTGGTAACTCAGAAATGATGTGTTGGGCCAGCCCTGAGGATGGTACTTCTCTGCCTAACACATCCTCATTCTGGGAATTCAGTTTGTCGGTCAGATGTTATACAAAAAACATCCTAAGCCCTCACGGTCAGATATACAGCTTAATTCTCTGTTAGCACTTGTCTGTATATTTCTAACCTTTCCTGTTGTCTTTGTCCCTTTGTTTTTTCCATGTATCAGTTTTATATAGTCTACCATGGGAGCGTTGAGGCTTCTGTACCAATTAGAAATTCTGTCTCTCAATTGAATTAAGCACTTCCTAGTAGAGACTTCCTCATTATTTCATTTAGAAATGTTTATTATGTTGGCAACCTTTACCACTCAAGTGTCCATAAAGTTATACAGCTATTCAAGGAAGATTCCCTGCTTATCTCAGATGTAAACATCATGTTTCACTGCTTTTTAGATAAACACTGCTAATTCAAACCAAGCTTTTGTTGGATCCATGTATCAAAGCATCATTTACAACAATAAACAACTACAACACTATTTTTATTCATGAGCATTAGTCAGCACAAGCCAGCTTTATCATAATGACGTAGACTTTTTGCTGTTTTCCTTTACTCCCCTCAAATGCAGTAAGAGTCCCAGTCCGTTGCAAACCTTCCTTCCTGGGAAAGAAAGAACATTTCTCTGTCTACAGCTGTGCCCCTCCATTTTCACCCCTGTGCTGGCCTGCTCCTCAGCTCTACAGTTGAAAGAATTGCTGACTCTTGTCTATGATAGGTGCTTCTCAACTGTTTGGGTAACAGAAATTTTTTGGCTTTGCTGCTCAATAGTATGCTACAGTAAACATGTCAAAGAAAGCACACAAGTATTTAGGTTTACTTTGACCCATCTCTTATCTGGTCAGCTAAAAACAAACACTAAAAAAGATAGTCTTTTGTGCCACTCCCCATCTGCAATCTTGATAACACGGAGGGTTGGTTCTGGTCTGTTTTCCATACACAGACAACCTCAGGGATTTCAAGGGAGTCAGTTCTGATTTGTTTTCATGTAAAGTAGATCAGATCAATGCATACATACAGTAACACTGGACACTACTTTGATCCTTTAAAATTTTTAAGTCATTCAGAAAGCTACAAAGCCAAATATTGCTCATCAAGAAGGTGAAAATGCAGGTAAGGTTGCTGATGGGGAAACCCCAAGGACAGAAAGTGTACCATAGGGTTTACTCTAAAATGCTGCATCTGTGTTTCTTAAGGCAGTTTCCACTGGTTTGTTGTAACTGTGACTCTAATGGGGATAAACTAACCTTCCAGGATAAAAATAAAAGCAGGAAGTACTGGTCTAATTCCTTGGACAAAAATTAAGTGGTTTCAAGGTATGAAAATAACTATAACATCTAAAATTATTGTCAAATTCGATGTTTACATTCTTTTAATTACAATCAGAAGCACTACTGAAATAAGTTAAACAAGGGTGTTTTTCTGAGATTTTTGAAATCCAGTTTTCAGAGCAAAGTGATCATATGACAGTTACAATTCCCTAAAATGAAATAAACCAAATTAACAGTTTACTGTTAAAAAAATCTAAGCCCTTGGCTTCCATCTCTGTTTTCCAGCCAGGGAAACCTCCAGACTAAGTAAAACTTTAGATTTAGGGTACATTGTACTATACTTCCTATAATATCATAGAAATTCAAGTTTGAAGCTGATTTCCGAAACTGTGCCTGTGAATTGCAGCTGTGCTTAGAGCTCACTGCTCCTTTTGGCTGTAAGGGATATGCTCTCAAGAAGGAAATGAGAGAAAAATGAGAGTTGGTCAGTGCTATGGGTAGGGAACCTGCCTGCATTTTCAATCTGTGAGGTATATAGGCTGACATGGTCCCATATTGCACATACACTGCACAGCATAGCTTCTCAATACCTTCTCTTAGTAAATTTACACTGTTGATAGGAAAAACAAACAAACAAACCAACCCCCCAAAAAAAACTCAAAAAAAACCAACCCCCATAAAAACAAAACAAAACAAAACAAAAACAGAGAAAGAATTTAATGTTCATAAAATTTCAATAGAAAGAAAAGAAAACATTTTCTGTACAAACTGCTTGATGAGTTCAGAGACTCGGGTGTTCGTTTTCAAGCTTGAAAAATTGAAAAGCTATAACATCCTTGTCTTGCACTCCTGGCAAATAATTTCTAATAATAAAAATGATTTCTAATATATCTGCAAACCAGAGAAATGGTAGTTAGGATAACTTTACAGATACTGTAGTCTCAGGATGAATTTTGAATGCTCTACTTTGTGTTATTCACAATTTTGTTTGCACTCAAAAGCCAAATACAAAATGTAAGTTCAGAGGGCATAAACGGTGTCTGGCAATTATGTGTAATACTTGGAGGAAGGCAGAGGAGGGAAAAGGTTATTTTCAGGCTTGCTTGTAAATAAATTATGTTTAGTAAAAAAAGCCCATATTGTTAGGCCCATAAATTGTCAGTGAACCTATGCTTTTAGCCTGGAAGACTGATCAACTCTCTAAGAGAAAAATCAGATAAATATTCATAGCGTTGGTTATGAAATTCTTACAGAAAAAAATTAAGCAAGCTGGCAATTGACTGGCTGTTTTCAGTAATGCATTTGCTCCAGGGAACAGCTGGGCTAATCCAATACTCAATTGATTAACATATTAGTAGATGCTAAATGTCTTTTCTCGAAGCACTGGGACTTTCTGTGTATGTACCAAGTCTGGAACGGAAATGTGCATGAGCTTATTGTCTCGGCTTCAGTAATGAGAGGAAAACTTGGGGAAAAAAAAAACAGTTTGTTTTCATCTGTTGTGAAGATTTAATACACCCCCTTGTGATTTTGAGAATTCACTCATGGGAATTTGCCACCTGCAGTAAATACAAGGTTACATTGATACATCTGGAAATGCATTGGTCTATGCTTAGAAAATAAGGCTGTTAATTTATTGATATGTTGTCTCTAGTGGCCATCAAATAGACATGCTTGTGATATGAAAATATTGTCATTGGAGGATAAAACTTAGCTAGGTTAGACTGTATCAGTGAATATAACAAATTAGCTCATGCTTTGTACAATAGTCATTCACTTTATGTTTTCGTCACAGAAATGAGGGCTTGAGGCTGTTATCTGATGACTGCAGACTTTAGAAGTAATTAAAAAAACTAAGAAAGGAAACCATCTACCTGGCTCAATGTTCTACTTATACAACTGAAAAATCTTAAAACCAAGAATAGATTTCATTACTGTTTCCCCTCCTTCTTTCCCCTTCCCCTTTACAGGAGTTTAAAGAACAAGGTTATAGGATTTATTTTCCAAATTAAATTTTAGTTCAAAACCCCCCAAAGTGTAGATTAAAACTTTTCATTTTACCTGGTTATCATTCTTCATTAAATTTCTTCAAACTATTTAGAAACTCACTATTTTTAAAAACAATTCTAAACTAAGTGGATCTTTCCTGGTGGTGGTCTACATTAAAAAGACATCATGCAGTAAAAGTACAATGGATAAATCTGCATTCCTACAGCACTACCACCTTCCCTTACGTACTAGCTTAAAAATCCTTTTGTATATATTTAACTTCCTTTTTCCTTTCTTTTGGATTTTTTTTCCAACCACTGCACTAGTTAGTTTATGCACCAGTTTCTGTGTTATCTAAAAAATCTAAACATCTGCACTTTGTTTCTTTTTTTTTTTTTCCCAACCGGAAATAATTTATTTACTGAACTAAATGTTTTGTTGCCATGTTTATATGGTACCTGAATGATTTCATCTTTCCCTGAATACAACATTTATAATTATGCAAGAATAACTGTCATTATCCATTTGAAAAATTAAGAGTAAATGTATACACTGCTGCTTTACCACTCAGCATTTCAATCTAATTGCATCTATCTATAGAATTTTGTAGTTTGTAGTCCTGAAATATGGAGGCACCACCAGAAAAGACAATACACTTTGGTTAGACCAAGTGAAGCTGCATAAATCAACCAGGAGTAAGCAGCTGAATTATTAATACTTTGAGAAGTGTTGACATAGGTTCAATTCTGTGGCAGGAAAACAAAAAGAAAGGAGAAACATAAACAATGGACTTTCTTTTATATATCTTTCATTGTTAGCATTTGATGTTAGCCTCCATTTACAAAGTAACTTTCACCCATGTTTCCTTTTCCTTTTCTTGAGTTATGAGCTCCTTAATGCATATGAAGACTAAAAAGTCATCTCTCAACAGGGGGAGACAGTGTAAGTCACTGGCTAGAAGAAACGTTTGTGTCAGGCACTCAGACACCAAGTATATACTGAGTATACAAGTTCATTCAGCTTTACAAGGCAGCTTTACAGTCCTCACCTGCCCTCTATAGTTTGTAATGAAGTTTCACACTGCAGTAGTCTGAGTTCCGCAAGATGTTAATTTGCAAGCAGGTTTGAATAACTGTGAAGAGACTGTTTTGCCATTTGGAGCAGAAATACATCACCTGCTAGTCCTGAGTTTCTAAATGAATGACTGTTATTTGAAAATACAAACTTTTTAGGCTTGAAAAGTGATGCTAAAACTTGACAGATTTATCATTGACAGTGCATGGGCCAATGGAATGTATACTGTTTCTTATGGATAATGAAAAGGGAAAGTTTTAAACATCCAACAGATAAAATAGGCTTTATGATCAATTCCAAATCTGAGTTTGGTTCACATCAGTTGTACTGGAAACTGCTGTGAACATCTGTCTCCCTATAAACTCCTTCCTAGAATCATTTGTACCCTGAAGGATCTATACGTATCAAGTCATTTATTTTTAATGAATCTGAATAGCTCAGCTCCCATCCATTTCTATTGCTAGTGAAGCTGTTTGGCTTTCCATGCTGTTTTTATTTTTTATCTGTATTAAGTATTATTTACCAATGGCATATCTGAATGCATCTGTGTGCTTTCTCTAGGTCACTTCCGAGTTTTCGTGTGGTTGCGACATTTTTCAGCACATGAGTCACTGCAAGAAGTACAGTGTGTGCACTGGAGTCAAATCAAAAAGGGACAGCTGCAACTGATATGAGAGGAAGATACCAATTCTCATGACACTAAATGAACTAATATGGGGACTGTTCAGTTAATTACATCAAGACAAACAGCAAATAGCCAACATACACAAAGATTAAGGCACCAGGCATGTTCATCAGTCACCACTTCTCTCACTGAAAGTAGGGTTACCATGGCTCTGCCTGGGATTTCCACCACTCACTGGAAGCTGGGGCTTGTTGGGAGGACTCTGTATATGGAAACATGTTAAGCCCTTGAGCTGCAAAGCCAGTGTTTCCTGGAAGCATCCAACTCAGTACACTGGTTGAATCGCCAGACTGATGCAGATGTATATGACAGCAGCAGATATTTGGCAGCTAGGGAAAAGTTACTGCTCTGACACACCCAACTGCACTTCAGTAATCAAGTGAAAACTTCAAAGTCTTGCAAGGAAAAAGGTCTTGGGAAATTCAGACATGTCACAACATTACTTAGGAACAGAGCAATCCCATGTGAAGGAAGCAATGTTACACAAAAGAGTATACGCAGCACTTTCCCACTTTTCAATACACATGGTTATTCTGCTGCAAAACAAGTAATTTTGCATATATCTATACTGGTCAATCAGAGCTGATATCAAACACAGAGCTTTGCTTGTCCATGCTGATTAGCTGGAAGCCTTTTTTGTTCCAAAACATGGAAAGGTTTCTAATAACAGCTCACCCTAAGGACTGCTTCCAAGACTGCACAGAGACTGTGAGATTGGCTCCCTCTGCCAAACTATCCACACTCCTTCAACTCTATCTGGGGAGACTTTAAACCATCAAAGCTCCCATGTTCTTTTACGGCACAGCCCAGAAGTATGCAATACATGTGGCCACTTTTTTTGTGCTGTAGCTCCACTGCTCTGGTGGCCTGCAACACAGTTTTCACTTTATCTCAGACAGCCTGATTGGAAAAGCACATATTAAATAAAGCCTTGGGTTGCAAAGCTATCACACAGGGCCTAGAAGAGATCCAGAGATTATGCTGCATGGACACAGCTATTAGTTGCAGAAGGTGTTATCCCTAAACTGCATGGATACGTGTCATTTGCCTTAGGCATTTGCCCTTGCGGGGCTGATGTTGGCACCCTTTATTTAGAAAGATACTTTGAGCAGAGAAGTACATCTTCCTACACTTAGAGTTCATCTACACCAGCAAGCTAATTCTGAACAAAACACTGATCAGCTTATGCTTGTCTGTCTGAGATCTCTTCCTGACCCAAATATTTGGCCCCTTTTTCATTATGGGAGTTGCCCAAGCTTAGGCTATCCCTCAGAAAGTATGCCAGCATTGTCAATACCATCTGGTACTGGTACCAGCCAATGCCTTTCTAGACAGCAAATTAAGAGCAATAATAATATTGTGGTGCTCATGATCTGACCCTGTGGAGTTTGCCATGTAGCCTGTGAGAGTATTTAACCAGTCAGTGCAGGTGTTCTGCTAGGGAGAAGCCGGGAAATCCTGTGTGCTCCAACTTCTTCAAAGCCAGCTGGTAGTTTCTATTATACCTGCAGGCAGATGTGGGTGTGCAAATTGATTAAGCTAAAAAGTTTCATTGAGTCTTTATCTCTGCCAGTGCCAGGGTGTGTAAGATGCACTTGCCAAAGCAAATTACAGCTTTAAATCAGTCATTGTCTACTCATAAGATATTTGAAAATTTTACAATTGGAAAACCATCTGGAATGTGTTGATTAGTAGTTGCTTGTTTTTAAATTTTACTTTGAATGGCTAATAACTAATGTAATCCACTCAGTGGAGTGCCACACAAATTTCACCATGAGACTGCATCAACCTATTTCTGAGCCTGGGATACTTCCTCAAAGCACAATAAGAAATAAATATAATCTTCCAGCTTATATTTTAAAAAAGGATGTGGAGTTTCTGAACCCTGAAAAAGCATCTTAAGTGACATTATTACACAATACAGATAAGACAGGAATATAGCATAGTCAATATTCTGTTATAATTTTTTCAACCATTGCAGCATATTTTAAGGGCATTTGAACTGTCATAATAACAAGCAATTAAGCAGTTTTTAAATGTGAGAGAATAATACAAAGACATAGGACAGGAAAGTGGCCATAGGAAAACATATAGAATATATTTTATGGTGTTTTGCAGGAAAATCGTGATCGTTTAATAAATCAGCTAACCTTTCTACATAACACTGATAAAAACCTGATTTATCTTTTTACTGGATAGAGAAATACAAAAGTCTTCTTCATCAATCTACTATACACCACTAGTATCATCATAACTATGTGAACTTTCAATCTCTAACAGTTATAAATATTGCTATTGCTATAATTTACTTACATTATTTGACTTTGGGCCATCCAGCTGACAGTCATATCTATATGATCCATAACCTAATCATTTTCAACATTTCTTCGGCAAATGATGTTTTTGTGTATTTTTCCTTATATTTGGCACGGAACAAATTTATTCCATTGTATTTCAGAATAAAATTTGTCCTTCACTTGCTATAGTTTTACGAATACATATTTCTCACATGTTATCACAGTGCATCCATCTGCTTTTATGTTTTCTTATTTTACAGTGGATTAGTGCAGGTGGTGCTTCTCTAGATGATAATAATTAATCATTCAGGTTATGGATGATGTGATTGATTTCGAAAATGTCCTGGATATTCTTATTATTCACACATAGTATTTTATAAATAAACAAATGCTCATGGATATTTCTTTATATAAAGGAGTCTGATGCCATTTATTTACCATGTGAAGTTTACATTCTTAATTAGCTTCCTATTTAGAATACTGTTCCACACTAAAAAGCATCCAGAAACAGAACTAATGCATAGTATTTTCTTTTTTTCCATTCTCTTTCCCTTTTCAGTCATATTAATTGACTAGTTTTCTCAGCAATATTCTGAACCAGAAACGCTCTAGTTCAAAATCACATAACTTTTTGGCATTATTTTCTTAAAAAATCATTCATCTGAGATCAATAGATTTAAATAATACCTGATTTGTAGTGGAAGAGCTGTACTTGCTCTTTACTTTGCTCTAGGGGATATATGCCAACAAAAGAGATGCTTCCCCTCTCTCTGTACATGTATTCTTGTCAGCTGGATAATGAGGGACCTGTCTTAAAAGTTCATGTAACATAAACTAGAGAAACAACTACTGAACACCTTATTCTCCAGCACCTTGTGTAGTAGGAACTTTGCTAAGACAGCAGCAGTGACAGGGCTTGGCTGAAGAGATGACTCTCACTCTTAACAGGAAAGAGACACTCAGAAACTCAGGTCTGCTCTCTCCACACATGACAGAAACACTGATTACATGACTGGATAAATAAAACAAAGAATCTTTATGTTTTCTAAAATCCTTAGATTGATGTTATCTAAATAGCCACCACTGAGGGAGGGCTAAAAAATGTTGCATCTCTCTGTCGTCTGGATGTTTCCAATTCTGCTGAGGAGCAGCTGTGTTTTCTTAATTCCATGTGTGAATCAACAGTCATTTACTTCATACCCCACCCCATTTGAGTTCCTCAGAATTAATCTCTGGTCTTTTAAGGTATTTTTGCTGTAATAACATTGCGACATGCTCTTGAATTTACTTGATGGATATGGGGTTCCCTACCTAAGAGCCTGCTTTGGTCCAAATCTCGTCTCTGCCTGCAGAGGCTTATACCCACTTTTATGATTTAGAGAGTTCAGCCCTTTTGAAAAGAGAATTCTCAGTTACTGAACTTGCCTGTCATGACTTGAATTAGATCTCGTCCTAACAAACAGAATCACTAATTGTTAAACAAGTATCTTCTTTAGCAATCTCATCAGTTGTCATGAAGGAAAAGTCACTGTTTTCCTATTACCATCATTAGTATTTATCTATATTAGAAAAGAAAATACATATGGTTTTGTGGGTTTTATTTTCTTTTATCATTAAAGTTGTACTTCTGCCAAAGTATTCTGTTCAAATTAGGAAATATTTCTTCAGTATATTTGCACTGAAGACAGTGTGTTCCAGATGCTGTTTTCAGTGTCTTGAAATAACAGCCAGCAGATAAAACAGCAATAAAATAAATTAAGAAACTGCAGAATGTTTCAAAAGATACATTTTTGCAGAAGAATTCAATGCCATCAACCAATATTTTTACTCTGCATAAAAGATACGGTTCTACTCTAAACAAGTTCAAAAGTCATAAATACACTACATAGCTCTATTTTATTAACTTTTAACTACATGATACATATCTATATTTGTAGAAGAAAAGACTAAAATTATTTTTAATCATGTCCATTGTTTCTGAATAATATAGATGGGTGTAAATGACTGTAGATGCAGCAGTGGGGCCAGATGAGTTACGCAGAGAGCATCTGTGGAGGAGGTGAAACAGAAGCTTCACCCACTTGGCATCTTCCCAGGCTGAGAAGAGTTCCAGCCAACCTGCGCCTACTTGCATGAGTGCTACAGGGAATAACACCCCACTGGTGTCACATAGGCATGTTTCTCTTATGGCTTCCTAAGGGCCATTGTTTTCAGCATTTGTGGATGACAGCGCCTACCAGTGGATCACTAAACATCTACTGCTGTCCAGATTTAGAATGGTTTGTCATCAAAGAGGATTATTAAAGTAAAAATAAAGACATCCATGAAACATCCCCTCCAACCCCATGAAAAACAGACAACAAACAAAACCCCAGAGGGATTGTTGGGCTGTAGAACTGGATTTTGGGATCCATAAAAATGAGGCCAACAGCAACCTGTTGTATGCCCACTACTTTTCTCACGTATGAAAGTTCATCTGCTATTGCCCCATCTATTATCAAAATACTGGGAAAGAGATGGAGGTATACCCGTATGAATTACAGTGCTTTGCTCCTATTCTAACATAGCTTGTGGTAGAAAGAGTTTGTCCATAGAAAAGACAGAAATGCTGAAGATGCACCTCTCTGAGAGAGGGCAATGTCTGCTTCAATCACCTTTATGTCAGGAAGGTTTTCTGAAGAGTAGAGTGGCACGCCTTGGAGCCTTCTCCCACAAGTTTTTCATTTTGGACTAAAACACAGCTTAGGCCTACTCTTGAGTCTATTTAGAATAAAATATGAGATGATCAGAAGGCTGGAGCCTCTCCTATAAAGACAGGCTGAGAGAGCTGGGTTTGTTCAGCCCAGGGAAGAGAAGGCTCCTGGGAGACCCTACAGCAGCTGCCAGTACCTAAAGAAAGATGGAGGACTTCTTACAAGGGCATGTAGGGACAGAACAACTGAGAATGGCTTTAAGCTGAAAGTTTAGATTAGATATTAGAAAAAGAATCTGCACTATAAGGGTAGTAAGACACCGGATCAGGCTGCCCAGAGAGGCTGTGGATGCCCCATCCCTGGCAGTGTTCACAGACAGTTTCTATGTGTCTTTGAGCAACCTGGTTTAGTGGAAGATGTCCCTGCCCATGGCAGGGGGTTGGAATTAGATGACCTTTAAGATTCTTTCTAACCAAACCATTCTGTGATTCTGTGATTTTATGAAAACTCACAGCAGACTCAAATAATATTGAGTTAACATTCTGCAAAGTGAGTTTGTCAGGAAAAAAGGAGCAGAGAAGGAATAGATAAAAAAGTAGGGGGTATGGGAAGAGGTAAGTGAAAGGAAAGGGGAGAGATAGAAAATCAGAGAGCAGAGACTGCAGAGATAACACCTCATCAATGCTTGTTCTGCAATTAGCAGAGTAGCAGAGTCCCTCTTGATAAAATGTGGCATTGCCAGGTGCACATACAATGTTCAGTGTTTATTTAACTTGCTTTGACATGTGTCTAACTATCCAGGTTCTCAGTAGACCTCACTGCCTCACGTGCTGTGCCACACTAACTTTGTGATGCTGCTTCTAAATGGCAACTGGCTTGTTTTCAGTTGCATCACAGCATAAGCAATTGACACTTCAGTCTGTCCAATTGGATGACAAACCCATGGCTAGCATCTTTTTATCCTTTATTTAGTTTAAATTGAATTTGCTCATATTCACTCAGGCCAAGATTCCTAGGACAAGATGAGGCTTTCTTTACTTACCTACAGTGAGTGTAAACTGGATTGGTTGCTCCAGTCAACACATATGCCAGGCTTACAGTTTTGACCTCCTAAAGGGACATTTCCAGTCATCATCTTACTTCCATGAATCTGAGTAGTATTTTGAGCCATCTTTATGAGTCCAGAGATACTTATTCCAGTAGAAATTCTTCTACATCCCTGCTAAAGCAATTTTGGCTGATTTAGTTTTATCTTTTTTTCCCTTCATAACCCTAGCTGCCAGCACTGTTCCACCAGTATGACCATTATTTCCACATCTCCTGAAAAGCACATTCACTTCAATATCCTTGTATAAGTCATTATTGGTATTTTGCCATGTTTTTTTTTGCCAGACAGTCACAGCTTTGCCTGAACTCAGCTGCATAACACAAAAAAAAAAAAAGTTAATCATGCATTCCTTTCATCAGACATAACACATAACAGCATTTATTATACAGTACATGTCAAACCAGGGACAGACAGTCACAGTTTTACAACCTAAAGTCTCCCAGACTACAACATTTTGAAAAATCTTTAGAAAATATCATCAACACTTCTCTGAATTTAGTGTTATCCTGGTTTAGGATTAATTTTTCTGGCCATACCAAAAAGAGTGGATTCTTTTAAGTAAGTATTTGAAATTGCAATGTCAAAAGGTTATTTTAAGCTTTCTAATCTGACTACCTGCTACACAACTGAGTGCAGTTAACATGCAAATGTTGATTAATAGACCTGCAAACAGTAGTACAAACAGATTTTGAAAATAGTTTTTTTTTCAGTTTGTTTTCCCCCCAGTACTCTCTTGCTAATTTTTGGCCATGTTCAGTTGCAGAAGACAGGCCACAAAAACTATTCAACAGCAGAAATCCATTTCTGGAGGTGACTTCCCAGTTTGAATAAAGTATTGTGGTGGAATATATTAGTCAACAGAGAAATGGGAAAACAGGAAAAATGCAGTCCAGTGTGCCACAGAGAGGGCATTCATTATCCCATGCAGAATTTTACAATTTTAGAAAACTGGTCATTGTCTGTTTTTACTTGAAACTCAGAAGACCTTTCTCAGGTCTTTCTCAGGTCAGGTCACATCATCCTGTTAACAAACTGGCCAGGTGCTCCATGAACAGATTCATAAATTGAGCTAAAAAATCACAAATTTTAGATTGATGGCACCAAAACTGCTCTGCTGTTTTCCCTTTAGTCTTAAGCAAACTTGCAGAACTTTGCCCAAGTGTTGATTTAAACCACTTTAACTTCATTTCTCCAGTGTTTATTTATTGGTTAATTTTACACAGACACACACTTTCAAATGCATGTGAAATGAAGGACTCAGATATAAAATGCAGCAAGTGAGACATAGTGTTACAGTGCAAAATTGCACAGTGATCTGGCTACAGCCCTAGATTAGACTGTCCTAGTTTGACTATTTCAGTGAAGAAGACCACTACAAAGACTCAGCTTATAAAGAAATATGATGAAAATTACATTTTTATTTAGTGCCATAAATCTATTTAACAGAGAAAGCAAATTTTCTTAATTATTTTTCTTTGAACAGCTTTCAGATCTCTGTGCATTCATATAGCAGTCGTCTTCATAGGAGATACTTTTCCATCTTAGTTGCTCTCCAGTTTGAAAACACATGCAGTGCTTTTAATGTGTATCTTCTGCCAGCTGTACCAAATTTTTCAATAATATATTTGTTACAATTGAGACATATTTAATGTAAGTATCAATACTGAGGCTCCTCCACACCAAATGGTGGAGAAAATGTGGTTTCACAAGCACCTCTACTACCTACATTGAGTATTGCCCTGTTCACAAGAGAAACAGCAAGTCAGATCAGTGCAGGTGCTGATAAGTAAACTTCATCATGTGTCCCAAATTCAGCCTCTATCTTTGGTTGCCTCCATTTTTCATCTGATATTTGGGAGGGCCTAAGGAGGTTGTTCTAAGCTCAGGAGGTAATGCTAGCATTCAGGTTTGAAATCTCTGTTTGGCTCCATCTGCAGCTCTAAGCAATTCCATGATCTGCTTTTTGAGAATTATATGGAATAAGTATGCATGGTATTTACCCCAGAATATTGTTAGTACACATAAATGCACTTGGGCAAACCCACCTTTTACCTTATCCTGAAATGTTTAGTCAAACAGAAATGGCCCACTGTGTTCGGACAACTGTCACTTTAGGGTTGGAGTGCTTGAGCTTCTCTTCTGTTGAAAGTCCTTCTTGGACTTTCTGGAGGACAAGGTTGATAATTTTCTAGCTTGGCATATTTACTTGAGCAACCAAAACACCTTGCTACTGAAGACAAAACAAGGAAAAAGGGATAAAAGTCAGTAAATATCCATCTCGCTTTGACAGGACTGTGATTTTACCACAGATTATGATTCTAGCTTTGCCATTGGGTTAAGCATATAGTGCAAATGATTCATAGCTGAATAGGTGGCAGTGTAGTAAACATAGTTTTTTCTCTCCATCTTTAATATCTGTGCATTTCCATAGCAGCACTTTACAAGCAGGATAAGGAATAGGGCTTTGTTACACCTAAGATAAATTCAGTCTGGGAACTAAGAAGTATGTCTGTTGACTGAGGTTTTAAATCATATTAAGTATTACTGTCTGTACAACATTGCCACAAAGTACAATATTGTACAAGCCCTACTTTGATTTTCAATGTAATAACCCAATCTGTGAACTGCAGTTATAAATTAGTGATGTTCTACATAAATGCAGGTAACTTAGAGAAGTACACTGATTGCACACAGCAAAAAATAACTGTGATAAGCTGGATATTTCATTCCTTGATAGAACAAACTGTCGTATTTTGAAGATGAATGTTACTCTTCTCATTTAAGCAAAAAAAGGATCAATAGCTGTAATAGATTTTATTTTAAAAAATGAAAGCTTTGATGCAAGCAACAATGTTTTATACAATCATGTTTCTATAGAAAATGATGAATTCTCAAGAATATTTATGCACGCTCTTTTTTAATTTAGTTTTACTTCATCAGCATAATGGACTGAGAGAAAGAAGACTTGTCATGACTGAATAATTCACGTATTCTGTTTTCACGTGAGCAAAGCAAAAAGGTGAGTTAAAAGATCAGAAACAGGAACTTGGTTGGTAAAATTGGACTGTGTATGGCTATCTGGTACTAAAAGTTGTCCAGGTTTCATGCATCACTCCATGTAATATGACATAAACTGAAATATCCAGTCTTTCAGACAATAAGTACGAGGGTTTTAAAAAACAGATCCAAATCTATGAGACAAAGTTCTATTTGAGGCACAATAATTTTAATATGTAATGAAACTAATTTACTGATGAATGTAGTTGATTTTATATATTTCCTTTCCTACCGATATATTGTCTGTCTGCGTATTCATTCCACAGAATAGCCAGCAGGGAATTCAAGGTAAACGCTCATTACCACAGTAAAGTGCCAAAACAAACTAAGAAAATAATTAGTATCAGGCAAAACACAAACTTCAGACCCTGTATATTCAGAGAACAACCTCCAGCTTTGTATGAATTATTTTGGGATTAAAGCAGATACTTGTTCCAATAGAAATAAAGAACACAACAGGGAATGAGGTTATGAATCCCTACAGAGAACCAACACCTGCTCCAAACTGCTGGAGTGCAAGAAACAGGAAAATGTTGTTTATTTAAATCACTGTGATGAGACTGAATTGTGGCTAAACTCGTAAATGTTATCCTAATGATTTAATAAGATTCTGTTAATCAGGCTGGCTTGTACAGTCAGGAACAATACAGTCAGTTATTCTTCCTGCCTTCTGTGGAGGCATTTAAAAGCAATGAAAAGACTGGAATGCAAAGAAACTGGTGTGGCTCAGCTGCTCTGAATGTTGAAATGGATAGATGGTCATCTAAAAAGTATGTCCTGGTATATCTATTCAGTTTGGTCTAGTCTTAAAATTCTTCCTTCCCATTAGCCACCAGATCATTACTTCTGGAATAATTTCCTCTAGAACTTATTCTTCCAGTAATTTTCAAAATATATGCATAAACATCAGATGTTTTAAACTGTGATGCATGTGCCTTATTTACTCTTAATCTTGATAGAGATATATACTTCCACTGTGATTTATTGCACACCAATTCCAGGTGATTAGCTGTACTAACACAGTAATTCTGTGTCTTCTCTCCACTGCTTTCTTCCATTCAGGATGTATTCTATGATCTGCTACATATGTGAACTGTGATTTAAGTATTCCCAGTTTTAAAATAATTATTTGAGTTTCGAAAGGTAGACCCCTAAGTTAATGTTTTCTTTCTTACAGAAATCCGCAACCTTGACTAAGCAGTATGATCAGAAGGGTTTCAGTCTAACACAAGTGTTTAAAGGTAACAACAAAACAGCTATTAAAAGACCATTAAATGTCCTGCTTTGGAGCATTTTCTAATACCATTTTTTTTGTTTTGGTAGTTCTCTTTTTACAGAATCAGAGGAACATCTGTCATTGTGACTCAGCATCTAAGGGCTAAGTCCATTCCAAAATTAAAATCTAAGTAAACAAGACCAACACATGAGGGTTTCCCTATAACCTAGAGCAAGAAACATATTTCTTCATTGCTTGGGTACAAGTGACCCGTGAATTCTATTTCTACAGAAGTAATCTCACCACTGAGCCTCTTTTCTGAGGTTTTCCTATTCCCAAAGTCTCCACTCAGTTTTTGTGATGTTGACACTGTAGGAACTGTTTGGAAATCACTTGGATGGAACCTGTGCATCAGGACTGTCTCATCTGCTATTTTTTTGTCATGGAAAGGGAATTTATAAAGCATTCAGAGGCAGTTTTGCTATTGTAGGTAACAGTCACTTACCTGCTACTTCTATCTATATTTTTTTTTGCTCGTATTTACCTTCTTTACTTGCTTTATCATAAAAGAGACATTACTGTGGGGATCTGTTACAGACCACCTGATCAAGAGGAATCTGCAAATGAAGGACTCTACAGACAGAAAGGAAAAGCCTCACGCTCACAGGTCCTTGTTCTCATAGGGGACTACAACCACCCTGATATCTGTTGGAGGGACAGTATGGCCCGGCACAAGCAATCCAGGAGGTTCCTCGATTGTGTGGAAGACAACTTCCTTCTGCAAGTAATAGAGGAGCCAACAAGGAGAGATGCCATGCTTGACCTTGTGCTCACCAACAGGGAAGGGCTCGTTGGAAATGTGGTGCTCCAGGGCAGCCTTGGATGCAGCAATCATGAGATGGTCGAATTCCAGATACTCAGGACAGTGAGAAGAGCGTGCGGCAAGCTCACTGCCCCTCAGGGATCCGTTCTGGGAGCAGTCTTGCTCAACACCTTTGTCTGTGACATGGACAGTGGGGCTGAGTGCGCCCTCAGCAAGTTTGCCGATGACACCAAGTTGTGTGGTTCGGTTGATGCGCTGGAGGGAAGGAATGCCATCCAGAGGGACCTTGACACGCTTGTGAGGTGGGCTGATGCCAACCTCATGAAGTTTAACCATGACAACTGCAAGGTCCTACACCTGGGTCAGAGCAATCCCAGGCACACCTATGTGCTGGTCAAAGAAGAGATTCAGAGCAGCCCTGTGGAGAAGGGCTTGGGGGTGTTGGTTGATGAGAAAATGAACGTGAGCCTGCAGTGTGCGCTTGCAGCCCAGAAAGCCAACCGTATCCTGGGCTGCATCAAAAGGAGTGTGACCAGCAGGTTGAAGGAGGTGATCCTGCCCCTTTACTCTGCTCTTGTGAGACCTCACCTGGAGTATTGTGTACAGTTCTGGTGTCCTCAACATAAAAAGGACATGGAACTGTTGGAACAAGTCCAGAGGAGGGCCATGAGGATGATCAGGGGGCTGGAGCACCTCCTGTATGAAGACAGGCTGAGAAAGTTGGGGCTGTTCAGCCTGGAGAAAAGAAGGCTGCGTGGAGACCTCATAGCTGCTTTCCAGTATCTGAAGGGGGCCTATAGGGATGCTGGGGAGGGACTCTTCATTAGGGACTGTAGTGATAGGACAAGGAGTAACAGGTGAAAACTTAAACAGGGGAAGTTTAGATTGGATATAAGGAAGAAATTCTTTACTGTAAGGGTGGTGAGACACTGGAATGGGCTGCCCAGGGAGGCTGTGAATGCTCCATCCCTGGCACAGGTTTGACGAAGCCTTGGGTGATATGGTTTAGTGTGAGGTGTCCCTGCCCACAGCAGGGGGTTGGAACTAGATGATCTTAAGGTCCTTTCCAACCCTAACTATTCTATGATTCTATGATTCTACAGTCCTTACTTGAGTAGATAAACTCATTGATCACTTCTGTGCAGAAGGCAAGGAGGGGCTGGAGTCTGACAAACTGCTATCACCATGAATTATGATGTATTTCAACTTCTGGCTGCACTTACATAGATATTTTGGTGTATTATGTCATATGGCCAGAGACTCTGTCCCCTTCCTCATCACATGTATAGGCATTTTCTCAGGCACTCCATAACCCCTCATCTGATGTACAAGAAAAGGCTGAGAGAGAAGACTGAGTGTGCTCGACCTGAGCTAATCTTATTTCTGTCTTCAGCTACCTAATTGGTCATTATAGAGAAGATTGAGTCAGGCTCTTCTCAGATATGCATGGTGAAAAGATGGGAAATGGGCATAAGTTGCAGCATGGGAAATTCCTGTTAGATATATCTTGAAGAAAACCTTTTCATCAAGGGTGATCACATCCTGGAAATTATTATTTTCCAGAAATACTTTCTGTATGTTTATCATTAGCACATTAGTTCTGCTAGGATATAAGATGTTGATAGACTTCATTAAACATGTCTTCATTTGAGAAGAAGCAGTTTTTTACAGTAACACAACTATAAAAGATCAAACCTACAATCCATACATCTGCTTTTGAGAAAACAAGCTACAGATTCTCTTGATTAAATGGAGCTTCCTACAGGAAGGTGGAAGGTCTTACTGCAGTGCATCATAACTGATGTAAGGAAGCCAAGACGTGATGGAAGCATGAATAGATGAGGAGGGGTCACTGAGAGCCAGAATGGTCATTGTCTAACCAGGGAAAGATGCCATATTGCTCTACTCATTAAGAGTTATATGAGGGCTTTGTGTCTTGCAATAGCCCCAGAGAATTTGTGAACTTTGGGCTGAACAGGCCAAGCAGGGCAAGCATTTCCACCAAAGGAGACAGCTATCTGGCTGTGAATTCTTCATCTTTTCCTGACCACTCCACCAATGTAATACAATTTGTTCAGGCTCAACTCTTTCACCTTCCTTCCATTCTTGAACTGATTATAACAAAGTAGTAAAGACTGCAGTGTGATAGGATAAAATGTACCATAATATCTACATAATAGATTACACAGTTGCCTATTTATTTTAAATGACAGGATAGATCCCCAAGAGAGCAAAATCTTCAATGATTTGTTAGCAAACAGCACATTTGCATGTTTTTCTCAGAGACTATTTTACTTATTTAATGAAAACAAGAAGAATACGAACTTTTGCTTCCAGTCAGGTATCTCTTTGAGGTAGTTACAACAATGAGTTTCAAAATTCAGTTTCAAAAAACCATTCAACCAAAGACAAGGAATTGTATTCAAGATACAGCTTTATACAGGACCTGGCATTTGGTAACTTGTCCTCCAGCTCTTCTTTGATCATAGCAACTGCCAAGAGTAGAAGACAGAGTGCTTTTGGATAAGCATGCTAGCACACTCATATTTTCTCCCAGATAACGTCTTCAAATTAACCCTTAAGGGACAGCTGCTTCTTTAAAAAAAAAAAAAAATTTCTTCTGGCATCTAGCAGTTTCTAAACTTATAACAGCAGTTAAAAACCTAAAATAATTCTAGTTGGCACTGTCTTGATTGGTGATATACAACAATATCCAACACTGCAAGATGGAACATATACTATACAGATGAATTTGAGCATTTAAGCAGACCATGTCTCAAACTACTGTATCAACTAAATATACACTTCCTGTTCCCATAGGGTTCAGAACTAGCTGTGTGCTCCAAAGGGATGTCAGAAGTGATAGAGCATAACAAAAACCACTGTAGTAACAAGAGAAACTCCCAAACCCCCAAAATATCTGAATGCGTGGACACCATATATCCTGTGAAGGTTTTAACTTCCTTATAATGAGTTTGAACTTGGAAGAGCTAACCACAAAAGCTGTTCTTGCTCTTTTCTACAGGCAAAGGAAACATATCCCAGCTTTATCCTAGGAGATTTCTGTACAGTATTTGAAACCATTGGGCATGCACACATGGAATAAGCCATACACCTTAGCTTTTCTTTTCCTGGTTGCTGATGGGAAATAGGAAATTATATGCTTCTACATTCTCCCAGATCAGTAGAAACTGTTTTCCATGTTCTGCATCATTACAAGGTCGATCTCAGAGCTCAAATATAGCCAGGTTGACAAGCGTCTTGGGTGACACAGTTTAGTGTCTGGTGTCCCTGATCATGGCAGTGAGGTTGGAACTAGATGATCTTAAAGCCTTTTCCAACCCTAACTGTTCTATGAGTCTATGTTTTCTGATCATTATTGAAGAAACATCCTTGAAAAGTGTTATGAAGAGTATGTATTTACTGTTTGGATACTATCTTGGGTTCTATTCTGGGAACAATATTGAGATAGCTGCAGAATGTCTTAAAGGTTTCTGTGACATGTAGGAACATATCTAATAAGTTTTATTCCTATAATTTTTCACTTTATTAAAGCATATCTTAATGCAGAAATCTTTCAGGACACAAGAGCAGACATGCTACCTGAACATTTTTGTTGCACTGGGGATCCATTTGTGAGCAGCAAAGTTTTTCCATTCCTTGAAAACAAATGGCATGGTTAGATCTTCTACAATGAATTGCATGAGAATGAAGGAGTTATGCTATGAAAATGAAGAGCAGTTCAAGAAATCGAAGAGATCTGGGGAGAGAGCTGAAGGTGATCCTCTTTGTGTGTGATTTGTTTCTGTCATGCATATTTTTTAATGAACTCACAGTTATCTGGTCTCTATTCAGCCTGTGAACTGCAGGATCTCTGTTGGTAACATCTCATGCTCTGGAGTATAAAGGTCTCCCTCCTCACCCAGATAACATGACTATGCTTTAGCAGCTGGGAAGAGAGTCTCTTAGCTTAGACACCTTTCAGTCTACTGCCCAGCAACCTCTTTGAAGTATTGCATACCATACTTAAAAGCGGTATCCTCTATTGCATGCATAAAAAAATCTAATGTTTTTACACAGCTTTTCTTTACTTACACCCCTCCTACTTCTGCTGTTCTTAGAGTGCCTCACCTATACCTCAGGAACAACCCACTGAAAACATCCTGCTCTACTTAGTAGTATAATCTGCTGACTACTGCCATGATCCAAGCAGAGACTTCTCACTGCTTTCTTGTGCTTGCCTGGAATGGGTGCATTGCTATCTCGTGATCAGAGGTATAGACTGGGCGCAGCAAAAGACTAGGTTTGAAAACTACTCTTGAGCCTTAATTTATGTGAGTAGACTACAAGGTCACTGTTTCCAAGCCAAAATGCAATTCACTGATAGAGAGTAATTTATTAGTGTGTTCAAATATAATGAGAGAACTGTTTTCAAAAAGTCAAAGGTTACTTTTAATGCCTATTTTCTCAGCATGTGCATAGATAGCATTAAGTTGTACATGATTAACATTTTATTTAAAAAAATCTAATATTTGTATGACAAGGATGAGATAATAGAGGACAAGGTGATTGTAAAAAGATGTACCATTGGAAACGCTTTGTCTTTTCTGTATTTATTTGTTGAAACTGTGCTACTCCTGCTGGATTCTACAGATTCAACCATGCAGAATATTGCCCAGAAGATGCATACCAAATCAGCCTCACACATTTTCCTTGGAGGCCCTAGTTTGATGTGAATGAAATTCCTTTGCCACCCCAAAATACCTCTGGTGCATCTTTATCAAAGTGCCCTCTAAAGAAATATCAGAAACATCCTCAGAAGAGGCTTAAAAAATGTGGAAGCAAGGACAGGCAGCCTGGGAAGAATACAGGGGTGTTGTCCGGGAAGCTGGGGACCAGGTTAGGAAAGCTAAGGCCCAGTTAGAATTAAACTTGGCTAGGGATGTGAAAGATAACAGGAAGGGATTCTATAGGTACACTGTAAATAAAAGACAGAGTAGGGACAAGGTGCCCCCACTCCGGAAGCTATTGGGAGAACTGGCTACCTTGAATTTGGAAAAGGCTGAGGGTCTAAATGACTTCTTTGCCTTAGTCTTCACTGGCAAATGCTCTGACCACACCACCCAAGTCTTGGAAGGCAGATGTGGGGACTGTGAGAACGAAGACCTTCGGCCCACTGTAGGAGAGGATGTGGTCTGAGACCATCTTAAAAATCTGAATGTACATAAGCCCATGGGACCTGATGAAATCCATCTGCAGGTCCTGAAGGAGTTGGCAAATGAAGTTGCTAAGCCGCTGGCCATCATATTTGAAAAATCATGGCAGTCAGGTGAAGTTCCCAGTGACTGGAAAAAGGGAAATATAAGCCCCAATTTTAAGAAGGGGAAAATGGATGACCCGGGGAATTACAGAGCAGTCAGTCTCACCTCTGTGCCTGGTGAAATCTTGGAGCAGATTCTCCTGGAAGGCATGCTAAGGCACATGAAAAACAACAAGGTGTTTGGTGACAGCCAGCATGGCTTCACTAAGGGGAAATCCTGCCTGACCAATTTGGTGGCCTTCTATGATGGGGCTACAGAACTGATGGACAGGGGTAGAGCAGTTGATGTCATCTACCTGGACTTGTGTAAAGCAAAACTTGTGCAAATGAGAAAGAACTGGCTGGCTGGCCGCATGCAAAGAGTTGTGGCCAGTGGCTCAATGTCCAGCTGTAGACCAGTAATGAATGGTGTCCCTCAGGGATCAGTGTTGGGACCAGTCTTGTTTAACGCATTTGTCACTGACATGGACAGTGGGATTGAGTGCGCCCTCAGCAAGCTTGCCGATGACACCGAGTTGTGTGGTTCGGTTGATATGCTGGAGGGAGGGAATGCCATCCAGAGGGACCTTGACATGCTTGTGAGGTGGGCTGATGCCAACCTTATGAAGTTTAACCATGTCAAGTGCAAGGTCCTACACCTGGGTGGGAGCAATCCCAGGCACAGCTACAGGTTGGGCAGAGAAGAGACTCAGAGCAGCCCTGAAGAGAAGAAGCGTGACCCGCAGGTTGAAGGAGGTGATCCTGCCCCTCTACTCTGCTCTTGTGAGACCTCACCTGGAGTATTGTGTACAGTTCTGGTGTCCTCAGCCTAAAAAGGACATGGAACTGTTGGAACAAGTCCAGAGGAGGGCCATGAGGATGATCAGGGGGCTGGAGCACCTCCCATATGAAGATAGGCTGAGAAAGTTGGAGCTGTTCAGCCTGGAGAAGAGAAGGCTGCGTGGAGACCTCATAGCTGCTTTCCAGTATCTGAAGGGGGCCTTTAGGGATGCTGGGGAGGGACCCTTCTTTAGAGACTGTAGTGATTGGACAAGGAGTAGTGGGTTCAAACTTAAACAGGGGAAGTTTAGATTGGATATAAAGAGGAAGTTCTTTAAGGGTGGTGAGACACTGGAATGGGTTGCCCAGGGAGGCTGTGAATGCTCCATCCCTGGCAGTGTTCAAAACCAGGCTGGACAGAGCCTTGGGTGGCATGGTTTAGTGTGAGGTATCCCTGCCCATGGCAGGGGGATTGGAACTAGATGATTTTAAGGTCCTTTCCAACCCTAACTATTCTATGATTCTATGATTTTAAAACCTGTAGTATTCAGCACTCAACAAACCTTCAGTAGGGTAAAGAAGGTATGTGGATGCCAAGTTTCTTCATGTAGACTCATTGGGAAGTAATTGAACTGTCCAGAGGCAATCTGGGAGAGTTAGGTTGAGAGATCTGCTTGAATGTGCGCTCCTGACAGTGCACATTTTGATTTGGTATGTACTTAGGATACCGTGGAATCCTCTTCTTATCTTGTTCCTTGTAAATTAGACACTGTAAATTCCCCTTACTGTCTATGAATGTGTCTCTTCAGTACCTCCTGGCCCCCTTGGACACCAGTCTCACACTTTCTTTGGCACCTTTTCCACCTTGCACATGGAGAACTTTTATTCAGAGGGATGAGGTAAAATATATTTGTGATTTAGCTGTTGGGCAACAGGAAACTGACAGCAAAATAACCACTTTTCATGCTTGGGAGCTTTTGTGAATATGGGAATCAGGATATTTGCATATTTTTTCCCCAGAATTTTCTATAAGATGGAAACAGAACTGATGACTTGCTAAACTCAGCAAAATGCATTCTTGTTTTACAGCTAGAACATTATAAGGTAGAAGAAGGGTCTGATTTCTCTTTTCACTACCCAAACATTTGTTCTGCAGAGGCTAATAGCAAACTTTAGTAATGAAATCCCAGGTTATTGTTGTTGCTCTTTAGCATCCTTATTTGATAGAATTGCATTTGAACAACATTCTTAACAAGTAATAAAGCCACATTATGCCTCTTTTGTCTTAGAGAATGCTGATTTTTTTTAATTAGGTCAATATATTATGAAGTGTTTATGTCTATAAAAAATCATTTAATGATTTTTGCACTAGGTAGCAGTCAGGTTTTTTTGAGGTTAAAAAAATTTATAGAGATTTTTACAACACCAGAATTTTTCTGAGGGTGAAAGGGAATATAATTAATTCTCAAAGAACACAATGTGAATTCCATTTTGCTCCAGATCCCAATATAGTGAGAAAAAAGTCAAAGCATTACCTACTGGAATCATGAAATACAGACAATGCTGTACATGAGTATAGCTGAATACTTCTGTCAGCAAAATAAGTTTATTTTCAAATACTGCCAAGAGATCATCTACTTTTTTTTTGTCTGCATATAGCCAGGACAGGACAGCTGCATTTTGGCATGTAAGGGCTGGTATTCAGAAGTGAAGCATCCATTTATCTTAGTCCAATCAGGAGGCTCTCAGTGCTTTGAATGTGAGTATGCTTACAAAAACACCAAAACAGAGACGATGAGAACATATACATCTAACTTCAGAAACCTGCATATGCAATTTTGGCCTTCCCTTAGCAGACAGCTTGCAGCAGTTTTAGATGGTATCACTATTTATATTTCATTTCCTTCTCTTAATATAAAAGACCAACGCCTTTTAGAGGTTCATACTGTGATAAAAGACTAATAAAAGAATCTATTCAAAATAACACCGCCAACGCAGAAAGATTTCCCTCCATCATGGCAATTTGTATTTCCATATACAAAGCCAAACTCTGCTATTTTTAATCTACTGCTAGGAAGCAATACTAGGCATTAAGTAATTAAGCACCACAGTTCCATGAGCCAGATTTTTTTTACATTAGTGTGGATCTGTCAAAACAACACCAAATCTATTCCTCCGGCAGAAACACCCTGCACAGTCATGGCCTAAGAAAGGCGGCAACTGAATGTCTGTCTCTTTGGCAAACTCATTTTGCTCCTTGTGAATGTCACATTATGCTACTTACTTGTAAGAGTGAACAAAATGTATTGAATATTGAGCAACAGTCTATCTGCCAAATAATATTTTGAAGATGATTTAGAATGTGTTAGCATTTAGTCACATAAATAAATGTGACTAAAATTCCACATTTTTACTTCTATTTTTCCTATAGTGCTTATCTGTCATAAGTGATGGACCTCTGAGGACTTTTTGGAGTTGAGCCATTTTTCAACATTTGAATGTGGGGAAACAGCCCCATTCGCGGAGCACATGCTGCTCTTTTCTTGGACTGTGAATAGCGTATAAGAACACAACACCTAAGCCACTTATGATGACCCCTTATTCCAGACTTTCATATATTTATGCAGCATGAGGATCTATAACTTCCTCAAAACATGTTTATAATTATAGTCATGGAAATGATTTTCTGAAAGGGTTTCTTTAAGTTCTGTGTCACACTTTTTGTTTTCCAGTAATAAAAATCTGAACTGTGATTCATCTAAAGATCTTGTAGGAGTTTTCTGTAATATTCCTATAAATCTTTGACCAATGGAAAAACATATCAAGGAATTTTCAGATTACTCTGTTACCTGGGAAGGCAGATTAATGTAGGTTATATAATACAGGCCTGTGCTTGTTCTTCAAATGGTATTACTGCAAGTGTACACAGCACAAACACCTTTCCCTTTCTGAGAAGTATCTAACCCATTCACTCCTTAGCCTTCTTGGGCTCTGAGATTCAGCACACTTATATGCTGCTAGTGATTCATCCCATTCTTGATTAGTTTTGTGACTGAACAAAAGCAGTCCCCTTCCCTTCCCTTCCCTTCCCTTCCCTTCCCTTCCCTTCCCTTCCCTTCCCTTCCCTTCCCTTCCCTTCCCTTCCCTTCCCTTCCCTTCCCTTCCCTTCCCTTCCCTTCCCTTCCCTTCCCTTCCCTTCCCTTCCCTTCCCTTCCCTGCCCTGCCCTGCCCTGCCCTGCCCTGCCCTGCCCTGCCCTGCCCTGCCCTGCCCTGCCCCGCCCTCCTTTCTCCTCCCCCCCCCCCCCTTAAAAAAACACCCAAACCAAAAACCAGAAAACTCAGGCTTTATTTCTACCTGCCTTTATGAAATTGGTTGTGTTCTACAGCTGTGGTTATAAAATCATGGAAGCATAGAATAGTTGGGTTGGAAGTGCCCTGTAAAGCTCATCTAGTCCACCCCCCTGCAATGAGCAGCGCCTAGATCTGAATGTTCCCTGACCTTGAATGTTTCCAGGGATGGGACATCCACCACCTCCCTGGGCAACCTGTTCCAATGTTTCATCCCCTCATTGTAAAAAAGAGTTCTTCCTTGTATCTAGTCTGAGTCTACCCTCTCTTAGTTTAAAACTGTTACCCCTTCTCCTATCGCTACAAAATCTGTGAATAGACTTTGAAAACTCAGAAATCCTTGAGGTTCTGATACTGAAACTACCAAATTATTTTGTATGCAGGACCAGAATCCTTATTTGGTAGAGTCAGCATTTAATAGAATTTAGTAGTTTAAACAGTGTAATTAAATTAAAGCCTGTCATGGAAAAGTGCTCAATACACCAACAACTTGGCGGAAATGGGCAATTGTTTTAAGAAATTCACTCACCACCACAAGCAAGAAAACCCTCTTTGACATTCTTCAGTTAGCCTTGCTAATATCACATGAAAATGTGACATTTACTGAGGTAGTTCCAGCATTGTGCTAGAAATAACTGAACTGGCAAAAAAGATTGAAGGTTATGATGTGTAATGGTAATGACTATCTTCCTTCTACTGCATGTCATGTCTTCTGCTATGATGACAGAAAATATTAAGACTCATTTTTTGGCTCTGTAACTATTAGTTTTGACATATTTGGCATCTGAGTTCTCTGTGGGCTTTATTTGGCCTGTGTTCAGCTTCACAAGATTGAAAGAGACTTTTAAGTTTTTAAAATAAAAAAGAACCAAAATAAATTCAAGTTTCTTACCAGGTGGATTTTCCCCACTGAGTTCCCACAAATCGAATTTTAAATACTGCATTATTTCCCTGCAGAAATGTTAGGGATTATTCTATTAAACAAATTCAAAAGTAATGATGAATTGTGCCAGCTGCAGCTATCTTCACCACCCTATAGAGAACTTCTCACTGTCATCATTAATCTCCTTCCTGCAATGATTTTTTGGTTGCAACATGCTGTGCCAGGATTCAAATCACCTGGTGGCTTTCCTTCATTCTGTGCTTGGAAAGTTGTGTATATTTAGTGACTTTTCCAACACACAAAGTGGACGTGAACCCCTGCTTTTCACCATGTAGGCTGCTCTGCCTTTACAGCAGCCTGTCCCAAACATATGTTCCTATGTGTAAACCTTTGTCATGGCAACAGCACTTTCTGAAACTGATGGCCTAAACAACTTGGATTGAGTCTAATGAGCTGGCTAATCTGCTTCTAGACTCCCAAACTAAAAAGTTTATTTGTCTAAGCACTGTCGAGGTCAAAGGGAAAATTGACTAATCCTTGGAGAAATAACCCCTGAAAGACTTCTACTGCTTGTTTTTGAATCTTGTCCTCTCCTAATCCAGAAAAAACCCACAAGTATCCTGTCTTCATTCGAAGAGCCGTATAAAATGCTCTCTATCCAAACAGACAGTGGGTGAGTTCTTAAAAATTAAGGCTTGTGTGCTTTTGTTGCAGCCTCACAGAGCAGTGGCTTCTTCAAGCAAAACAAAATAACTTTGATTGCAGTGAATGTTAGGCTGGGCCATGGGAAAGTTTAGTTGCCTGGAAAGTAAACTAAACTCTTTGAAGCCAATCACATTCCTGTTAGACATAAATAATAAAAATTATAAATCTATAGTATAAAAAAAAACTTTTGCAAGTCTCAGAAGTACAGTAAAGGGAGTCGTCCTTCCTCCCTGCTCCTGGGGCTCTGTCTCCTTCAATGCCCTGGGTTCCCAGCCAGGCCCTCCACGTCTCCAGATATGGCAGCCTCTGAATGGCTGTCTCATAGGTCTGCATGGGTCTGTCTAATATTACGTGTGTTTTGCAGCATTCAGCTGATACTTTGGGCCTTTGAGTGTAGTGGTAAGCATCAGATTCAAATACCATCCAGGGCAATTTTACCTTCTGTTTTGGCATATTCTGCCCACAAACCCCGAACAGATCTGCATGTCAGTGCTCCCTAAACATAACACTAAATACAAACTAAGAGTAGACATGATCCTTTTAAACCATAGATCCTGAAGAAAATTGCTTCCTGCCCATCTCTCCCTACAAAGAGAATAGTAGATCAGCTGTGAGAAAGAGCTGTGAGCACAATTTCAGTCATCATTTTCCTACTTCCTTGTTAGAAAATCAAACAGAAGTTAGAAAATCAAACAGAAGTTATAAATCTAAATGACATCATCTCAAAAGACGATTGCAGAGTACCAAAGATATCTGGGTATACCTATGCTCCCAAGAGAGGGATTAATGTTGGTGTCCTTGATGGCAGCTGATTGTCACCTCAACAATGAAGAGCAGGATATAGACTATTTACCCATGCATAGCTGGGCTTTATTTTTTTTTTCTTTATTAATTTTTCATTACCTGATCTTGAAGAGTATGATAATATCCTTTCACCCCATTCATGCAAATAAAAGCTTCCTGAAGGACCTTTTGATACTATATACGTATTATATTTGTATGAGCATGCGTATGTTTAGAATATGGCCTCAAAAAAAAGTCCCACACTTTTTTTTTTTAACTGGGAGAAGTTAGAGTTACTTGAGATCTGTCAGCAGAGAAAATCATAATGGAGTTTATGCAGGCAAAGATAATCTAGAACCTTAATACTAAAGAAAAAAGCTATAAAATCTGTTGGACAAAAAACGCTATTGGACATGAACCAGAGGCTTTGGGAAAAATTGTGGAGAATTTGGGAAAAATTGTGGAGCCTACATTTTCTTCAGCAGCTCAAGACACCATTTAACCATTATATTTTTAAAAGGTTAGGAAAGACCTTTGCAGAGACATGGGACAGACTGGCTACTTCAAGAAGATTCAATTGCATCAGAAGGTAGCACCTCAAGAAACTTCTACCATGTTTCCAAGACAGTTTTGGGTAAGAATCATAAACAAAACTAATTATGTTCTTCAGTCTTTTGGAACCTTTTCACCAATTCAAAAAGAAATTCTAACCCCCTTCCATTTGCGCAGTATCTGGTCACTAAGAGAGTAGGGATCATTTTCATCATTATTTTGGTAACATTACATTTCAACTTGAATATCTCAAAGAAGACACTAACAAAGATTTCAATCCTTGTCTTAGATGATGCAGGCAGAAAGGGTGGAAACCTAGTATATAACATCCTTGCCTCTAAAGTGGAGAGGCATGGGTTTAATGGATGGACCCCTCAGTGGATAAGGAATTCTCTGGGTGGTCACACTCAAAGAGTTGTGGTCAATGGCCCAATATCCAAGTGGAATTCAGTTACAAGTAGCATTTCTCAGAGGCTGGTACCGGGATCAGTGGTGTTTAGTATCTTTGTCAGTGACATGGATAGTGATATTGATGCATCCTCAGCAACTTTGCTGAGGACACCAAGCTGTGTGGTGCGGTCAACACACAGGAGGGCAAGGATGCCACCCAAAGGGATCTTGACATACTGGAGAACCTGGTCATTGCAAATGTTATGAAGTTCAAAAAGGCCAAGTGCAAGGTGCTGTACCTGGACTAGGGCAATCCAGAGCACAAATACAGACTGAACAGAGAATGGATAGAGAGCAGCCCTGAGGAGAATGACTTGGGGGTACTGGTTGATGAGAAGTTCAACATAAGCTGGCAGGGTGGCCTGAAACCCAGAAAGTCATGTCCTGGGCTGCACCAAAAGGAGCATGACCAGCAAGTCGAGAGACGTGATTCTCTCACTCTGCTCTCATGAGATCCCAGCAGCAGCACTGCATTCAGCTCTGGGGTCCCCAACACAAGAGGGACGTGGACCTGTAGAAGTGACTTCAGAGGAGGCCATGAAGATGAGAAGAGGGCTGTAGCACCTCTCCTATGAGGATAAGCTAAGAGAGTTGGGGTTGTTCATCCTGGAAAACAGAAGGCTCCAGGCAGTTTGAATTATTACTGTACTAAATATGGTTCTGATCTCACAGGAAGATTCACAAAGTTTGGAGTTAGACCATCCATTTTTATAACTTTGATAAAACCAGCTTCCTTATTTTGTATATAAAGCAATCTCAGAATGATATGAGCACCTTGAAATCTTTTCATACTGCACTATACAATATAAAATATGGTTCTACAGTTGGGTGTCCATTTTCCTTGTTGATTTTTTCTGCATCACAGGGATACTATATAATTTCTAACTTCTTTAGGACTTTGGTTGATGTTGTGGCAAAGATAAGTGTATACTTTCATCTACATTTTGTCTGCACTCTGGTCAAGTGACAGACAGAGGTAATGCTAAACCACCATTTGCAAACCACTATTGTGGGTTGGTCTGATCTTGCAATTCTAATGTTGGCAGTGGCTGCAAACAGAGTTTTCTATATAAGGCACACATAGTATCTCTAAATAGTTCTTTGTTACCACTGTTCCGTAAGTACTGGAAAGCAAGAATTCATTATAAAAAGGGAGATAAGGAAGTAACTTAAACTTTGGAGAAATTTGGTTTGAAGCAAGTTAGGGCTGTAACCAATTTCTTCTCACCCCAATGGAATTATTATTTTATTTTTTTTTTTGTCTCCTTCCATTCTCTAGCCCTGTATCTGCTCCATTATCATTCTCACCATCCTTAACATCTCACCAATCTCAGGTCTACCTTTCACTAGTTTATCAGGTGAAGCCTGGCTACTTGTGTGGCCAGGTTTACATTTTCAGACCTGCCTACTGCAGTAGTTTGGTTACTGGCTTTGGCGCTGACCAGTGATCTAGCAGCTTTTCAGAAGTTTGACAGTTCAAACATCCACCATATATGCACAGAACACCATCCCCCTAAGTGCATATACCATGAGGTTTAGTGAGGCTCATTTTAGTCACACTGTCTGCAACAGATATCAATGAGCTCTTTTGGAATAGCAAACTGACTGTTCTGGAGAGCATGTGTTAACAAAACATGACTGTTCTGGAGAGCACCTATCAACAAAACCTAAGCAAACAAAACAAGAGCTGATAAAAAGGGATGGAAAATTCCAAATGAGTTTTTTGTTTGGTGTTTTTTTTTGTTGCTCTTTTTTTTCTTCAACTAATCTTTCAGAATGTAGTAAAAAAGTAATTGCACAGCCACAATATGTATAAACTTTCCAGCCAATTCTAAACAGGTTCTCACAGGACTGGTATTTGCCTTATACCTGCAGGTAATATTTCTGTTCCTTGCTTCTATGTGATTTGCCTATGTGGTAAAACTATTAATAGTTATCAAAGAGAGTTTGGTAAGGTAAAAGTGATTGTTTCAGCCTTACCCCTGAGTGTTCATATGCAGAAGAATTAACCATTTTCTGCTCTTTTTTTCCCAACAGAAATCATTCAGTTACCTCTCAACTGTCTACTCACTAGACAACTCTAAATAACTTTGTGGAGAGACCTCATCTACAAGACCTTGATCTTTGAGGTGAAGCTTCACAATGATATGAAGAACTGAAGAGACCTGTTTATAGAAAAACATGCATAATAAACCATTAAACTATAATTTTATCTGAAAACTGAGGGCACATCTTAACCATTGACAGCAGCATTGTCTGGAGTGGACAAAGCCAGTATTAAAAATGGTAGTACATATAGCAAAAGTAGCCTAATTTCAACAACAGATTCGTAGGGATCAAGGTTACAAATGAACTCTGTAGTTTTGCCATGAACTTTCTTGGCTTTCAAGTATCTGTGAAAGAACGTTTTACATAAAATACAGTGCAATTAACTAAGTTTACTTGAGTGTAAATGACTTTAACATGGCCAAGATTTCTTCCAATGTCACCAGTTTTCTCCTCTGCCTTGATTTTTAGTTGTCCTGGTTTAACTCCAGACACCAAGTAAGCACCATAAAGCCACTCACTCATTCCCCCCTTGCTGGAATTGGGGAAATAATTGGAAGGGTAAAACTCATGACTGGAGATAAAGACAGTTTAAGAAGTAGAGGAAAAGCCATATGCACAAGCCAAGCAAAACAAGGAATTCATTCACTGATTCCTATAGTCAGGCAGGTATTCAGCCACCCCTAGGAGATCAGGGCTACATGATGTGTAATGGATACTTGGGAAGACAAAAGCCATCACTCTGCATGTTTC
Organism: Pezoporus occidentalis; assembly: GCF_034315485.1. Taxonomy (NCBI): domain Eukaryota; kingdom Metazoa; phylum Chordata; class Aves; order Psittaciformes; family Psittacidae; genus Pezoporus; species Pezoporus occidentalis. The sequence goes on along the minus strand of NW_026913652.1, from coordinate 1,115,002 downwards.
CCTTTCCTTCTTATTGCTGAGCATGACAACCTGTGGTATGGGATGCTCCTTGGGTCAGTTGTGGTCAGCTGTCCTGGCTGAATCTGATCCCAACTTCTTATGCCCTCTCAGACCACTTGCTGGTGAGGTGGGGTGAAGAGCAGAAAACTGCTCAGCTCACTGCTTAACTAGAACATACTTGTATTATCAACGCTGTTTTCAGCATAAATCCAACACATAGTCCCGTACTAGCTACTGTGCCTCTATTCTACCAGGTACTTTGGCTCTACCCCAGCCAAAACCAGCAGAATTGATGCAGAATCAAAGCAAAAAATATTCTCACTGTTGTAAATGTATAGTCAGTGGTCCTTCTAACCACTGTAATTTTCTATTTTTAAGAGCCTCATGTTTCAAGAGATTTCTGTTTTCTAGTGGAAAATCTCCAAACACTTTCCCATTCAACAAAACATGCTTCAACAAAGAATGAGCACAGACTGAGCCAGCTTTCCATCATTTTTTTATGTAATTGTTCAAGAAATTATCATGTGGTAAACATTGTGCATCCACTTTTGCTCTTACAATCAAACCAAATCATCTAGAAGACATTTTCTTGGCTCAGGAAAGTTTAGACCAACACGTGTGTTCTGGGTTAAAGCAGAGACTATAAAATGGCTTTTAATTTGGCAGGGATGATAAAGGTTTAACACCATTAAACAGTACAGCATATCAAGGGTTTCTCTTATATTAATACTAAAAAAAAAAAAAAAAAAAAAGAAATCCACCCACAACTGTATTACTCATAATTGAACTAATCCTGTGTTTACTAGGTTTGGTTTCAGACCCAATCATACATTAATAGTGAAAATTTTGTGAAGAACTTAATTTTAGAGACATATTATTCATAATAAATGAAAAAAAATACTGAGGAATTATACACTTGATAAAAAAAAAAAACTGATTTCAACAGTCCTGGAGCTGTCTGAAATATTGCAAAGTATTTTTCATTTCCATTTTCCCAATGGAAACACCCTTCTACACTGATTTTGTAAAAGGTGAGAGTCATATGTCCATATGATTCCACTGAGGACAGAGCAGGGAAGGGAGTCCCAGCTTCAACTGGTCAAAATTAAATGAGTTCTTGAGTTCATTTACTGTACCATTGGTAGTTGAATCTTTTCCATTAAAATAAAATCTTTTTTCCTATTAAATATTTAAGTAGGAGAATGCGGTTTGCCAGCTTTATAATAATTGTAGCTTTCTTTTAATCTCTAGAATATTTGAAAGCTGTGATAGTGAAAAAGTCTTAAAAAAATAAAAGGCAAATATGGCTACAAGTCAGAGCAGGGCAACATGATCAAATACAGTATGATTGGCAAGCAATTTATAATAGAATAAAAACGGAAATAATGTTTGTATCGTATTTCTAAAATATTATCTGAAATTTGAGATCCAAATGTGGGCAAGGTTATAATGCAAATTTGCCCCAGCTTCAACATGGATAACATTGACAGAAGACTCTTCCCTCTGTAATTTTATATGGGAAAATATTTAATATTTTAATATTTAATTTTTCAAATCCTTTTTAATCTTTCTCAGTTCAGGAAGTATATTCTTACTGATAACCGTTTGCAAAGTATCTTATTAAGACATGGAAACTGAGACATCAAACAAAAATGTTCACCCTCCTACAGAATAATTTTGACAGACTGATTTTTACGCTCCTATCCCACAGAGCCAACTACAGTCTTGATTCAATTTCCATCATGAGAAACATCTTACTGTGTCAGATCCATGACCAATTTATATCCAGTGTTCTCTCTCTGACAGTGACAACAGAAGATGCTATTTAGGAAGAACACATGAGCCTAATTGCTGCCAATGGTCCATTCACTCATACTTCCCCAGTAGTATGGTTAGGGATATTAGAGGGAACTTCGTTTTGTACCTACTGTCCAGGATTTTTTTCTTATCTCTTTACAGACTTTTTTAAAAAATAAAAATCTGCTCTGTCAGAGCTGTTTTTAGACTACCTTACATACATACATATCTATGCATATTTTTATACATATACCTATGTTTATATGTGCAGTACATCCTGAAGAGACCTCCACAATATCCACGTATCTGGGAATGATTTATTAGAAAAACAAGTAATTTGCTCTTTGGCCATTTTCCATTGTAAGTACGTTACTATTTAAAGCAGAAACAGCAGGAATTGTTTTAAAGGTGAATAACATTTCACAGGTACCGTTGCCTCCAGCAAGATGTCAATCACATTTAGGATAATGAAAGGGCATGTGTCACAACTGCCAGTTCTTCATTTGAATGTCTTTGAAATGAGATATGAAACCGTGCTGCTGCTTTTTTGGTTGCAATTCCTAACTTGACAAGGCAGCTGAAAATAAATCCTCAAAGAGCAGTAATTGGTACATATTCTCCTTCTATCAATGTATTTTCAAGGTCACTCAAATGTTTACAAGTCTGCTTTCCTTATTTCTTGAAAGGAAAAGTCCATCTCCAAAGTTAGCCCCACAGTTAGGCAATTTTCTCTGAGGAAGATTATGCAGAAGAAATAAAATGTCAAGGGGTATAATAAAAGAGATATACAGTTTCTATATCTGACAGAGTTTTGCCTGGGAACATGTAAAATCTATGGCAAATTTACTTTACATGAATAGTCTTGTTTCAAAATGAAAAGATGTCTTGGCCCTGCAAGATGGTTCCCTATTTAGTATTTACAAACCTTTTTTTTTTTTTTTTTTAAATCAGAACTGTGTTTTAATTGGAACAAACACTGATAGCCGTAAGCAAGTTTCTCTTGCAATATTTTTACTAGCTATACAGCTACCAAAGAATATCTATATAGAAAAGGCACTAGAAAAGAAAACCACCCTCACCACAGAGAAACTGGTCAAGAGTTCTCTAAGCAGATTCACTGAATGATATATACATGAATAGGCAGAAAAAGTGTCAGAAGGCTCATTAAGAAAAAAGAGAAGGAGGAGAAGGAACCAGAAGGAGCCAGAAAACCCCCAAAAACCCAGATTAGCAGTGTCCTTACCAGCAGGCATCAAGGGATGTTACTGCTCTTTTCAAGTCAAATTGTTTGTGCTTCTCTGGGTGAAGTTAATTACTACAACTGAATCTAATGGCTTTCTAACACCAAAACCAGAAAGCTGTTTTTCTTACCACTTTTCCCCCTAGTTCAAGCCAAATGTTCCTACTCCTTCTCTGGCACCCACTCTAGCATTGATCAGCCCTGTGGTGAGGCAGTTCAGTTTGCTAATGTGCCAAAAAGCTAATCCAATGCAAAGAGAGTAAAGTCTTTGCTCTTGTGTTAGCAGGATAAATCGTCTCCCAGTGTGACCAACCACATGCCAAAATCTGTGCAGACAGGGACAGGGCTGCACAGCAGGAGCGAGAGGAATGGAAAACAGGAAATAAAGGAAGGGCTTTTTTTGCCTTTCGGTAGCAGTGAGCCATGAGGTTGGCCCAGCTGTAAAACTTAATCACCTCCCCAGGGGCTTTAACTCTGGAGTTGCATTATTTCAGTCAGGTCTGACCACAGCATGTAAAATTCATACACCACTTCCTCTACCATGATCTAAAATCACAATCTAGGCTAAAAAATAAAGAGATTTTAAAATCATGCATTCTTTTACTGGCCTTCTGAGAATGCGTTTTTCACTCTACCGGTTTTGTTTTGTTTTGTTTTGTTTTTTTTTAACCAACATTGGGAATGAGCTAATAAAAACACAAAACAAAACGCAAGCAGATTTTCACAAGCCTTGAGAAAACAGAAATTTTGTTGTTTGTGGGGGTTTTTTTTGGTTGTTTTGGTTTTGTTTTTGGTGGGGTTTGTTGTTTTGTTTGGTTGGGGTGTTTAGGATCAAGCTAAAGATCATGATACCAAAGATAAAACACAAAGTTTACAACAATGCTGTTTTTACTCTACAGTGTTTTCCATCAGATGAAGCAAACCAAATCTTTTCTGTTGCTGCCCTTACCAAATTAAGGCTGAAGAAATTTTTATCTTTTATTATCCTTTGGTCAGGACAGATGCTTCTGTAAAAAGTAGTTCAAAAGAGCAGAATATGGGCTTGGGGGTTTCTCTCTTAGTCATAGTTCATTTTTCCTCTCTCCCGCACATCCAGCCTCATACAAGTCACATTAGTATACAAACATATATTAATATACGATTATGATGAGTATACAGTAGAATTGCTCCTGATTCATAGCAAACAAATGAAAATGAAGGCTAGATATTTCAGGGCAAACCAAATATGAGTTTTTCTTCCTAAATTATCTTTTTTATAGCCTAGCCTCCAGATGGTGAATGATTGTTTGCTAAGCTCAACTGATGTTAGACAACAGCACTAGTTTTTAATTACATCTTTGAACACACAGTGTATTGAAGTGGAGGAAATGAGTTAAAGCTAAAAATTTTTTATTGGATGAAGCATTTAGTATGAGACTGCAGACAATTACAGGAATGTCTATGGACTGAAACACAGAATTGCTCCATTAGCTCAGTAGCTGAGAAATGGTCTGAGAAGAAAGACAGCAGCAGTTATCTCTCGCAGCATGCTTTACTCTTTAATTAATAAGATATCAAGCACAATTGAAGTGTGTCATTTCAGTGACTTTACCCTAAGTGAACCCTTACTACAAGTGATTAAGAAACTTTACCACTGAACACAATGCATTTGCATTGTAATTTACTGCATGGAAAATGTATTTTAGAGCCAAAGGTTTAATATCCTTGGAATGTCTAGATTAAGTTTCATTTAGACATTCAGAAAGATAGTGAGACTAAAGCTTCATTGTGGTTTTATGATTTTCTGCATGTGAAATCAGGGGCTTAAAATGTTTTTTCAAATTCTTAGATATGAATTTCTGTCTTTGTGATGATTTGAGCTACTCTAGTTCTCAAAATCTGAGGTTGATTCAACAGTTAGGTTAAAGAATACAAGATTGGAAAGGATCTGTGCAGCCACAGGTAGTAATACCATGCTATCTTGTTAATATAGTTGTTAAATGTCCACTTCAAATTGGTAAATAAATTATCCATGTTCTTTCTGCAGAAGGATATTTTAGATGCCTAAAATCATTCTTATTTCTCGGCCACATTTATTCACAAGCAGTTCATAAGTAACATAATTTAAGATTAGATTTGGTTTCCTAACTCCATTTATTAAGTAGTGAAGATGCACTAGCACATACACAAGCAAATTTTAATAGCAATAGAGGTAAAAGAAAGAGGATCAGCACTTAGACAACAAAACACACACTAGAAGAATCAATACACAGAGCAAATACAGGGCATAGAATCACAGAATCATGGAATAGTTAGGGTTGGAAAGGACCTTAAGATCATTTAGTTCCAACCCCCCTGCCATGGGCGTAGGCACCTCGCACTAAACCATGCCACCCAAGGCTCTTGTCCAGCCTGGCCTTGAACACTGCCAGGGATGGAGCATTCACAACCTCCCTGGGCAACCCATTCCAGTGCCTCACCACCATCACAGTAAAGAATTTCCTCCTTATATCTAATCTAAACTTCCCCTGTTTAATTTTGAACCTGTTACCCCTTGTCCTATCACTACAGTCCTTAATGAAGAGTCCCTCTCCAGCATCCCTATAGGCCCCCTTCAAAAAACTGGAAGGCTGCTATGAGGTCTCCATGCAGCCCTCTCTTCTCCAGGCTGAGCAGCCCCAACTTTCTCAGCCTATCTTCATAAGGGAGGGGTTCCAGTCCCCTGATCATCCTCGTGGGCCTCCTCTGGACTTGTTCCAACAGTTCCATGTCCTTTTTATGTTGAGGACACCAGAACTGCACACAATACTCCAAGTGAGGTCTCACAAGAGCAGAGTAGAGGAGCAGGATCACCTCCTTCGACCTGCTGGTCACGCTCCTTTTGATGCAGCCCAGATACGGTTGGCTTTCTGGGCTGCAAGCGCACACTGCCTGCTCATGTTCATTTTCTCATCAACCAACACCCCCAAGTCCTTCTCCATGGGGCTGCTCTGAATCTCTTCTCTACCCAAACTGTAGCTGTTCCTTGGATTGCTCTGACCCAGGTGTAGGACCTTGCACTTGGCATGGTTAAACTTCATAAGGTTGGCATCAGCCCACCTCACAAGCGTGTCAGGTCCCTCTGGATGCCATTCCTTCCCTCCAGCATATCAACTGAACCACACAGCTTGGTGTCATTGGCAAACTTGCTGAGGGCGCACTCAATCCCACTGTCCATGTCACTGACAAAGATGTTGAACAAGACCGGTCCCAACACTGATCCCTGAGGGACACCACTCATTACTGGTCTCCAGCAGGACATTGAGCCATTGACCACAACTCTTTGTGTGCGGCCATCCAGCCAGTTCTTTATCCACCGAGTGGTCCATCCATCAAATTGATGTCTCTTTCATTTAGAGACAAGGATGTTGTGTGGGACAGTGTCAAATGCTTTACAAAAGTCCAGGTAGATGACATCAGCTGCTCTACTCCTGTCCATCAGCTCTGTAGCCCCACCATAGAAGGCCACCAAATTGGTCAGGCAGGATTTCCCCTTAGTGAAGCCATGCTGGCTGTCACCAAGCACCTTGTTGTTTTTCATGTGCTTTAGCATGCCTTCCAGGAGAAGCTGCTCCAAGATTTCACCAGGCACAGAGGTGAGACTGACTGGTCTGTAATTCCCTGGGTCATCCATTTTCCCCTTCTTGAAATTGGGGTTTATATTTCCCTTTTTCCAGTCTTTGGGAACTTCACCTGACTGCCATGATTTTTCAAATATGATGGCTAGTGGCTTAGAAACTTCATTTGCCAGCTCTTTCACAACCCACGGATGGATTCCATCAGGTCCCATGGACTTGTGTACATTCAGGTTCTTAAGATGGTCTCAAACCATGTTAAGAAGACATGCATGAAGACAAGCAGTCAACAGGTCTATCAGGAATTTGATTTTTCTTCCACCTACTCATAGTAATTTTAGAAATGACTGAGTGAATCTTATTTATAAGCTGAACCTCTATAAACTAACATAAAGCTGAGCATATTACCTTTTTTATAGAAAAATACAGTTTTTAAAGCATTTATTGATATATTTTAGATACATGGCTGGTGGATACCTATAGGTAAAGGGATATCTGAAACAGAGCAGATGTCATCTGAACCCTTTTGAATGTCAGAGCGAGCAGATGTATCTCAGTTGGAGGTAACCTTCCCCTTGAATGTTGGAGGGAGCAAGTTGGTCTGGGTTGGAAGTGTCCTCCCCCTTGCCTAGGAGAATATCTGTTCTCCTACTCAACACAGGCAAGGTGTTTTATCCAGTCCAGGGAAGAGACTGATGGGACTAAGGCCAAGCTTCTCTCAGTTGTCTTTTGCCTCAGAATATGTCAGGAAAGAGAAGATTAAGAATTTATTTATCATAACGAACTGGAAGCAGTATATCATTCCCTCCTCCAGGACTGATTAATGGGCTCTGCTGACCTTGCCATACACTCATACAGGCACAAGTGATTTCATCAGCCCCGTGGCACACACTCCCAGGGCATTGCGCAGGCAAGTATGACAGGGTCATCCCTCTCCTCCTTCCCCAGGGACAGAGTTGTTGATCCCTCCCCCTTTTTTTTTAACATCAACTTCTTTTGCTGCTTCTCAGTCGCTCAGGGAAGGAGAAATCCCTGCTTTCAGCAGTTCCCAACAACCTGGGTCAAAGTCAGGGTGGGCAAGGTTTCATTTTTCCATTTTCCCTCTCAGTAAGACATTAAGAGGAACACAAGTTCCCAGCAGCCCTTCTTCAGGGAGGCTCAAAGGTTACATCTCTCTTTGCTTTCTGCTCATTGTGTGTTTGAGAGGAGGAGACTAGATGATAAGCAAGCCCTCACATGGTGCTGTAAAAGAAAAAAGCAAGCTAATTAAAAAATTGTGTAGGTTGTTTCTCCCTCCCTCCCCCCCAACCCTCCATCTCTTACGCACTGACCCGGTTTGCCCAGCTTTTCTGATGTCCTTGCCTTTTAGAGACTATTTCTAGATTTAAGAATATGAAGAGGAGGCAGAGATGGAATTTCTCTTATTTAAAAGATCATAAATGGGCTAATTATAGAAGCTGCCATCTGGGCAAAGGAACTCCATCTTCCAGAGTGCTTTCATAATACATATCTATTCCAAACATCATCTTCAAGCTGTCTTTAAAAAACAACAACAACAAAAAAAAAATCCTCAAGAAAACCAAACAACTTAACTATCTTTAAATTCATATGTTTTTTCTAATTAGATAAGTCTACCTTCTAATACCTGTGAGCTGGTGAGAATGCTGGTGTTGCAGTAACAACAGATCTGCTCAGCAAGGAAGTGTGCTACAGCAATGTAAAGCAAAGAAAGAACTTAACCAGTGTTACTCAACACTAGGGAGTAAACAGAGTATCTTTTCATGTACTGCTGCTTCTAGCCCTACTCCTGCTAACTCTGGGGCAGGAAATTTGGCAGAAATCCTTCCTTTATTGTCTGGAAACGAGGGAGAGCCTTTTAAAAGTAGCCAGCTCTTCTACATGTCAATGTATGAAACATAATTAGAGCTGTCAGTAGAATGCTTGAAAATTGAAAATATATATAGGTAATACTATTTATATATAAAATAGATTTTTCATTAAAGAGTCGATGATTACTTACTCATAGCTGTCTCTCTACCAGTATGTCTGTGCCAAACAGTGAAAAAATCATATTTCACATCCCAAAGAATCACAAGGTCATTGCTATATATTAAAAAATGGAACCATTTTGAAACTTTCTATTTGCCGCCTGTTTGTGCCGTGTAAATGTGATTCCAAGTTTTATTTTAAAATCATAAGTGCTATTAATGTCTATCAATCATTAAAAGTAAATGCTGAGTTCCTCACATAAAGTAATCCATGACTCTGGAAACAAAAGGAGCTTTAAGAAAATCCAGTCTGAATTCCAATAGAATTGTGAGTGTTGGGCTCACTGCTGAAGTGATTCACAGAAGAAATATTTCTGAGATCAGTTTTGTCTGTTATCCTGGCTTCATCCTGGCAAGCTCCTATTCACTTCTCTGCCTCAGTTTATCTGACTGAAATACAGAGAAGATAGTCTGCAGCTCTGATGAAAACTAATGCAGACAAGGCAAAAATTCAGTATGTTTAGCACATCCTGGAGAAATCAAACAACATGAAGCCCTCTGCAGTAGACTTGCAGTCTAGCTGAGGCGGAAGTCAAAACAGTCTACCAACACACAGAAAACACAGTAAACTTGAATACACCAGATACAATACACGAACAATACAGTGGCATACTTTTTTGTAATGATCCATGAAAAATTAGTTAAGGAAGCTGCATGGTACATGACCCAAGATTATTAAAAATAATTTAAAATACAGCAAAACATGAGTCCTCCCATTCCAGGCCTCACAGACTGTCGCGTTCTCTAACTTCATCCAGGAAGCTGTATAATAGGTTGGATTGTCTGCAACCAGCCCCTTCGACATGCGTGTAGATATCATGACCACAATGAGGTGAAATGGGGATAAAATTAAGTTGTTTTTTTTTTAATTGTACTCAGCTTTTACATAAAACTAAAATGTAGAATGTTTTTTGTCTATACAGATTAAACTAGAATAACTCTGAGATCATTTCATTCCCTGGTGTCATATAAAAAAAAATAAAATATCCTTTTGCATGCACTTATAAGAAGACTTTGACCTTAAATCAGTATGTTGCTTCCTGGTATCTGGGTAAACTTTCCTGTGACAGATATAAATGCAGTTAATGAGATTTTAAAACATGTTTCTGAGTAGTTCATTTAATTACATTACACTAGCTTAAAGTGACCTTTAAAGGCCACTCCCTACTGACTCCTTTTACAATTACTTGAGAGTTCTCTAGCATTTAAAAAAAAAAAAAAAGAAAACCTTACACTGAACATAATGAAGAAATAATGGTCCTTGTCTGTTTCTGTAATGAACATCACAGTAGGATTTCAGATGCTAGCATCTCTTACTGAAGAGGTAAAACTGAGAAATAGAGAGTTTTCTACAGGTCCCAGTTAAAAAAGAACATAAAGTTTCATCTCATCAATATCTACAGACAGACTTGGTGGGCTTTTTTATCATTAACATTTAGAATTCAAAATTTTTAAAATTATTTATCAGGCAGGCCCAGCTACTAGCTTACTTTCTTTAGTGTTCAAGAGTGGGAGCAAGTTAGTAGCTTTCTTTCACTGGAGTGCTCAGCAGCTCCCAGAAATGATGGGGGACAGATCTGCTACACTTTCCCATCATTTTCAAGAATCCTGGTATCCAAACTCATGGAGATTACAATGGGTTTCCTGTAACCTTGAGGTACCGCAGGATACTGGAGAAAATGTGAGAAAAAAAAAAAAATGACAACAGCAGTAAGATATTTTTATGGGTTTTCCTTTTCCATGGTTAGAAAGATTAATGGAGGTTGCCTCAAACACAGGTCAGGTATATACTATTAAACAAGAGAGGACCAAGGAGCAAGCTGGAGTACCGTATTCCTCATGGTCCATCCTGCTGGTTATCATAGTTGACAGAATTTTGGCCCAATTAACAATCACCAAGGAAATGAGCAGGGAAAGTTTGGAGGACAGAATCCACAGGGGATCATTTTCAATAGATGGTATGGGCAAGACTGAAACAATTTTTCCTTAATCTAAAACAGTACCCCAGCAGCATGTGAGCTCTAGGGAGCAATGCAGTGAATCAAAGGTTGGCAAGTTTCCTCATTGATCTGCCTTGCCCTGGACTGCAACAAAGGTATATGGCAGTATGGGCACCTTTGTCTCTGAGGCAAACTCTTAAGTGAAAGGTGCATAACCTTTAAAAATAATCTACTTCAAGTGATGAAGTCATTCACGGAGATTCATTTTTCTCTCCAGAGCATCTGTCATCCTGAAATACAATTAGTGGCAATGCTTCATCACTTCCTTCTTACCACTTTTCTCCACATCTTTCATCATCTGAGCTTGAGAGTGGTAGACTAATGGGCAGTGCATGTGTGGGAGAACAGTGTACCTGAGCAATCAAGTACTGATTGTTATTTGCTTTGTTTTTCTTCTCTTAAAAGCAGATGGGCAACTTTCACCTGTTTACGACAACAACTCCCATAAGTTTTAGTGAGTCCAAGTTCATTTATATCAGGACTTAACTTAATATGCAAACATATATCATCTCTTTTTGATTATTTGTTGATGACCTGTTGACTTCAACTTAATGCTGGGTTTATTCTTTCCATGTGTGTTTTCTGGATGTCATTTCCATAGCAATTGCACAAACATACTGAACAATTTTTATAGATCATAATTACCCAAATTTACTGCAAGTGGGATACTGCAAGTGGGATACTGTGACTAATACGATCAAGTCTTTCATAGATGTTTCATTCAGTCTCATAGACTTCACTTCATAAAAAATAACAGGGATGACCAAACATAAAAATTTGTCCTCTGAAAAATACATGATAACATAAAAAATTAAGAGGTTGAACAAACTGATCGGAAGACAATCCCTCAGTAAGGTTGTACTAAAAAGTGAATGTAACAATATTTCCGTTACAAGAGGAAAGTTATTACCCCTCAACCAAGCCAATGAAACAGATTGTGCAATTACTCATCTACCACAGGGAAAAACTAAGTTTAGTTTCTCCTAGTCTAGACTTTCTCTGCTCTTCTAGCCCTCTTGTATGTTCTGTATCAGAGGTCTTCCATGTCTCCTCATCTCAAAATGCCTGATTCTCTGCTCTTACTGTTTGCAATTAGTATCTATAACATGCTATTCCACATGGCACTTGCAGAGCATTGCTGCTTGCTCCCCTGCCTTTGGTAAGAGAGAGCATCTTGGAGGAAGAAGTTAAGAGGTTTCTTTTAAATAATTACTCTTTAGCAATAATTAATTTCTATACTTAATTACTGACAAGGCCTCTCATTCTTGAAATGGTTTTTGTTTATAAGCTATGTTACGGTCTCACATAAAATGTCAAAATCAAGGTCACATAGTTTATGCTATTTCAGCAGAAGTAGTAGGTGCCTCCACAGTAGTAGATGCAATTTGACTAAGTTAAATTTAAGTAAATGCTGCATATGAAGTATGTCAAGTTTAGAACATCTTTTGCTATTATGATCATATCTGCAGGATGCGCTTCTATGACACAAAAAAATACCAGTTCATATTCTTCCTGCTAGATTAGACATCTTTGTGCAGATGTTCAAACTGGTTGTTAATTGAACAAGACTGTATTTATTTTCATGTCAGTACACTTACATCAGGAGCTACACTCAATATTTTTGTTTTTCTTTTCTCCTCCCTCCCACCCTACCTCTCACTATTATAAACAATGTTTTCATTCAGTCTATTTATTTCACTAGTCCATCTATTTCTTTGACAGTTTGAGAACTCCTTGTGTGCTATCTATCTCCCACTGTTGGCAGGTCATCTGCACACTGGTTTCCTGAGAATTCTTTTAAACATTGCAATAATGCATAACAAGAAATGAACAGAAAATACAGCAACAAAAGGTTCATCTTAAGCCTCGGAAAAAAGGTTATGCTCCTACCAGCACCATAGATCCTGCTTTAGTCTATCACATGTATCACTATGAACCTTTTGACCAAGTCAATATGGTATATTTATGAAACGGAAACCAGCTTTACTACAGGGTACACTCTAGCCAAATACAAAAGTAGGGTTGGGAGTATATTTTAAAATCCAGCATATTTCTTTGGAAAAGTGGAGATTTGGACTATCTATATACCTGGTGGTGCAAGCAACATGCCAGTTCTGCTTGTGTCAGCAAGCCCGTTACCTGCCTGCCTGCCACTCAGCTGGGAGGCCAAGAGGCAGCTCTGCCAGCCCACGGTCTCCCAAGGACCCAGTGATGCTTGGTCACTCCGTGCTGGGCCTCTGCAGCCTCTCCTTCCAAAAGAGACAATCTGATACTTCATTTTTCTCTGTAGGGCAAACTGAATTTTACTTTCCTGCCAAGAACTGTATTGAAGACTATTCTCACCGGGAGACTCAAACTTCTCTATTAAAGTATATTTACTTTGGTGTCACTCTATTGGCAATCAAGAGGTTGTTATGGATTTAGGATTGATATAATGGAAATATCTGGCATAGCCAGCCCAGGTAGGTGAAGCTGGGAATGGATTTAAATTAAGATATGGTAAATGTTACAGAGTAGATCCGCAAAATCTGTTGCCCTTCCTTTGCCTATCCATGTACATGCTCACTGCTTTCATTTGCTCAAAGTTACCGATTTGCAGAAGATAAAAGACTTGGATGGGTTCTCAACATAAATACACAATGAAGGAAAGGGACACCCACCGACATTGCGCCATATTGGTCATTATATGTTTGCTGCCTTAGCATACACATTCCCCAAATACTGCCTATAATACAATTTACTCTCTCAAAAAAATTTGAGCTTCTGTCAAAAATCATTTACATGGCTATCAGTCATCTCCTGATATCTCTCCCAGGTCTCTCCCAAAAAGGCCTTTATGCCAGATCATAGGACTAAGTCAAACTTACTAATGTACTTCATAGTTTTTTATCTGGACAGGTCATAACACACAATAAGATCATAAGATCCATTGCTGGAGGTAAAATACTTTCAAAGTTTTGTTATAATCTTGTGTATAGAAATGTGGTTCTCTAGGTCACCACACATCTTTAAACTTCATCAGTGTCACATTATAAATTACGTGAGTGTTAATGCTGACACTGGCATATTTCTCACTTTTAGAGTCAATATAGTGTCAAAAGTGAAAAAAAAAAAAAAAGCTCCTTCAAATAAAATATCACCACTATTAAAAGACTAAGAGAAGACTATCTCTTGTGTCTAAACAGAATTGGATCCATATGTAGCCTGGTTGACTTCTCCTAAGGCTTGGTACTGTAAATGATTTCTAAAATATTTCTGTTCTCCTTCAAACTAAAAAAAATAATAATCCTGAAATGTTTTAGGATATATATGGCTAGGTTATATATATGATGATTTAAATCATCTGATCATTTAAATCATCTGATCCCCTACCAAAAACTTAAGTCTGTTCATGTTTGCTTTGTATTAAACCATTAGGAGAGTGGACAAGAGAAGATTAGATACAGCAAAGCTGGAGATCTACAAGTTGAGGAGATTCAAGAGCACCTTGAAACACTCCACAGAAAGGCAGAAAGAGAAAGCATGGTTTCTTGTTCTTTAGACTCCGTACTGTTTTTTTTCTTCTGGATAGGCATGATCTGACATTGCACCAGTAGAAGGGTCTGCTTTTAAAATATGAAGTTCTACACCTTCAGTGAAAACTTTTATAAAATCATAAGGCTGATCACTATATCACTGAGACCTGCAGATTGCACCAAGTAGGTTAAATCAGAATGGTGGTACATAGTGATACTATGAGGAAGCTCTGAGTCTGTGCCAAAGCAATAAAGTGGCCACCCAGGAGCAACCCAAAACCTGTGTCAGAATGGCCTTTCAGCTGAACCACTTATCTCTGTCTCTTAGCTGGGCTAATTAGATCAGCAGTGGTGCAATACCATCTCTTCAAACTGCGTCCTATTCCCAGCTTGGGCCATTTCCACTATCTCGTACATCTCTACTGATATATGAGACCCTCGGTTCCCAGTTAGGAAAGAAAGCTGAAAAGATAGCAAAACATCCCATATGCAACCAAGGGTCAGATTCTTCTTGAATTGTTTACCATCAGCTAACATCAGGGATGCATCTATCACCCATTCCATCTGAACTGTTTTCTTAATGTTGCTGACAACCACATCTAGCTGTTGTATAATGAATGGTCTTTTCCATCACTAAAAACAAACTTAAAAAAAAAAAACAGCAAGGTTCCTTTCTGGATATGTTGTTACACAAGCACACAACTTGTTTTTTTAAAGCTGAGACATAAACTAGATTACTTCCTAAATATTTTTTTTAAAGCCCAATGTTTACCAGAGTAAGACTAACCAAAAGAAAGCTTACAATATTTTGAAAAGTGTACAGTGTGCCGGTGAGATGGGTGGTTTCTTATGCACAAGTTTGCCAAAGCACAGGCTGCAGTTACCAGAGAAGTCAAAACAAACTCCAAACAGAAAAGCACATCTAGTTAGTAAAATGCATTATTAATAGGAACAGCAATAGAACAGCCAGCAGAACTCCACTTATAATGGAGGCTGTAGCTTGGGAAGTCACAGCAGTTCCCACCAGAGCGCTCTTCTGTTTTAAAATATTACACCAGGAGAGCAGTCAAATGCAGTTTTGTAAAGAATTAGGATGAGCTAATATTACAATATTATTTGTTTGCATTGCAGGGTATGTGTAAGCAGACAAATGGAGACAGATGCAAGTTCTTTTTCCAGTGTTCTCAATTGGATAGCTGTGATCTAGGCCTGGTCTGTTCAGCCAGGCCTGGTCCAAATGATGTACAGCCACATTAGCCGCAACTGTTTTCCAAATTAACACAGCCTACTCCTTTGTACATTGCTTATAATCTCTTTGCTTAATGCAGGAAGGTAGATATTTTGAGGTAAATTGTCACTTATTTGGGTTAGGAGCATTTACTTTCAAGTATACCCTTTTCTTGGGATAGAGGCTCTGAATAGGTTTTGTGCCTTTGACTTAAGAGTAATTACATCCATTTTCTACATTCACATCTAAGAAGTCCTCAGTACAGTCAGTGCAGTCCAGATCCTTCTGGATTTGAGGACTTCTGTTCCAGTTTTGTTTTTGTTTCTTTCCATGAATCTGCTCATTATCCAAGGTATTACTGCCTAGCTTGCTGTTCTGGCCTAATACAATTCAACTGAAGCAATTTAAATTCATTGCTTTAATGCTGAGGCTATCAGTGAAAACCAGGACCATGGCTGTAAACAACCTTCCTGGTGAACTGATGTCAAAATAGTGGCCCTTTTTTTTTCCTCACCAAAACTACCCCATTATATCAACCTATCTTGTTAAATTTCCTGGTCAGTAATGTTCAGGGCTGATATTCCAGCTTTCACTAGGTTATCATGTTTTTGGTGCCTTTTCAGAGTTAATGTACATTCAAATTCCTTTCTTTTTTCCTTTCATCTCTTTGCACTAGAAAATGTGTTGGTTCTTACTGACTACACCCAATTTTCTATTTCTAATTGATATGCATATTCCTTTATTAACTGCAGCATTTTCTAAAACATATGATATCAGCCCTTCTTTTTCTTTATTATGCATTCTGCTGTCATATATCATATTTCTCTATCTTATGCCAAATCATCTTTTACTCAGTCTTCTCCTTTCTGTATTTATTGCTATCAGTGAAGTTTATAGAAGCAATCTGCTTACTTCCACCATTTCTTTCACAACTCCTTTTCTGTTCCAAAAACAGACCAGGATCTGGTTTCTGGACAACATTCTTCACCGACTCCTTAACTTTTACAGTTTGCCAGGAGTTTTTCCTGACAGCAGGAATTCCTGGAGGAATTCTGGTTAACTGGAATAAAACAACTGTGGAGATACAGAACTGAATGGTAAACTACTTTGTGTGGAAGGAAAATCAAACATACAGGATTGTGAAATATCCCAGTCTAAGATTAGGTATGAATCTTGATACAGTATTTTCTTAGGGTAACTATATAATTTGGTGGATTATTACGTGTCTTTTCCCTCTATAAGACTGTAGAAAGATTGATGATTTTTACCTCTACAAAAAGAAAAAAAAAAAAATCCTACATTGACAGGCAAAGGTGAGAAAAGCTTTTATCTGCAAGACAAATTCTGCCGAGATAATAGCATAGCACTGGACAATGCAGATCTGTATGACGTGACTGTTCTTACTATTTCTCTGATCAGAAGTAAAGTAATAGCATTTCAACCACCATGATTAGGCTTCATTATCAGCATAACTACATAAGCACAACGGGAACTATTTGCTTGCTCTCTTTCTATTATTTTGGACTATCTACAAAGGTAAGTGTATGCTTAATTTTTAGCTCACGTTCTACATGACTTCACAATACAAATGGGAGATGATTTCCCAGCCACTGCACATTCCTAATGAAATACTCCATATAATGGATGTCACAGACTCTCTCTGTAGACCAACTAAATCACCCTCTGTCTGTATGAGTGTGATTCACTTTTCTTCTGTTTTCTCAGCGCACAAGTATTCTGATATCCACACTGGCTGCAGAGATCAGGCAGAGCTCACTCTGTCTCTTGCGTAAAAGGAACTGCCTGTGAGGGGACAGCTCGTGATTGCAGAGGGGAATCACTGCTGGGAACATGGTCTGAACAAAAGGGGACTCACTGTGGTGTGTCCACGGGCATGACAAGTCTCTCCACCAAGACTGTTATTTCCAATTACTGGAATAAATCATTGGGACTTTGTCACCGAGGTTAATCTTGATTAATATTTGAGTGAATCTATTCTGAGTCTGAAACTGGACCCGTTCCCACCTGATTTTATAAATGAGAGGTTAAAAAGATGTGCCAAAAGTATGCTTACCCATCCTGGGAGTGCCAGATACAGATTAGGTAGAACACAGGATTTTTTAACCTCATGGATATATACATAGCAGGCTTTCAAATATGTCTGTTGAAATACTTGCTAATAACACAATCTAATTGGTGTACCCAGAGACAATAAATATGCTGCTTAGATAATTAACAGCAAAATCTGTCTTGCAGCTCAAAGGCAATTGGGTATTCCAAGCTCATTCCAGACTTTAATTTTGCCAAGATAAACACATTATAGTGGGAAAATCTGTATATTGTTTCCACTTTGGCTGAGAAGGACCACTGGAAAGACATGATTGTCAAGATAAACCTACTTAAAATAAACAGACTGGCATGGGCAACCCAATTGGTTGAAGATGTCCCTGCTCATTGAAAGGGGGTTGGACTAGATAACGTTTGAAGGTCCCTTCCAACCCTAACTATTCTGTGATTCTATGATTCTATGATTTTATGTACTAAGAGAAATTCAAATGAGACCATATTAAAAATCTTTCTTCTTTTTAAACATGCTTTATGTAATTGAACTCACTGACATTAAGACCTCATTTGTAAAGAAATATTATTCATACAGTCATAATACTGCCACCATAAAAATGTGGTGACACGTTTCTTCTGTCAGTCTAAATCAAGTAGAGCAAAACCAATAATTGACTTTATACAGCAAAGCATCAAAACAGATAGACCAAAGCATCAATACAGACAGACCAAAGCATCAATACAGACAGAAAGACCATAAAAAAATTTAGATTGAGCAAATTGTCATGAAGTTAAAAGGTGCACAGCTCTGCCACTGGGGCAAAATTACTCTGCATGTTGGCGGAGGCTGGGAAGTGACAGGCTGAGCAGTAGCCCCATTCAAGCCAAAGCTCAGCCTGAGCAAAGCCCTAAGCAGATTGTGAGTTTTCTATAGAAAAAGAAATAAATATATTTGCTGGCTCTGTCACCTCAGTGAAGACTCTGTACTTTTTCTACTGATGCCAGAAAGTACAGTAAGCATTTACCCACAGTTTTTTTTTCGCCCTCTCACTTCTAACAGTATTTATATGACATATCTATTTTTCAGGTTCCTTCTGCTTAGCATTAATGAATCTCTATCTCTATGACAGAATGACTGGACTGAGTATTTTTCCTTCATTTATTTGGATTAATGAAAGCAACTATGGCAGAGTCTGACAGCATTGCCAGGGCCCTGAAGCTTTCTTCAATGAAATGTATTAGTAATTCTACTTATTTCTCTGATGCATTGTTATCTTTCACGCACATTTCAATACTCTAATCTCATACCATTAAAGATGACAGTGCTTAACAAATGTTTCTTTTTTTATAAGTACTTCTGACTCAATGAAAATCTTTCTCTTAGCCAAACATTTAGCTTGACTGGAATGATAATATCTCTACTTGACATGATTTTGCTATTTGTTTGAAGTATTTCTATCATGATAGAGTATAAAGTAAAATTCCATTACTGCAAACCAAATCCTCAAGTACTTTTTTAATTGTTGTCTGACAATGAGTGTGCTTAAGTGTGAATTGATAAAAAGCCTAAGGAATTTAAAAGTTATAGTTATTTAAATAATAGAAAGTTATTGTATAAGTTATTGTTAATGTACACCACTGTATTTTATTTGTGTTTGCATTTTTTTTCTGTGGATGATATGCATGTAGCAATGTGGTAAAAGTTCAGGTTCATGTGATTATAATATTTCTTATTACTGTTGCTACTTAGTGATAAAGATGGTGCAAAGAAACCACTTTTACTGCTTTGCAATTCTGTAGTAATAAAATGGAATTTAGTTCTCATTACTTTATCTTACGATATGCATGTATTAGTCCTTGTTGTTATTGTCCCAATTCAGTGCATTCCTTGGTTCAAAGAGGGAAATATGCTGAAAACTGTACTTTCTTAATTTTTCTTTAAACAAAATGCGGTATGGAAACAGAAGTAGAACTAATCCTTGCTATGTGTTTGAGACAGTGACTGTTGAATAAGAGTTTATAATCTCTAGTGTGTAACAGAATTAAATGGCGTCTATTTTTCTATTTCTTCTTTCTATCCAAGATGAACATGAACAAGCACTGAAATACAAGCAAACAATCAGAAATGCAGTTAGACATACAAATCCAAGAGCAATACAGTGAGAACATACCAGCACTTTACATGCGCACACAGATCTCCCTTTGATATCCAGAACACTTTGTAACATCACCTGTCCTCCACTGAAATTCCCATTTATTACATCAGTCCCAGGCTGCAGTCCAAGAGTTGTGTTAGGACACACTGTGAATGATGGGTCAGGTATGCAGTTAGAAACTGCCTTAGCTTTGTTTTCGCATAAAATATCTTGAGACATTCCACTCCACATATATGAATTTGGTCATTGCTCTTACATTTATTGACTTAATACACAAGGGATTGACTCCTGGCTGTGTGAGTTTGAGGAACATTACCCATACAGCTTTCTCAAGTTGGAAGGAAATTTGCTGGCATGTCACATTTCTCTGCCTTGGGATATATAGAATCATAGAATCACAGAATGGTGAGGGTTGGAAAGGAGGTTAAGGTCACCTGCCATGGGCAGGGACGCCTCTTACTAGACCGTGTCACCCAAGGCTCTGTCCAGCCTGGCCTTGAACACCACCAGGGATGGAGCATTCACAATTTCCTTGGGCAACCTGTTCCAGTGCCTCAACAGCCTCACAGTAAAGAACTGCTACCTTATATATCTAACTTGATCTTCGCCTGTGTAAGTTTGAACCCATTACCCCTTATCCTTTCACTACCTGAAATAAAGCCCCATATGGCATTTTAGCAGAACCCATGATTACATGATGTGTTTTTTTAAGGGGTCCTCTCTAATACAATACCTCCAGCTACTGGTGCAAATACTGAGGTCAAAGCTGCTTTAGCAATATGGCCTATGAAATAACCAATGTGGCTTATGAAAAAGCTTCTGTTCAGTGGTGACACATTTGACATATCCACACAAGCTACGGTATTGAACCAGCTTCCAGCATCACAGAACAAACCATAGATATAGCTGGGTGTAATGGACTGATGGCGATTTTAACACAGACAGCATCCTTAATGAAGCTAGTCATGTCTAAAGCCAGAACTGGTGGTTCACACTGTTGGTTTCCCAGCCATGGTCCAGGCCATCTACCTGTTAGCTTCAGTTTAATAATCCTTCTCACACTGTAGAAACACTTCCTCAGCGCACAGGTCTCAGGAGCACCAAGAAAAACATATGGCTGCTCAGTCACAAAGCTGAGGAAACACCCGGCTGTGGGAAGGCAGCAGCCAGCAGTGGAGCTGTTTGGACATGCTGCTTCATACCAGTTACTTACCAGGGAGCACTGACATTCAAGATTTCCACTTCGATGTGAGTCCCAAGGAGTCTGAAGGTGACCCCAAAGGAAAAAGCAGCTAAAAAACACATTATCTAGGTTTAGCTGAGCCTGGCAACCAGTGTGTGAATTCTGCTGCTAATATTGGTGAAATCCTCTTCTCCTCCACAAACAGCCCTCTTTGGTGTGTTACTTTGTGTTTTATATCTGCTATGCAGTGTAAACTTTAAACCTTTATGTGTTTTCCTGAAATTACATTTATATCTGGGAGCAGTGACATAAAATTTGTTTACTTGCCACTCCTGCTATAATACATTCCCTCTGCAGCTGCTGCTCTCTCCTTAATGCTCTTTTGTTCACCCAGAAGTGAGAATAATATCCGGAGACCTGTGCCACAAGTAAGTTTACTCAGTCCAATCACAAGCAATAAGGGGGGAAATACTACCCATTGTAGCACATCAGTTTCTGAGTGCCACACGGCAAGGCAGGAAGCAGCAGCATCCCAAGAAAGGCATCTGGGAAAAGCAACAGCTCCTGAATCCCACAATTTCAAGCTGCTGTTTTGCAAAAGAAAAAGTACCATGGATAGTATGATCACCTGGAATCTTTGCCATGCTGCCTCTCCTAGCCCCTTCTGACTTCTAATTACATTTCACTTCTAAGTTAGTTACAAAAGAAAAACATAATCTAGCAGCCTCGTAAGAAGATTACCTGTATTGGCCTGATGGCCTATGCATTGTTATGATTCTGCAGTACCCTGACATCTTTCAGAACCAGAAACCTCACAAATTTTTCAGGTACATAAACTAAACATTTTATTGGTGTTTTTACTTGCTGCTTGAGGGAAAATGTTTAAGATGATGATGGTTTTTTTGCTTTTTTGTTTGTTTGGGTTTGTTTTTGTTTTTTAATTAGTTCATGAAAACATGATTTGTGCAGAGACTTTCAGAAATGCTTTTTTGAAAGCCAGATAGATGTATTTGGATTTCAGGTGCCAGCAATAAATTATATTTATAACCTTATGAAAAACCCAGAAACTCCCTGAAAACGCCACTGTCTTGGTTTTCTGAATAAATCAGCAACAGCCTAGGAAAACCACAGATTCATCATGCGCACATTTAAAAGCAAAAATCGCTAGCCCCGAGCAAGTTTAATTAAAATTACAGAAGAGTGTACAATGTAGAAGAAATAGGTCAGGAAGGAACAATGTAAAACAAAATTGCTTCTTGACAATAGTCCAGGAAAAGCAAGGCAAGTCTGAACCCAGTCATTGATGATATCAGGGAGGAGATGGGACTGTGAAGGGTAACAAAGTCATGGGAAAAACAAGGACATCTATTATCCAAACATAGCTGCAGAGCATTCTTGTTGGTTATTTTGTGAGGGATGCTACTTTTCCACATGCGGTTTGTGGTACAAAGAAGAGGTTAGGCTCTAGTCTTAGCCTTTTTGTACATACTGGTATTTAGCCAGTAACCCTCTGAAAAATACGAATTATTCATGTGCTCTTTAAAAAAAATTGGCTTTCTGGCGCTTAAAGCAGATGTTCCAACATAGCTGTTTTGCAGTGCTGATTTCTTGTTCCACGTAATACAGGGGCATGAGTCACGCTGCCTTATCAGGGTTAGGGTCTAGAATTTTATATTGGTTATTAGTTTGGATAACATCTTCAGGGTCATTCGATAACCAAGATCCATAAAATAAAGTGGGTTTATCTTCTTCAGTTCCTCCCTGTCTTTTGATGACATTTCAAGAATTCTAGTTACATCAGAGTAAACTTTCAGTAAGAAGCAACTTTTCCTTCTTTAAGCTCCCAAATGCAGGCTTTATCATCTCTTCCTATCTCATGTCACAAAACGTTATTCTTAACATAAACTACGTTTCCTGAGATGTTGGTTCTTCAGTGTAATAATCTTCAAACAAAAAATGTAGAATTCCTGGACAACAAAATCATCCCCAAATTCTGAAAAGGGAACTTGTTAAAAAATAAATAAATAAAATAAGGGACCAGAAAATTTCCGCTCAACCTATGAGAAGGGTCATTCAATCATTCAAGACATATTGCTAAGTGCTTTCATCAATTCTTTGAACTCATGTGTCAATTATTTCACTTTCTCTGGGGTTCTGTGGTACTGAATGTTTTTCATTCAAGTAATGTGGTAAACCTTTTCCTTGTGCAGCTAAATTTCCCCATTTTAGGGGTGCTGAAAACTGTTTTTCTGTATGTGTATGAGTTCTGCTTTTGGCTTCCTGATATTTCCATCCCTGCTGGTTACTGTGAAGCTTTTTCTGCTACTTCCCTGGCAGTTTGGGTATCTTTTTGTTCTGCTGTCATTAAACCACGAATGACACAGCTGCCAAACTATGAATAGATATATTGATTTCTTTTTACTTTGAACTTTTCCCATACTGTCTTTGAACTTTTTATACTTTTCTTTGAACCTGTCCCATACTGTCCAATTTACTTTTCTGAGTTGTTTAAGCGTGATATTATGGTTATTTAGAGAACAGGCCACTCCTATTTGCATGCATTGATTCAGAGCTCTGCTGCATATGGTTCTGGGTCAGCCTGAATCCAAAATCAGAGCAGATGCTAGAAACAAGCCTTTGCGGCTCTCACAGACCTGCCAAAGACAGACAAATCTCTCTTGTGGCACTTCAGATACATGAACAAGCAGCTGCATGAATTCAACTGTTTGAAGCAAAGCCCTTTAAGCAGCATAGACACATCTCCTCCACAAAAAAATTGCCAGGGGAAATGTGCAATCCCAAGGTAAGACAGCATTTAAGGAGGACAAATTGCAGGCAGACGGCTGCAGAGCAGATAGTGTGAGGGCAATCAGTAAAGACCAAATAATCCAACTTACTCCCAGAAGAATGAAGATCGAAATAAAAAGCCTATAGGCAGCAGCCTGGGGAAGCCATGAGGCAGCCAGGGTGGACTGAAACATATCTGCCAGCTCTTGGGACAGTGGAGAGTTTTCCATACTGGCACAGCAGACCTAAGGGGTCCAGTCTCTTCCCACTACCTTCAGTAGAACAAAAATAACGCTGCCAATATTTTTATTTCCTCCGTGTTTCATAATTATAGTTGCCACAAAAGTAACTCTTTTATAACATCAGGATGGGCAGTTTTATGAAATCCAAGTAACAGTTTAGGTCCCTAAATTGAGTCAGACCGCTAGCCCAGTACTTCCAGGAAAGCTGGTCTGTCTGGTGCTCTCAAGACAGGGGACATTCATGGCTAAAAGCAGTACCACCTCATGCAATCAGCATGTCTTTTGATGGCTGGTATCTCTGCAGGAATATGGCAGCTATTTCAGTGCTGTTCTCACACAGGAGGATATGCCTACCATAACCTGCCATGCTGCAGCCCTGGAAAACTTATTAAGGAGAAGTCCTGTCCTACTTTGGTTTTGAATCTCCTCTCCAGGATTCAGGAACAAGCATGAAGCAGAAGGAAAACCTTCCCTGCCACTGCTCTGTAGCCTGGACTCTATGCAGACATTTGGACCTCCGCAGGTACTGCAAATCAAAAAAATAAGGACTTTTTCTCCTTTCATTGCTGTTATTGCTGCCAAGGAGAAAAAAAAAGTTTCCGGTACAGAGAATCACTGAATGGTTGAGGTTGGAAGGGACGCCTGGAAGTCATCTTGTCCAACACCCCTGCTCAAGCAGGTTTGCCCAGGACAACATATAGATGTCTTTTGAATGTTGCCTTTTGTCCTGTCACTGTCTCCTCTGCCAGCTATTGAGAACAGTCTGCTCTAATGGCAGACAGGCTTTTTCCCCTCATTTGTTTTTCTCTTATCTTTGCTCACAGGAATTTTGAGGGAGTACATATACCAACTTTGTTTGCTTATCCCTCTAGCCTCCTTTAATTACTTATTAATAAGAAGGCCATTCTATCAGCCCCGTATTCTTCAGTGAATAAACGGATCATGACATCATCTTGTAGGCACGAAGCATGGAACATGTATTTCTTAGTGTTTTTTCTCCTTAAGCCACCTGAAATACCTCTAGCCTGCAGCAACCTCTCCCCAGGGTTGTGAGAGGGTGCCCACCCAAGGTATAACTCTACAGATCCTTGTTTTCCAAAGTCACCTTCTCTTCCAGAGCCCCTAAGGACTGTTCCCCACCTCAGCCCTAGGAAAGACTAGTGGGAATGCAGCACTGGAGCACTCCTGGAGTAGGAAATAAATCAGTGTATGTACTCTAATGACAACAAGCCCTATTTGGGGACCAGAGACATGATTTTGGAGGTGTCCATCAAAGTAGCTGTAATTCTGCCAGAGTTAAAACCAGAGGTGTATAGATGGCCGCAGACATATCACAGATATCACACAAACGTTTGGAAATAGGATGTACAAAGTATCAAATACTCAAGCTGTGGGAACTGTTTATGGTGACACATGCAGTGAAATACCATTGCAGGCAGCTTTCAGTGTCTCAGTACAGTTGCTTTCCTTCTGAGTGAGATCACTATTTGCATCACTAATTGTCCTGAGGACAGGACAATTGAGATGAATCTCTACAAAACAATAGAATATCTTAAGTGCCACTAGACATTTTTACCTTCAGCTAACTGAATCACATATCAAGGACCTATTTCCAGTCTTTCAAGACTTGCCACACACTGTTTGTTGAGGGTGATGGTGACAGGATCTGTTGACACAAGGTAATGCAAGTCTTGAAAATAATGGAGGTGAGGATATGAACTTTAATGACAGAGGCCCTAGGATGCAATATCAACACTTCCATTCCTCTTCTGAGTTACTATGTTGAGTATAATCACTCTTGTTAATTCTGCCTATACAGGGAATAAATCAGCTTTCTAGCTTCTCTGCAACTACTAGTGAGTACTGACTTAGTTTTGTAACAGGTTTGAGTAGTTCAATCTGTCTGTTTACTTTACTTGCGCTCTTCCCAGAATGCACACTGCTTCAGGGAGTGCTGAAAGACTGATGAAAGAAGAGATAATGTCTTACTTCTAGTCACTGCGCCTAGATGACTAAAACCTAAGGCTTCTGGAAAAAATTAATTTTGGCAAGATTTTGACAATCCTTCTCACTTCCTGACAAGTCTTCATATCTGATGCTGCGTAGATAAGAAGTAAAACAACAAATAGCATATTTTTGTTCAGTATTCCTCACTTCCACCGTTTTCATGTATGAACTATTTTAGTTACTATAAAAAAAAAAAGAAAACTCAAACAACTGTAGTGACTAAAATATTTCCTATGGTTTGCGTATGAAAAAATATCTTACTATAGTATCCTGTCTTTCAAATAGTTACGTACAGACTTAGCTAGACTAATGAAATCGTGCATATAAACACAAAACAGCTAGCAACAGAAAACAGTTTTGTTAGATGTTCTTAAACTCTACCCTAAAAAATCCTTTTAGTTAGAATGAGCTATTATAATAATTGAGCTTTTTTGTTTCATCCTTTGGGCCCTACTTCTCTAAGTTACATCATAATGATCAATGGACATAAATACATCTACTCACTACAGGATGGCTTCCCTTGAGTTTAACGGTTCAACCAGGTCTAAGTATAAGGGAAATGGTATTTTCAGTGGAATGAACTCTTGGAGAGACCAGTCTAAAGGAAAACAATTTTATACTTACATATATAACCTACAACAGGAAGGTAACTTAAGCCTGATTTAGTGTTGTACATAGTACAAGTAATTTTATAAATTATTACTGTATGATACACAACAATCTTTTTAAAAAAAAATGGGATCGGAATACT
Source organism: Pezoporus occidentalis (assembly GCF_034315485.1). NCBI lineage: Eukaryota > Metazoa > Chordata > Aves > Psittaciformes > Psittacidae > Pezoporus > Pezoporus occidentalis. Next base: position 1,088,394 of record NW_026913652.1, on the reverse strand, counting down.
ACATCAGATCTCTTGCACAGTACACATTTCAAATTTAATCAAATTTTTAGAGCTTTTTGTTTCCTCCCGAAGAAAGGATCTAATGTGGATTGCCAAATATCTGCCAACACCAAGTTCTTCCAGTGGTTACTTAATCTTTCAGTCAAAGAAATATTGGTTTTCCTCTGTAAATGTCAAGATACAAGTTACAGTTCTTGGGTTATGTGTCTAATAGATTGAAGAGCCCTCTGTGACCAAATTCATGCTCCAGAATCAAATACTTATTAATATACACTAGACAATCATGAATTATTCAACATTTTAAAAATATAAAGGTCAGGGCTTCCTGAGCATTTCCAGAGCAGATATGCCTTCCAATCCTATGATTATATTTATGGCTTTTCTCAGTTGATAGCCTTCTTAGACTTATGGTAAACATGGACACAATATTCACAAACTATGTGTTGCATAACTGGCAAATGCAGTAGGAATGGATATATGATATTCAAGATTCCTGCTAACACATTTTGGTATCATACTCTGAAATCTGATCACAGCTTCTCACTGGGAGGTCACATTCAGCTGAATAGAACTGGAACACTCAAGTTCTTTTCTAGGGTCACAGCTTCCAAAAATCAGACTTTTCATCTTTTATATATGATCTACATTTCTTCTACTTAATTCTACAATTTGAAATCTAAGATATATATAGCTAAAAAACTAGCCCTATACAAACTAGATTACATCTACCTAGAGATAACTTACTATTGGTACTAATTGTATGTTTTATTCTAGTTCAGTACTCCAGATCATAAAAATGGTAATAATTATTCCATAGGTAACTGTACTGTTGTGGGTCCTTCCACCTACACATTAACTCACTAATTTCCAGTTACTCAAACACCACTCATAGGCTGCATCGAACACTGACTTCACCCTGAACACCAGAAGAGACTGTGGGAGAACATGAAAAAAAGCAAATTAACTTAAGGAGATGGAAAACTTTTAGTGCCATTCCAGAGCTATATTTAGATGAATAAGTGCAGAATTTTATGAAGCTATAATTAATCGTCAAAGTATCTCTAAAAAAAAAAAAAACACAGAAATAAGAAATCAATGATTGTCATACTTCTTACTCAAACAGGTGATGTTACAGAAAAAATGGTTTACTAAATAGAATTATTCTGGTTCATAACTGTGTAAATAGCTTTTAATAGTGCAAATCACTGTTTTACAGGACAAGGAAGAAAACAGCAGCCAGGTCAAACTTTGTTTTCATACGAAGTCTTTTCTGTCATGCACCACTTGCTTGCCCCAGGTTCTTTGAGATTTATGCTTCCGCCTCCCAGCTGACTGTTCTAGGATCCCATGATCCTATAAAGTCATCCCGGCTAGAATCCAGAAAGAAAGTGAAGATGCTGATTCAATAACTAAGTCTTATTTGTGAGCAGAGTACCTAGGCAGATACCGAAAGTGTAAGTCTGAAGCAGAAATTATGGGAATAGTCATGTTGAGACACAAAAAATTGATGTATGTTAGTTAAAAAATTAGCAACCTGGTAATGGCACAGTTATTATGTGATTTCTATAATCTTTCTAGATCCATAGCCTCATTTCCCCCCTTTTCCTCTTATTTGCAAAATCCTTTCTCTTAACATATTCTACCCATGCCTCAATACCCAGTCTTGGCTATCTAGCGCATAAATGAAATGTTTACTGCTGGTGTTTACAATCCTTCCAGCTGTCTGTAATAACAACAATGTTAATTATAAGTGATGAATCAGAGATCAGATGTTAGTCAGCAAATTCTCCTGCTATTTGCAGAGCAATATTGGTCCAAAGTCTAACTTGCTCATTTCCTGCCTAGTGGTAATGAAGCATCTGAACCTTGGATGAACCTTAGGCTCAACTCCAAAGGGCCATTTGTAGAAGAACCATCTTCCCCTCTACATTAGAAATTTGCAGGCTGTAATATGTTAAAAATAAACCTTTTGGAACCAAGTATTCTCAAAACATATCGAAAACATGTAATTTTCTCTGAAGTATTTCAGTATATCTGCTCCATAAAAACAGGGGTTTTGTTTACTTGTTGGGAATTGACAGAAATCATGCTCTAAACCACAGCCTGAGGAGTCAATGTCATCTTTCTTTTTCTTACAGAACATAAAGCTCACAAAAAAAAATTGATAGGTTACAGCTGGGTAAGGCAAATATACATGCTATGAATACAGCAAACAAAATTCCAAGAAATATCAAAACCTTTGCACTTCTACTACAAAAGTCATAACTTCATTATGGAAAGATGACTCAGTGAAGTATGTGAGCAAATGATAGTCTATGACTTCCATGCAACACTACCTAACTTCTCTTCTGTGATATTATTTAGGAACATATGACCTCATAGGAAAGAGAAGCTGCTGTAAATGTGTTCAACAAGATACTCTTAAATATTTCTGGTAAGGCTTTTTATTAGGAATATGTTGAAGGAAAAATTATTCCATATGTTTCCGAGATTTAGACATTTAACTATACTTTCTTTGAAATTAAAAATAAAAGTTTAAAATACTCTGAACATGAAGATATTTTGGTTTAGAATTTTCAGGCTGTCACACAAAATAAATACTAAGTATTTCTGAGATCTTCATTAAAATACAGATTAAAAAAAAAAATATTCAAAGCTATCACAAAAGAAACACAAAATATTTTACCCTGAAAACAATAAAAGTTTTGCTTCCCACAATACAGGCTGAATAGAATGATAAATTTTACTCTATTTCAGCAATTATTTTTATTTCAGCTGAAAAATATAATGAAATGTATAATATATAATGACATATTATGTAGCTAACAAAACATATGTGATCCATTGTAGTTTCATATTCCTGTATGGATTACCTGTTCTCAACATGTCAGAAGAATTTTCTGTTTTCTTCTGCAACTTCTCCTTCATTTCTATATTCCTAATAGCACATGACACATATTTAGCCTTAGCAAGAAATATTTATATTTAGGGTTTACAAAAATAATGCTGTTTTTGTTTACAGTTAGTAAATATTGCTGATTGCCACAGAAGACCACTGGCTATCTGCCCTAAAGACAGCTACAGTAAGACAGGATAGTCGGAGCAGTGATTGTAAGATTATAGTTCAAATATCAACTTTAACCCCGGTGTTACCTAAATTATTCCATACTTTGATGAGAGGATTAGAGACAAACAAGTGATTAGGTAGCAAAGGCTATAACGCTTTAAAGTTCAAAGGAGGAGATGTAAATAACTTAGCTTTCTGGATAACTGAGCATAAGGAGAGCAAATCAAAATATTATGCTAGGTGTGAAGATGGTCTGAGCAGAAAGACAGTGTTGTTGAACTGACAGGTGTTAGATGAAAATGCAGCAAAGAGCAGTTACTCTGACACACAAGGGTAAGAAGCCGTGCAGCCTGACAGATCATACAGCAGCTTCGAAACCACTCACTGGTCTCACTTCTGCTATTTTAGGTACATTTTGCTTTTGTTTCCACTTCTTTCTCAAGCAGCTGTCATTAAAAGTATTTGTTTAAAGGGAAATCAACCAGCTAAGGAGTTTGGGGGCATGAGATTAACACATTAAGTTTCACACACCAGTAATGGCAATCATCAATCAAAAATATCGTTCTGGTAATAAAATTGCCTTAGAGTAGGCATATCACCAAGATAAGGGGCCATTACGGATAGAAATAGAGAAAAAAAATATAAGGTAATTGACATTTGTGTTACACATTTTTTTCGTCAAATTTATGCCTGATGCTTCATTATAGGAAACCATTGCAAGGCAAATCAGCCCCTAGAACTAAAATATTTAGCAGCTGCAAAAAACTTTTTAAAGCCTCTCTTTGTATACCAAAAATATAATAAACATATCTTCCAGCAAACAGCCAAATATTGTACTCCTGGCTGTCATTTTTTGCAGCAATATTGCTCCAGATGTGTGCCAGTTTGACGTGACAACTATTTCTGCTTCTAGAGAAACAAAAGAACAAATGTACGTGTTTGTCACATTTGTGCCCCTCGTGTAAGGAGGAAGGGTAGTGGCCACAGCACTTTGCTTAGTCTGTTGTCTGGGTGCTTTAAAACTCTTGTAAAAAAATTACAATTGTACTTTATTCTATTCTAGAAAAACAAACAAGCAAGCAAACAAACAAAACCATCCTTATCTTCATCCAATTTAAATGCAGCACAGGAATAGAAAAACCTACCAGTCCTCAGATTTGTTCACATGGAAATCAAAAGCATATTTACAGCAAACCAATAGAAGGAGTCAGTTAAAGAAGTACTAGGAGGGCAATTTCTGCATCTCCAGACAACTGTATGAAAAAAAATATGGACCAGCTTGAAACCACTATGAAGCAAGTTTTCATGTTTTTAACAGTATTTTGTAATACTGGGAGAAGTCACTGCTACTCTAGAGGATCGTGTTGCCATTCACAGGATCTGTGACAGGCTGGAGAAGTGGCCTGTTAAAAGCCTTGCAAATTTCGACAAAGCCAAGTGTAAAGTCCTGCACCAGTACTTCAGGCACAGACAGAAAACAGGAGCTGATGTTCTGGAAAGAACTTCGCAGAAAAAGACCTGGGAGTCCAGGTGGACACCAAGGTGAAGATGAGCCAGAACTTTGATTTCAAGGCTAATGGTATCCTGGACTGCATTAGGAGGGATGTTGCCAAGAGATTAAGGAGGGCTATTCTCTCTCCCTAGCACTGGTGAGGCCACATCGGGAGTACTATGTTCACATCTGAGCCCTCTGGCACAAGAAAGAAATGGAAATACTGAAGAAAGTCCAGAAGACAGAGGTTCATCCAAACACAAGGAAACCCTTTTTTAGTGTGAAGGTGATATAGCCCTGGCACAGGTTGCCCAGAAAGGTGGTGCAGCCCCCAGCACTTGAGATCTCCAAAAACTCTCTGGACACGATCCTGGGAAACCGTCAGGGGTGCCTTTCACCTTCAATCATTCTGTGATCACCAGGTAACAAGGTAAAGGTCCTTCTCCTCTGACAGCCCTTGGAGGAGCTGTCAGGGTATACTGTTGGCATTGAAGAGGTCACCATGGCTTCCCCCACCTGCATTTCTCTGCTGCCCATTGCTGGGCCTTTGTGCTCATCCTTCATCACAGGACCTGAAAAGCCTGAGGACTTCTCCCCCTTCAAGGTCACAAAAAGATATCCAATGTCTTGTGAAGCAGAGTCTCTCTCCCTTTGGGCTCTTTGTCATCCCTGTTGGGTGACAGTCACAGGAGCAGGTCCCTGTGGCATCTATTCCATGAACATATGTCCCATGAACAACAGGATTCCAGCTGGGAGAAGGCCTATTGGGAGTGACCAAGTGTCAAGGGGTGATGCAGTTCCAGGACCTTTAAATACTACATCCCCCCAGGTTCCTGTACTCAACACTTCTTGGCCATGAACCCCACCAAATACAGTGGCAAGCAAGGTCAGCACTGGCAGTGGAGGCTACGTCCACATCAGCCTGCTGGCACTGCCATCCCTGCACATGCATCTGTCCTTTCAGAAAGCTTAATAACCACCCAGTTACTCTTCACAAAACTTAACAACAACCCATTGCAGGGAATACTTTCCAACACTGTCTCAACAACACTGGAAATCCAGAGGGGAGAATTTCCTGGAGTACACAGTGATTTTATTTGATATAAATGCTGTTACAGAGCACACCTCACACTCTCCCAGCCTTCCACTTCCGGGCACCAAGGTAGGGGCATCAAAGCCCTGGTTGAGGCTCCTTCTGGTGCTGAACAAGCCCATGCACCAATATTATTTTTCTTCACAGGCTGCACAATGTATATTCTGTTCTCAGTATCTTTTAATTATTTCTGGATGAACATGGTCACTGAATGAGGCAAGTACACCCATCTGTTTTTGGCCTTTGTTGGGTTTTTTTTCTTCTTTAAACACGAAATTTTGTGCTCAAAAAGTGAATTAGCTGAGGAATGTTTTAACTTTTGTTGTTGGATAAAAACAGTATCGGTTCTGTCCTTGGGCTTCCATATGTATATACATATATATACACATATATATACACATATCATGGCACATGAAGGAAACACTGCAATGTGGTACTTTTAAGATAACATCCAAATAGAATGACTTGTGTGTTAGTGTGCCTTCTCCCTCTGCTATGAAAGGATGATGTTGAAATCATGAGTTTTTGTTTGAACTGCTCACTAAAAAGCAAAAAATCTTTATCCAGATTCCAAGGAGACTCTGCAGAGGAGTTCCCATTGATATCAGTGAATGGTAAATCTAGTTGTAAATTTGGCAACTACTTTCGCATGATACCTTGCAAATGTTTCTGAGCTTTCTTTCCCCTTACATGAGAAATCAAATCGAAATAGAGTGGCTGTCAGAGAGAAATGTCTTGGGTCAAGTTCATATGTTCTACAATTCCAGTTTATGCCTGCACTACATTCAGGAGGATCTTGACTCAGATTTGATGAAATGCTGATTGTTGATAAACCAGTAAGAAAATTTATATACTTTACATTAGCTTGAAGATTTTTATTTTTATGCAATATAACTGCAACTGTGCTATCATAACCTTGATCTCTGCTTGAGAATTTCCAGTATTTTACAACTGAGAACATATAAATTAGCTTTACTCTAGATTAGTTGTTCTACCTAATACCAACAGTATGTTTATTTACCCATAGCTTTTTAACCTTGACTTGACAGATAGAGTTTAAAAAAAAGAAACACATAAGGAAGCTCACTGTTCACTTGAGAACTTAGAGAAAATAACAATAGTAGAAAAATGACCTGAGGTAATGACATTTCATTGCAAATGTCTTTCTGGATACAGGTAAAGTAAGAATTTGAGCCATTTATGAGAGCTGTGATTGTGTTGACAGCCCAAAATGCAGGAATCTCCCACAGGAGATCCTTCAGTTACCTTTACCTCATCTCCCACACTCTGTTCATGGCTCACACAAGCAGCAGATCTTTAGGAAGCACCAATATTCTTCCTAGTATTAACACATTTATTATCCACATTATGTATTATCCACAGAAAGGATTATTATTTCCCAGAATTTCTGCTTTAAGTAACTTTCTGAGGATAACTGCACCCCAGAGAAGAGTTTACAGTTCAAACATTTCCATTAGGAAAACCAGCGGCCATACAATAACTTCTTTCTGAGAGGCACTGAAATTCATGGTTAGACACCTAAGGAGACAATCTGTTTGAAGTCACCTCCAGGATTCCTGAAACAGACAGCATAAAACATGTACTGGCAACTACAGCTGTTTCCACAAATGTGAAGGTCATGCTTTGAGATCACTCATCAGCATTCTTTGTATTAAGAAGAGTCCACAAAAGATACAGATTCACAGTTATATCCCATCTGTAGTTCCATGGCCTCCCTATTGACTCCTAACTGGTGAATATGTCTGTTACTTCCATGGGTAATGGAGTGAATGCTCCAATCAACAGAAAGGAATATGAAAAGAAGGAACTTCTGGCAGCAGGGTATTGCCAGAGATGCCACCCTGGCATCATGTCAAGGTCAGTTACTGAGCTATGATGCATCCAACAGGGAGGTAAAGGGAATATCTTCCTTATGAAATACAGGGAGATGATGCATGAGCTAGGTGCTTGACTGTATAGCATAGTCAAGATTTGAACCATTTTGTCCTGCCCAGAAACAGACAACTAAGCCCTTAGAAAATTTTTAACAGAAAGTTAGGACTCCAGATGTTTCCTGGGCTAGATTCAAGTTGAAAGTAGTTCAGAAGATCTGTAATATGGGCTTCGGTGCCCCCAAGTCTCATGTGTTAAGTGTCCAAGTCTTTTAGTCGTATTAAATGGTTTTAGTAGTAAGTGTGTCTGGCTATCTGGTGTCACTGAGGAATGCAAGCTGACCTTGAAAGAGATACTTACTGGAATTTTTTTCTTTTTTTTTTGCGTGACTGAAAACTTGGAATGCAGCTCTTAACAGTACAGTACACTTGCAACAAGTTTAGACAATCTAAAGCTCCTACAGCTGAACTCTTGAGTTCCTGAAAACAACAAAAGAGCAAGAACAACATTAACAAAGGTATTAGCCTTATTTTGACAAAACTGTTTGTTGTAAAAGACAACCTGCTGTCTATTTACATTTAGCTGAGGAGCCTTGGTTTGGATTTACATTATGTGTCATGTGATCCCTTTATTTCTTCATCCTTTGCACTCTTGTTCCACTAAGAAACACGAAAGAAACCACTTTTCACTTCCTTTGGGAAGTAATTTATTATCATTAGTTATAAACTTGAATACTAATAACAAAGTTAAAAAAAAGAAATGTAAATTTACAATAACACAGTACACAGAAGTCCTGTCTTTCTATTAACAAATCAAAGGGCAAAGAAGTCAAGAATATTAAAAAATGAGGCAAATATTTGAGCTACTTTGGACGTACAAAAGAATTTTCACATCCTTAGCTAAATTGCAGCTGACCTAGAAAAGTGTACTCAAAGTTTTCTAAACCCAGATAGTATGATCACACCTAATTAATCTGCTGGTTTCACTGTTATTTTTTTTGGTCAAGCGTGCTGATGTTGCATCGCCATTATGATATCCTGCTTATCTTAGTAAATTTAACAATTACATAACTTCGAAAAGCCATACACTAACTAAAGTAAAAACTTGTATTGCTGGCTTGTGCAACATTTGTTGATTTAACCTTGCTACAGAAATCTGCCATATAGCCTTCTCTGGGCCTTGAAAAAAAAACAAACAAAACCAAACAAACTTTGTGCGTAGAACTTGTTCACAGAATTCAATGGTAGAAACTTTCTCAACTTTAATAAAAACAAAGCTAAACCAAATATTAGGCCTACTTTTACCATGACAGAAAATACAAGAGCAGGATGTATCTAAAAAACACAAAAACAAAAGAAAAAAAACGAAAAACAAGAAAAGAAAAAAAAAAGTCTGGGAAACTTAATGGCAAAGAGAATGAAGGTTTAGAAGAGATTGAGAGCTTATGTGAGAAACTTTGGAAGTCCTTAAGGACATCTCTCTAACAATTTTGGTACAGTTGATCCTCCCTGGTGTCAGAGTGATAATTATATGAGTCCTGAGGTCCCTTCTAGCCCTGTTTCCTGTGATTAGGAATTAGGATTTTAGGATTTCCCTAAAAATTCCCAATTTTAAGGACCATATAATAAGACTATGCAACACAATTTTTGTAGTACATCCATTTCATACAGATTTTGCAAGAGGGTCTCTAAATTATAGAATCATAGAATCATAAAATAGTTCGGTTGGAAAGGACCTTAAGATCATGTAGTTGCAAATGCCCCTACCACGAGCAGGGATACCTCCACACTAGACCATGTCACCCAAGGCTCTGTCCAACCTCGCCTTAACACTGCCACGAATGTAGCATTTCCCACGTCTTTGGGCAACCTGTTCCAGTGCCTCACCACCCTTACAGTAAAGAACTTCTTCCTCATGTCTAACCTAAACTTCTCCTGTTTAAGTCTGAACTCATTACCCCTTGTCCTACCCTTACAGCCCCTGATGAAGAGACCTTATCCAGCATCCCTGTAGGCCCCCTTCAGATACTGGAAGGCTGCTATGCTGCCTCTCTTCTCCAGGCTGAGCAGCCCCAACTTTATCAGCCTGTCTGCATACAGGAGGTGCTCCAGCTCCCCTATCATCCTCATGGCCACCATCTGGACTTGCTCCAACAGCTCCATGTCCTTCTTATGTTGAGGACACCAGAGCTGTACACAGTACTCCAAATAATACCTGGTGAATAGAAGCTAGATTCACTCTTACATAAATACATTTCCCTTTCACTCAGAGAAAGATAAGAATTCTGAAGGATATTAAAAATGAGTTGATCACAAAAAAAAAAAAAAGAAAAGAGTTGGGTTTTTGGGTGTAATCTACTTTCAACACTCCCATAAACTTAAACATAATTCTATAAGATAGGGCTTTTAATAGTTTGTGTTTAAATTGGAATAAACCCATAATTTTTTAATAAAACTGAAGTCTATCCCTAAGGCCTAACAAGAGTTGTTTTGAGGTATCATAATTTAGTCTGTTATTTATCAGACCCACAGTTTTTTTGAACCTCAATTTTGAGGTAAACTGTCTCTTCAGAACACATGTGCTAAGAACTGAGTACTCAAACACTTCAGAACACATGTACTTCAGAATTCATACTGTAGGGCTGGTGACACACTGAACAAGTTGCCCAGAGAAACTGTTGCTGCCCCGTCCCTGGCAGTGTTCAAGTCCAGGTTGAACGGGGCTTGGAGCAACTTGGTCTAGTAGAAGGTGTCCCTGCCTGTGGCAGGGTTTAAGGTTTAAGGTTTCTTCCAATCTAAACCATTCTCTGTTTCTATGATTCTGTGTATCAGGCAAGCTTTCTTCTCCTCTTTTACTGTAACTTTATTTTGGTTCCTTGAAAGCATTAAAGCACAAGGACAGTAGAAATTTTTTCATGCGAATATCATAACAGTAATTTCATAATTCAAGTAGAATGGAACCAATAGCAATCAAAATCAGCATCTAAGTAATTTCTGGACTCTTACATACAATATTTTAAGAAACAATGCAAATCTATCAAACACCAGATAGATACTTGTTTTGACTTTAAGCTAATAATTTCCAAATTTAACCACAAGAAAATTCTAAAACCTGATTGCCATTAGGAAGAGTAGAAGGATGTAATTTGATATGAATTATTATTTGCCTACTGTTAACTTTTTTCCCTGGATTCTCAAGTGAGTGTACAGAAAAGCTACCACATAGAATCGCCCTGGATTCTGCATACAAGAATCTATCTACTTTTAATTTAGCAGTTTTAAGGATGTTGTTAAAGTTTTGCTCCAACTTTGGAGATTGGGAAACCTGGCAAAGTTATCCTGGGAACCAACTGCAAGTAATCTGTTCCCTGGGGATAGAAGTTCTTGGTTTGACCCCAGTTTTTGAGCAACTAGCAATTTCATTTTCTGCCAAGAAATGAAAAATAACCATGCACTTATTAAAGTTCCTTTATTTCATCTTAACTTGCATTTTTGCTAAGAATGAACGTAATTCTGAGCTTGGGATGTACTTCAAATAGCATGTCGTTCCCATCCACATTCATGATACTTTAGATGCAAGCCTGCTAACATTGCTCAACAACAAACCCATTTTCCCAATACTAAAAATAGGAAAGGATGCATGGCCAGTAAAAATTAATTATAGCTTATCAAATGAAAATATTTTAAAATACTTGATTTCACTTTCTGTTGTGCTGCCCTGGCCTAGAATCTCACTGAAACTTGTCTAAAAAAATCTTGTGTTCCACAAGCAATTTTTGAAAAAAATATACAAAGTTCGTATTTAAGGTAAGCAACTTGCTTTGCAGATTCTAGTTGACCATCATTGCAGATCAAAATGTAATTTCAAGACCAGACATGCCACTTGATTCTACAAAAAGAGAGAACATTTAAAACTGAGAAGATGAGTCTTTTAAAATTGCATCTCTAAAGAATGCTTTGCAAATCTACTAACAGGGGAACATGTTTGTCAAACACTGATCTGTGCACATACACACAGAAATTGTTGGTTGATGAGAAAATGAATGTGAGCAGGCAGTGTACATTCGCAGCTCAGAAAGCCAGCCGTATCCTGGGCTGCATCAAAAGAAGCGTGATCAGCAGGTTGAAGAAGGTGATCCTGCCCCTCTATACTCTGCTCTTGTGAGACCTCACCTGGAGTATTGTGTGCAGTTCTGGTGTCCTCAACAAAATAAGGACATGGAACTGTTGGAGCAAGTCCAGAGAAGGGCCATGAGGATGATCAGGGGACTGGAGCACCTCCTGTAAGAAGACAGGCTGAGAAAGTTGGGGCTGTTCATCCTGGAGGAAGAGAAGGCTGCATGGAGACCTCAGAGCAGCCTTCCAGTATCTGAAGGGGGCCTATCCTATAGGGATGCTGGGGAGGGACTCTTCATTAGAGACTGTAGTGATAGGACAAGGGGTAATGGGTTAAAACTTAAACAAGGGAAGTTTAGATTCGATATAAGGAGGAAATTCTTTCCTGTTAGGGTGGTGAGGCACTGGAATGGATTTCCCAGGGAGGTTGTGAATGCTCCATCCCTGGCAGTGTTCAAGACCAGGTTGTACGAAGCCTTGAGTGATACGGTTTAGTGTGAGGTGTCCCTGCCCATGGCAGGGGGGTTGGAACTAAATGATCTTAAGGTCCTTTCCAACCCTAACTATTCTATGATTCTATGATTCTAAATCCAAATAAACTTTGACAGCCTTCATTTTCCTTATTTTAAAGTATCTTCATTTTAAAGGATAGGAAACTTACAATCAAGACAATATTTTTGTTTAAAGGCTGAGACTACTCTGTACAGTCCTTATATTTTTGTATCTGTATCTCTGGGTGGCTTTGGGTACTCCTGTTCCCACCCGATAATTGATTTACCAGAAGTGATTTGGCTTAGGCTGTCAAATTTTATGCAGACCAAATCCTCTCCAATGGCCATTTAGGCTATTGGAAGTTATCAACCTTGGCCTGCTTTCTATATTCCTGTTCTGAGAAGTTCAAATATGAGCAGACAAGCTTCCTAGCAATATGTGGCTTTGGTGACAGAGATACAAGAAAGTCAGTTTTCTGAAAGCACTCTTCCTTTCAGTGCTGTTGCATAACTTCCTTCTTTCTCAGGGAAATTTAAACAGGAAAAGTTTATCAGTTGGTTCCATGCTTACAAGAAAAATGAAGAGCTATTAATCTCAAAATCTCATGCAAGAGAAATTGCTGTGAGCAGAGCTGTCACTTCATTAATCTTTCATTATTACCTTCTATTTCATTTAAACAGAAAGAGTAAAAAAGTAACTTCATGTAGCCACTTGATGCATTTTCCACCTTACTGCCTGGACTTCTTCCTGTAGCTGATTCCACACTACTTTTTAATGACTATTTACTGCTGAGGGACAGCATCAGGTTCTTTCTTGGTCACCAGTTAGATCACTAGATGGAATTTATTTGAACTGAATAAAGATGAAGAAAAGAATATTTTGCCATGTTCAAGGCTCCATACCACCCACTAAGTTCAACAGAAGCTGACCATCTAAATAACATTGACATCTGGCCTTACCTATGTCAAAAGTCTAGATGTAAAGCAGAAACTTGTGGATATTATACAGATTCATAGAAAAACTGGCTGTAAGGGACCTTTGGAAGCCATGCAGGACAGCTGCTTGAAGTCTTGCCTGCATCAAAAGAAGTATGACCAGCAGGTCGAAGGATGTGACCCTGCCTCTCTACTCTGCTCTCACGAGACCTCATTTGGAATACTGTGTGCAGTTCTGGTGTCCTCAACATAAGAAGGACATGGAGCTGTTGGAGCAAGTCCAGATGGTGGCCATGAGGATGATAGGGGAGCTGGAGCACCTCCTGTATGCAGACAGGCTGATAAAGTTGGGGTTGCTCAGCCTGGAGAAGGGAAGCAGCATAGCAGCCTTCCAGTATCTGAAGGGGGCCTACAGGGATGCTGGATAAGGTCTCTTCATCAGGGGCGGTAAGGAAGAAGTTTAGGTTAGACATGAGGAAGAAGTTCTTTAGTGTGAGGGTGGTGAGGCACTGGAACAGGTTGCCCAAAGACATGGGAAATGCTCCATCCGTGGCAGTGTTAAGGCGAGGTTGGACAGAGCCTTGGGTGACATGGTCTAGTGTGGAGGTATCCCTGCTCATGGCAGAGGGGTTGGAATTAGGTGATCTTAAGGTCCTTTACAACCCAAACCATTCCATGATTCTATGATTCTATAAGTCAGTCTGTGAAAAAGACCAGTTTGGTGGTGTTCCAGACTTAGGTACAAAACCAAGTCAGACCCAAGAATGGAAATTCCAGAACCCTGCGCACAATTCATTCCGCATCTGCACCATCTTCCCTTTTTCTAATGGCCAGTCTTTCAAACAGCAACGTGTAGTCACTGTCCCTTGTTATTCTGCCTGCCCCTTCTTCAAAAGTCCAGCTCCATTCTCTTCCTAACACTTCCTCAAGTTGCTGGTGGCTCCCATAAGATTGCCCCTTAGCCCCCTGCTTGCCAAAATAAAACAAAGCCCAGCACCCTCAAACTGTCTTCACAGGTGATGTTCTTTTCCTGGCACACTGTCTTCTGCATAAACAAACACTCTTGCTACTTCCTTTTTACTTAGTTACATGCAGAACTTCTCATTTTTAACTGTTTTGTAAGTTAGTTTCATATAGCTAGCAAAAAACCAGATTGCAAAGCTCAGCACTCAAAATTTAAAGTGATGTAATAAAATGCCCTTGTAAATGATCCAAACATTTGTTTTGCTGAGCCAGTAAGATACATTAGAAAAGACAGGAGGAAACTACCAGCAGTCCGGGGAGGCAGTGGTGGAAAGGGTTTACAAGAAAATAGCCTAAGATGATATAAGTGGAAGGGAATATTTAATCAAGACAAGGCTTAAGTAGAGTCACCTCAAACATTTGCTTGTCAACAAGGAAATGCCTGCAAGACATCATTATAGGGAAACCCCCAGACCTTTTTTTGGAAATCAACATATTTGGGTATCTTTCTGAAAAATGTGTACATTAATGCATGCAGTTTGGAGAAAAAACACAAGAAATTACAGGTCTGTGCCCTATTGCGGACATGGCATATCTTTCATGACCAGAGTGCTGCAATGGTGAGATACAGGCTGTAGGACAGACAGGCTGGAAAGGTGGAGTGGGGGATTTGCCCTTTGTATGAGAGAGTAGTAGGAGTGCATGGAGCTCTGGGTGGGGTTGGCTAACCCATCTGAGAGCTTATGGAGTAAGGGTTAAAAGAGCAAACAGATGTAACATTGCACGTGTGTCTGCTATAGGCTACCTGATGAGGAAAATCAAGTAGATCATTTTACACATAGCTAGAAGTAGCCTCACATTAACTGGCCCTGCTCCTCACACTTCAACCACAGTTCAGGAAGCCAGGAAGAAAAGCCAAGAGGTCTGCATGAATGAACAAAGACCCCCCAGCAAAAAATCAGGCACAATAAGTAAGTATATGGAAAGCAGAAGCAGAGATAGGTAACCTGGAAGGAATAAAGAGACATGTCTGAGCATGCAGAGATAGAGTCAAGAAAGCCAAAGCTCACCTGGAGTTGAACCTGGCAGGTGATGTCAAGGTCAAGAAAGGTTTCTGTACATACTTATGAAGCAAAAGGACGACTAGAAAACTGTGGGCTTGATGCTGAATGGAGCAGTGTCCATTGGTAACACTGGACATGGAAAAGATTAAGATACTAAGTGTCTTTTTCACCTCAGTTTTTACTAATAAGACCAGTTTTCAGAAGTCTAAAGCTCTGGACACCAGGGAAAGTCTAAAGCAACAAAGATTTCTTGGTAGAAGATAGGGAATACTTAAGGAAAATGGACATCTGGAAGTCTGTGAGCTTTGATGGGGTCATCCACAAGTGCTGAAGGAGCTGACTGAATTCCCTGTGAGGGAATTTTACTATCTTTGAATGATCACTGCATTTGGGAGAAGTATCTGATGACTAGAGGAAAACAAGTGTCACTCATATCTTTGAAGAAGACAGAAAGGAGGAAACTACAGTCCAGTAACCCTGACCTCAATCCCTGTGGACATGATGGAACAGCCAATTCTGGGAACCAATTTGAAGCACATGGAGGACAAGAAAGTGATTGGGAGTAGTCAGCATGGATTCAGGATCATTAAGATGATGAAGAGACTGAAACACCTCCCACAGGAGGGAAGGCTGAGGGAGCTGGGATTGTTTAGCCTACAGAAGACTCAGAGAGATCACATCAAGTTGTACAAATTATCTGCAGAGATGCTGTAAAAGAAGCAGAACCAGGATCTTCCCAGTGGAGCCCAGTAATGCAACAAAAGACAATAGGGACAAACTGAAACAGGAGGCTCCTGCTGTACATAAATAAAAAGGTTTTTTTATTGTTAGGTTGACAAAACATGGAATAGGTTGCCCAAAGGAATGCTGGAATCTCTGTCTTTGGAGTTCTTCAAAACACCAGGATACAGTCCTGGGCAAACTGCAGGGGCTCTTGACCAAGATGACCTACAGACTTCCCATCCAACCTCAGCCATTCTGTCATTACCTTGTACACTGAATGTACTTTGGATAGTGAACAGCAAATCCAGTCAGTAAATCCAGAATCTGTAATTTTCAGTGAAAATAAGTAGTCCAGAATGAGTTAGAGACCTCTCAGAAATGGTACACAGATCAAAAGGTAACGTTGAGATGAAAACTTGCCTTGAAGGTCACAAAAATACCAGTGCAAGAAGTTTCAAATAATCCTTTTTGCACTCTGACTTGCAGTTCATGAGGAAAATATTTTGTTGGAGAGTCTTTAAAGCATTATTCCTTTGCATTCTGTCCTAAGCTTCAGCACCCAGTTTTTGTTTGCATGTGCTGAATCTTCTGCAAATTACCCCTAAAGATCACTGTCTTTAACCTGTTTCTATCTTGGTTTCATCCACCTTGTTTCAACTGTTTTTCTTCAGTCCTTGTCTTCCACTCCACTCTGAAATAGTTATCTTACACTTTGCTAATGTTGTATGAGCATCACATATGAGAAACAGTAGAGGTGAACTTTTGCTGTGTGGGCATATATTTTCAAGGTATACAGAGCAGTTTTGTGAAACACTGCATGGCCAGAGCATGTATGCAGTCAAAACTGTGATAGATTATCACTGAAGTTTGTTTTAGCTGCCCTGTTCCAAGAATCCAAATTTCTGCACAAGTAGATTGAGTTTCCAAAACATCATCTCAAAATTTTTTATGGGGACAGGAAGCAACGCTTTCCTGACAGAAAGGCCACAGCACTGACCAAATTTCAACTCCTTCCTTGCTCCAAAGCATGGACAGTACACATCAAAGAAAAGGTTGCCAAGGTTGTTTTAACATTGCAACACTATGTGTTTTCTCCAGCATTTTCTTGGAAATGGCAAAACTGTTTTGGCTGAAAGTATCTGGAAAAAAAAAAAAAAAGGAATCAATATCATCCAATGGTAAATTTTAGCCTAGAAGTTTAGCATTGGGCCAAGTAGCAAGTAAGCTAGGATGAAGGTATGGTAATAGAGAAGTTTGATAAATCTCAATAATAATCAATGTTGCCAGTACCAGCAAAACACAGTCCCATAAAAAGGTCAGGGAACAAATGATCACAAATAACACTGAGGAACTCCAGCCAAGATGCCAAGTTGAGCAGTAATGGAAACAGACATGAACCCTTAAATTTGAAACAGGACATAGAGCTGGTCATTTTTAAGGATGTTTCCTGTCCTTTTACTAGTCTATATAATGCTTTACCTGCGCTACTATATATCCATAAGTATTTCTAATGTATATATACATACACATTAATTTATCAGCTGACACTTATTTCCAAAAGATGCAGGTATTTCTGTCCTGATGCACTGATCCCTAGACTGAGCTGAATTAAGAAAAAATCCAGATTTAACAACTATGGGACATGGAGTTAACATAGCAGAAATGTTGTTGGTGTTTGCATTTGTAATTATAGATGATTATTCAATACCAATATACTAAAAACTTTGCCTAAAGTCATATGGCACTCGGGCAACAAATAACACCTAACTTACTTTATTAACAATTTGTAAAGGAACAAAAAACCAAAAAAGTGCCCTGCAAGTGTGAGGTTTGGTGCATCAGGTATTAACATTGCATAGTTAAAAATGAAATTACAGTGAATAAAAATATGAGTTTTATTTTAAAAAGAAAACCACAAAATAGCTTTTTGGGGAATATTAAGCTGTGAAAACTGGGACTAAAGAATTTTATGGGGTATTGTGGTATAGGGTTCTCAAGCAATCATACCTCATCTAAATTCTTCAACATATGATGAATAAGAAAATTAATACAAATTTAGTTAGAACCAATGTAATATCATAAATCATTATATCATTAGTTCTTAGTAACTTTCAATGGAAATCATAGGTAAGATAATTCTGGGTCTGAGCAAAAAACATCTGAGCATATGATCCTCCCTCCCTCCCTACTCCCAAAAACCTAAACTTAAATTTCACATTTTAGGGCCTGTGAGAATGACTGGATGGGAGTATATGTTTCTGTTATGCAAGAGGACAGATTGCTGGACCTAATGGTCCTTTTCTGCTACTAGATCTATTCCTTTAGAGACTTATCAGGAAGAAAGCATAATTTATAAGCCTATATCCTAGGTGTGGAGCTCAAAGTGAGACTCTCAAGTGGTACAGAAGGTAAACGTCAGGAATACTGTACCTGCTGCACACATGCAATGCAACTAATCCATGTTCAGGCACTACTCCAGGTCTATGCAACTACAAGGCTTTTAGTCTGCAGCTGGCTCACTTTGGACTACTGACAGAGAAGTCCATCGTCAGGGATGCACACGACCCTGTGGCGTGAGCAGACACTGCATATGCATAGCATTCTTGGACAGCCAACTATTTAGTGCATACTATGATTTAAGCTGAGTACAGCACTCACCACTCACGTGCAACAAGACAGGTTCTGCAATCATATATGCAGGAGAGAGTGGAGATGCTGTGCAGATTCTCTTGTGTTAAAGCAGTAAACCCAGTTTGTTGGACCAGTGCATAACCGAGTGCTGTTGCCAAAATCTCTCAGTCTCTTCATTAAAAGCTGACTTGATGATACTGAAAGACCTAAAGGATAAGGATAAATGAAGGCCAGGATGACTGGACTTCATTTATAAACATTAAATAGTTAAAAAAACCCCAAACCCTGGGCTGGGAAGGCTAAATATATGGCTGAATTTCAGTGACTAAATTCCTGTTGAATGTCTATGATCAGCATTTATTTAGGAATAGCAGACTCAAAACCATCCTAACTTCATAGACAAAGATTTTTTTGGTAAAACCCCAACGTAATCCAGGTAAAAAGGGAGGCTTGGGGTCATCTCATCCAATGCCCCTCTCAAACTAGTCAAAGCTAAGTTAGATGAGGTTGCTCTAAATCTTGTTGCTTTTCAAGGATGTCTAAAGCTGAGCTTCCCACAGTATCTGTGGGAACCTTTCCAGGACTTAGCCACCCTTTGAAGGATTTTTCCCACATCCATATGAGATGCCCTTGCTTCGATTTGTGACTGCTACTTCTTGTCCTACAGCTGTGCACCTCTAAGCAGATTTGGGTCCCTATAACCAAGTAATTGAAAAGAGCAGTTAGCTCCAATTTCCCTGACCAAGCCCTCTGTCTTCCAGGCTAAATAAATCTTGTTTCTTCAGCTTCTTCTTGTACATCATGCCCCAAGCAATGGCGACCATCTGCTAGACTTTCTCCAGATTGTCAAGAACTTTCTCATGCTGGTGGCCCAAACTGGGCACAGTATCCCAAATGTGGTTTCAGGACTGCTGAATATAGAGGAGCAATCACCCTACAACCTGCTGCCTACACTCTTGCTAACACACTCAAATAAGCAATTAGCCTTTGCAGCTGAAAAGGCAGGTTGGCGAGCCACATTCCTCCGATTTCTGCTGCCATCTGGTGCACACACTATAAAGTACGAACAATTTCTGAGCAGATAGGTATCTAGCTTAAACCTAAATTTTGACACAATTAGTGAAAATAAGAATTCATCTGCTTATCTTGCACTGGAAGAGTTGGTCTGGAAGACTTGTTTGATGCAACACAACATAAAACAGCTGGATAAGAAGGAATTCCCCTCCTTGTGTGTATAATAACCTAGTGGTTAAGTGACTCAAATGCGTGTGTTTTGGAGACTCAGGCTCATCTCCTTCATCAATATCAGGGGTTTTGAACTTGTGTACCTTGAAAGGACAGTACTTCACCTCTTGCCTTTTTCAGGCTAGGGACTTAACAGAGGAATAATCATTAAGTAATATGCCTTAAATGAGATCTTTGATTAAATAGGAAATTAAACAAAGGACTCATGTCAGGTAATCTTCGATCCATAGTCTCTGTAGTTGTTCTCATCTCCTCAGTCAAATTAAAATATAATTGAGCAGTGAGAAATCTCCACCAGAACTTGCTGGGAAGTAAAAGAGGTTATAAATCCTTCACCTTTCCACACTCTGGCTTGAAAGTCTAGGACATAAGTCTCCCGTGTTTAAAGTGATTACACTTATCCTCAATTTAAACATGCCATACCCAACCCTGACTTTGGATGGTGGGCAGGGACATGAATGGACAGGCTGTGAGTAAATAAAACCCTAAAATCATAGAATCATAGAATAGTTAGGGTTGGAAAGGACCTTAAGATCATCCAGTTCCAATCCCCCTGCCATGGGCAGGGACACCTCACACTAAACCATCTCACCCAAGTCTTGAATACTGCCAGGGATGGAGCATTCACAACTCCCCTGGGAAACCTATTCCAGTGCCTCAACACCCTTACAGTAAAGAACTTTTTCCTTATATCCAATCTAAACTTCCCCTGTTTAAATTTGAAACCTTTAACCCTTGTCCTATCACTACAGTCCCTAATGAATAGTCCCTCTCCAGCATCCTTGTAGACCCCCTTCAGATACTGGAAGGCTGCTATGAGGTCTCCATGCAGCCTTCTTTTCTCCAGGCTGAGCAGCCCCAGCATTGCTTTATTTCATAGGGAAAGAAGTGTGTGTGGAAAGAAGAATTTGAAGAAATATTAAACACCTACTTTGAAAATGAGTTATTATTTGAGCAAAGCAAAAAACCAAAATAAATTCTAGTTCTTTAAGAATTTTTGTTCACCAAGTGTGTAAGAAAAGCAGAGTAGAACGGGAGTTACAAAATATTCATAAATCTCCTAATTTCATTTACTTTTCTTTTTAAATTCTGACCAGAGTCCCAAAATTAACTTTGGCTACAATATGATCAGTACAAGTGGGATTTGAATGCAAGGCTTTGTTCAAAGAAACAGCAAAAGTCTTTCATATATTCTGACAATGCTTCAGGTCATCTCAGTGGAAAATTACCAAGTTTAAAGTATGAAAACAAAGAGGAACTAAGAATTGAAGTATGAATTAGAATACAGGAAAGGAAGTGCAGCAAAGAACAGTAGAAGGAAGCTTTTATCTCAAGTGTTTAACTTTGTGTAGATTACTCAGAAAATGTCCTGGAACTCCAGCTGTGCACCAGTTCCTCCTATGGAATCTAATCTAAACTAATGAGGGCAACAGATATTTATCTTGGCAGCCCATGCTCCTTGACATTAGGTCCCACTCCAGTGATAATTATTTGATAGAGGCAGAGCAGGGCTCCCACACCCGCTGAGCACTTGCAACCTCAGCTGAAGTCAGCAGAAGCTTGCAGAGGTGTTTCTAATCTAACCTAGTCCTCTCACCTACCTGTAGGGAGAAGAGGGGACTCCCTGCAAATTATTTGCACCTTCAGTCTTTATACTTAGACTGCCAAACATACAATAGAGAAGGCAACAGCAACACTTCTGTTTGAATATCACTTTGCAGTCATGTGCTGTGCATATTAATGTAAAGGCTTATAAAAACTATAGCTATAAAATGTTCTCTACAGTATTTGCTGCGTAACTAGTACTATATAGTACTAGTCCTAACAATAACTATGCTTGAAAGAGTCCAGCGCAGAGCCACAAAGATGATTAAGGGAGTGGAACATCTCCCTTATGAGGAGAGGCTGAGGGAGCTGGGTCTCTTTAGCTCAGAGAAGAGGAGAGTGAGGGGTGACCTCATCAATGTTTACAAATATGTAAAGGGTGAGTGTCAGGATGATGGAGCTAGGTTTTTTTCAGTGATGTCCAGTGATAGGACAAGGGCCAATGGGTGTAAACTGGAGCATAGGAGGTTCCATGTGAACATCAGGAAAAACTTCTTTACTGTGAGAGTGACAGAGCACTGGAACGGGCTGCCCAGGGGGGTTGTGGAGTCTCCTATGCTGGAGACATTCAAGGCCTGCCTGGACAAGTTCCTGTGTGATGTACTCTAGGTTACCCTGCTCTTGCAGGGGGTTGGACTAGATGATCTTTCGAGGTCCCTTCCAACCCTTGGGATTCTGTGATTCTGTGATGTGAAAAAGATTATTAGTTACATATGGTAATCCTAACTGAAGAGATACAAAAAGAAGATTCCAGAAGCTGCAAGTAAGATTTCTCAGGCATTTCTGGGACTTTTGTCTCTCGTTCTGGGATTTTCATCTTAGTGAGGGAAAGGTGCTCTGCTGGACCCAGGTTTCATAGATATTGGCTTCATATTTCCCTCACCCTCCAAATGGTTTGCTACCAGTGCCATGTTTCACCAAGTTTTCAGGAGATTCAATCTAAATACTCCTCCAGACTGTCCCATAATTCTCAGTAGATTGTCTAAATACTAGACCCCCTCAGTACCGACCATTTGAATCAATACCCTAAATATTAGGCCATAGCCAAATAGCCTGTCATCTGGGTTAATGGCAATTATTCTATGCAAAAAAGATAGTGCTTCAGCAAGAAGATCTAAGAAAATGCCAGAAGGAGCTCCTCAGTATGAAATTCAAGCAAAAGGCCAGCTATTATCTCTTGGGAGACATACCAGCTCCTTTTCTATCTGACAGAGACAGTTGCTAGCTGTGAAGGGGTCAGCATGTTTCCTGCACACCAAAGTAAAGGCAAAAGTTCCCCTGAAGCTAAGCACCAAGCTTAGTTCATGCGTAGTTCAGCATTTTGTACATACCTCATTTACATAAGCTCCCTACTCAATGAATGGATCTTAAAGAGTTAAGACTTTTCCATGTGCTGAAGATGAACAAGACAAAGCTCACCCTGTGGCCTCTTCAGGTAGCAGGAATTGTGAAAGCTGAACCAGGTCCTTTATTATGTGTGTCCTCTCCAGCTCCCTACTTGAGAAAAGAAGCTGCCAATGGCAACTCTGCTCATCATGAACAATAAAACTGTCAAGGACAATAATGATCTCATAAGAAAAAATCAATCTGCATTTGGCCTGATCAGAAAGTGTCCCACTAAGAGGCAATTAGCAGCGAATTTGGCAGCCTGTTTCATCTGGAAACATGGAAAAAAGGACTATATATGCTAACAGAATATGGTGACAGATGAGAGAGGGGGGAGAGGAGTAAAAGCCCCCATGCTTCAAAGAAGCAAGAAGCAATTGACAAATTGCATTATCCTTACACATTTATTGCATGCTCAGTTTCTAAAATAATTGGCACCACATAACTATATGTATTACATAAATGTATTAATCTTCAAAGAGCAGGAGGATGGTACAGCTCTGCTTTAAATGTTCAGGGGTATTATGCTACAAGTTCATACCTGTAAGTGCCAATGTCTCTGACTGTGCACTGCAATGGCTATTGCTGTGGAGAGGCAGGCAGCTAAAGCCCTGGATAAATCCACAGCTGTCTGTATCTGGGAACTCAAATTTAAGTTGGCAAGCTGATCTTGTAGCCTTTTGGGCCTGGACCTTAGTACATCATGATTTATGGTTTGACTTGAACACAGATGCATTTCCATTTCTGGACTATGACATGCTGAATGTGCTCATCAAGAAACAGTATTTTTAGGAAGAAATTGTTCCAGACATTTGGAAGAAGGCCTTTCTGCCCAGGTTTGCAATAGGTCGGTAGAGAGTGTCCAAGCTTTTCCAGTGGAACAGGCAGTCACATCAGTAAAGCATGTCTCAAAATTTGCCCTGCTTCAGTATTTTTTATTTACTAGAATCCCAATTTTACCCCAGGCAACTGACGATTTCTAGAGTGCTAGACACTGTTGACCAAACTATCCTGAGGCAAACAAATTGAGTCTGCAGACGTATTTGGCTGCTGTAGTCAAACCCAGCTGATGGACTTAGGGGGTTGGGAGGAATTTTTTAGGGTTTCTTGTGTGCAGGCACTGCAGGGATCATCTATTAGTTTTCCAGGCCAAGGTGCCAACATCCACTAATGCAGGTGGTCTGGAAAGATCTTTAACAAATGATCAGTTCAGATTCTTCATCTTTCTGTTTCAGGAACAGAACTAGTTATCATCTGCATTTCTGCAGGAAAATGAAGGGAGGAAAAAGAAGGGACAATAGAAATGATATGGCAGCAAACAAAGCAAACTGCTCCCAAATTGAAAAATACAAAGACCTGAGAAAGAGGACAGAGGGCAAGAAGTAAAATACTGGAATACAAAGTAAGGAGGCTATAAGCATATTAAAACCAATGATTAGTTAAAAAACAGAGAAACTAAATTATATGTGTATAGTGTATATAATTTTCAGGTTACTACCAACAATTATCTGAAACTTCATGCTTAACTTTACCTACTTGTAGGATTTCTAGCTTTGCAGTTTTAAGTTTTCCTCAGCCATCTCTTTGTGTTAGTGCTCAGCAGAGACATTTGCAGTTCTTCAGTTGGGATAGCATTTTGAAGCTGAGCAGGAACCTTTTGTTCTTCAAGGTCCTACAGCATCCATCTTCCTGGACCAGTTACCATGTGTACATGTGCTTTTGAACAAAAAGAGAGAGAGAAGGGTGGAGTAATCTAGAGTAATTGCTGCATTTGAGGGCTTTTTGACTCATTACTATCACTCTACGTGGAAACTGAGAAAGTTGGGGCTGTTCAGCCTGGAGAAAAGAAGGCTGCGTGGAGACCTCAGAGTAGCCTTCCAGTATCTGAAGGGGGCCTATAGGGATGCTGGAGAGGGACTCTTCATTAGGGACTGTAGTGACAGGACAAGGGGTAACGGGTTAAAACTTAAACAGGGGAAGTTTAGGTTGGATATAAGGAGGAAGTTCTTTCCTGTTAGGGTGGTGAGGCACTGGAATGGGTTGCCCAAGGAGGTTGTGAATGCTCCATCCCTGGCAGTGTTCAAGAACAGGTTGGACGAGGCCTTGGGTGATATGATTTAGTGTAAGGTGTCCCTGCCCACGGCAGGGGGGTTGGAATTAGATGATCTTAAGGTCCTTTCCAACCCTGACAATTCTATGATTCTATGATTCTAATTTTGAAATAATTCTGACTTTTATAACAAAATGCAAGGTTTCTTCTTAGTAAAGAAAAAAGTAGCAATACTATAACAGATGAATTTCAAATTTACACTAAGAAACTAGCCTATTTTAAGACTCTCCAGTCTTAAGACTTCCCAAGTTGTGGCTCATGCATGGGAAGTCATCGAGTTTCTTACCTCCCTGAACTATTTGCCAAAAGACTTTTCACACACAAACAATTCAAGTTTTCTAAAATTAACTTTTAAAAAGCTATTTTTGTTCCTGAAGCTATGTCCGTGAAAGCTCAGTCTTGTATTATAATCAAAGGAATGCAATTCATGCAAAAAAAGGCATGTGAGAAATAAAGTTTGAAAAGCAAAAACCAAGACAATTTTTCTACAATAATTCCCAGGAAGACTGACAGTCTAAAGTATCTGTATATCGCACAAGTCTTCAATTCTACCTAGCTCTTGTAGCTTGCCCAATTTGTTGAGCAAGAGCAAATAGCTTGTGCTTCCCTCAGAAAACTGTGTACAGCACAAAATAAACAAGAAATTAATTGCATTATTTGGATTTTTTTTAAAAGACATCTTTCTCTTTTTTCTGTCATTCAAAGACTACTACTACTCATTAAGGACTATGAGTAAAAGTCTCTCAAATACAATGAGACAGTTTTAGCCACCAGCACACCTACATCAAATGCAGGATCCATGCCAGGGATTGCAGTGATTCATTTTGTGACACCAGGCCTTTGTCCACATCTCTGTGTTCAGTCTCTTAAATTCAGCCCTTTAGCAGTATGTGAATATTTCCCTGGTCCCTGGCAGCCAGCAGGACCTACCACCCCTGCACCCAGCTAGGGGAAGGGAAGGGGAAGGCTTGTTTTGTTTTTTTGTTCTATGAAAGAAAATAATCTGTGAGAACAGTGTGGTATGATGTTATCAGTTTAAATCAGCTTTACAGAAATCTAGCATAGCTAAATGTTCCCCACTCCCTCATAAACCATTTACATAAGAGCTGTTTATGACTTCTCAGCATTGCACATAACCACTTCAAACCACGGCTCAGCCATCAGACTTTACCTCAGCTCAGCAGGTCTGGCTGAAACAGAACTTGGCAAAGGGTGTCTGGGGAAAATGGGGCCTCTGTAAGACGTGGTGGTAATTTGGTGGCTTCCTTGCTCAGGATTAGCACTGGCTTCCTTCCACAGGATGGCACAAAAGGGTGTTGTGCTAATTCAGGTGCTCAGAAAGGAAACAAAAACCACACCTTCAACAAAAGGGAACAAGAAAAACCCTGCAAGTCTTCATCCTTCCCCGCAGCCTTCAGACACAGGAACGCACTTCCATCCAGCAAAACAAAGGGGCTGCTTTCAAAAGTCTTTCTAAAATTTATGTTTTCTTTGAGTTTATGTGTGTGTGTATGCAAGCATGTGTCTCTCCATCCAGGACAACCTGTGTCTTCAAAACAGCAGCAAACCATTAAGCTTCAATAAACTGTGTCAAACCAAACCCAGGTACCTTAGAGACAGGAAACACCATCACCGACTCCATGATAAGCAGCAATATTAACCAGGCAGGGATGATTTTATCATCTCTGTTCATGCAGCCCAGAAGAGGAAGCAAAAGCCAGGGAAGAAGGGTCAGATCCAGCAAGATGATCACATTCCCTATGGTGAGCATGAGATCCAGAATAGCCTTTCTGCGTGCTTGCTCTGTGGAATGCTGAAGCCAGGCCTGTTCTCATCACACTGCAACACGGTGTCACAGCCTCTCTACTTTTCTCCCCGCTAGATGTACAGAGTCAGGAGACTGCTACCACCACCTGCCAGCCCATAGATCCTGAGAACACATGGCAAGCAAAGCCCAGCTGATCAGTGCTGTAGGCAGGCAGTCCATCACTATGGCCTGTTAACAAGGAGTCACATTTTCTATTCCCTCATCTACCACTTCACGCAAGTCCCCATTGGCCGTCACAGTGCTGCAGGTGAACTAACTACAAGGTCTTGCAGGAAGATTGTCACCAGTAAGGGGAAGGAGAGAGATGGCCCAAGGAGGGTGTCCTCCACCTGGCTGAATTTGAAGATGTACAGCAGTTGTTCCAGTATCTCCATATGGAATGGTACCCTATGGCAAACCATGCCAAGTCCAACCGGGATCCAGTATCTAACATCAGCCTCTTTGGAAAACTTTTCAGAAGACCACTTTAAATGTTGTGCAGTCATTAACACAGGCCCCTTAAGGAGATATTAGCAACCCCACACCTTTCCTTCAGAAACCTTTCCAGAACATTTGACTAAACAGGTCCCAAAGTTTTCTTCTGCGTTTCGAGGGCAGGGTACTCAAATATGCTCACAGCAGATTTCCTGAAGTGCAAGATCAAGCCTTGCTTCGGACTTGACCCAAGTGCATTTTGCGTCAGGGCTGGCATGACTCTTCAATAGACTGCTGAGCTCCGAGACTAGCAAGCCTTACCCTCATTGGCCTTAACATACGAGTTTATCCTAATAAACTAAACCTAGACAGGATTTAAAGCTCAGTTCCTGACATGGAACCATATTGTAATTGTTAACACAGCTCCTCACATAGTTTTGGCCTATGCCAGCCAGTATTGCCCCAGTATTTCAGGGAATGACAGCAGTCCACCTCTTGCGCTGACAAGTAGTTCAGACAGGGTCACTGAGGTTTTCTGGTGGAATAGAATCATGGAGTCTTAAAATCAGCTAGGTTGGAAAAGACCTTCAATTTTGTTAAGTTCAACCTTTACCCCAAGACTGCCATGTCCACCACTAAATCATGTCACTAATCATCTACGCATTTTTCGAGCACACCTATGTGTAAACAGGGTCTGCATGTGCTCATACTCTTATACTCAAGATGGAGTACAGGTCCATTTCAATTTGCTGGTGAGGATATACCTGGTGGGGAAGAGGCAGTGTGATTTGTCCTTGCTCTACTGCCCTGCTTTCTCCTCTCCTCAGGTTCCAACTTTTTCTCTTCCTCCTCCTAAAATTTTCTTCCATTTTCAGATCAAATCCAGCATCATTCAGTCCAATGGTTTCCTTGTGTTCATAAAAAGTGAAACTGAATGGCTGACTGCCTGGAAAGCAGTGCTAAGGACAAAACCCTAAAGGAAATTGACTCTTGGCAGGGGTCAATTCAATGGAAACTAAGTTGTCATTCTTTTTTTTCTTTTGAGCTAGTCAACATTTCTCTCTTATTTCTTCCTGGGCTTCAGTTTTATGTCAGATTGCAACCATTATATGCAGTAAACACTTGGATAGTAGAGCTTTCCTGAGGAAACAGCACAAATCTCCTGGCTGATGAGGTACACATTTCTAAGCCATACTTTAAACTACCTCCTCATCTTTACCAGCAGAATGCCCTACCTTCAGCTTCTGCTTATCATTGTTTTATTTCAGGGTAAATGAATTTTTCAATTCCAGCAGATACATACCGTATCTGACATGCAGTGGAGCAACAGTGACATCCATTGGCTGAAGCAAACCCAAGCTAGGGCTGTTCATTACACAGGAATTATTTTTAATGGAAAAAATTTGCTTGACATAAGTTATTCTACTATATTTTTATGTGATCTATGATTATCAATATTTTAGGAGTATTAGAATTTAAGCTAAGGTTCACATTTTTCCCTCAGGTCTTTCCTGAGAAGAGGTAAGTAAGGTTTTTTTGCTTAGGAAAGAAATACACACTGACCACCAAATTTCTACAGCTTTAGAGAGATCTCATTTTCTGTATATTGCAACACTGAAACCTCAATGCTCAAGAAATGCTAAAGCCATCTGAAAATATTTATGAGGTGCAGTTAAAATTATCTGTGGACTTTCTACTTGGTAGGTAGGTACTGTCTAATGGCTAGACCTGAACTCCCTTCTGAACTGACAAAACTGAGCCCCTGCTTCTTCCCTCTCACCACCTTTTTTTTGTTTGTTTTTTTTCTCCCTTAACCAGAAGACATTTTCTTTAGTAGCTTCAGTCACTTTCCCAGGAAACACCTCTATGATGCCTGTAGTCTGAGAGTCTGTGGGCATCAAAACCAGTCACAGCATTCTAGTCACAGTTGTGGCAAGTTCAACAGACAGGTGGTATAAACTTTCCCAATTCTGCCGGCATACTCAAAGGCAGAGCAGAAAATCTGGGATGCAGAGCTGTCTTGGAAGCTTATGACTAGAAGGATGCCCAACATGATACTCAACTATTCTTTTTTCATGCTGCCATTCCACATGAGAGATTCCTTATTTTTAAAGGTAAGACTTTTAGAGATATTCTTCAAAGAGAGGAAAGATTTTAGAGTTGGACATATTAAAACACATAGTATTTCTTTGCAATCAGCAAAGTGGATATTGGAGAAGAAGGAACTGTGTTGTTCAAGGCCTGTATCAGGTGGTAGTGTGCTTGGTTTATTTTAGTAGTATCTTTTATGAAAATCTACAGTAACTACTGCATAATGAAGACGATAAATCACCTGAAAATATTACTGTAAGAAATTTCAGGGGCAATATATTGCATGACAAAGTTAACTCCCTTCGCAAGTTTCCTTTTTTTTTTTTTTTTAATCTTTCAAGCTTCTTGTGAGTTTAAAATAATTTCCCTGTTTATGTCTGGTAATCCTTTCAATGGTAAGTTTCCCTATTGATAGCTTATAGTAACGGAGGTAAAAATGTTGATGTCATCTACCTGGGCTTGTGCAAAGCATTCAACACTGTCCCACACGACATCCTTGTTTCTAAATTGGAGAGACATCAATTTGATGGATGGACCACTCGGTGGAAAAAGAAATGGCTGGATGGCCGCACACAAAGAGTTCCTGACAACTGGAAAAAGGGAAATATGACCCCCACTTTCAAGAGGGAAAAACGGACGACCTACTGAATTACAGACCAGTCAGTCTCACCTCTGTACCTGACAAAATCTTGGAGCAGATTCTCCTGGAAAGCATGCTAAGGCACATGAAAAACAACAAGGTGCTTGGTGACAGCCAGCATGGCTTCACTAAGGGGAAATCCTGCCTGACCAATTTGGTGGCCTTTTATGACGGGGCTACAGATCTGATGACCAGGGGTAGAGCAGTTGATGTCATCTACCTGGACTTCTGCAAAGTGTTCGACACTGTCCTGCATGACATCATTGTCTCTAAATTGAGGAAACATCAATTTGATGGATGGACCACTCAGTGGATAAAGAACTGGCTGGATGGCTGCAAGCAACAAGTTGTGGTCAATGGCTCAATGTCCAGCTGGAGACCAGTAACAAGTGGTGTCCCTCAGGGATCGGTGTTGGGACTGGTCTCGTTCAACATCTTTGTTGGTGACATGGCAGTGGGATTGAGTGCGCCCTCAGCAAGTTTGCCAATGACAATAAGGTTTGTGGCTCAGTTGATACGCTGGAGGGAAGGAATGCCATCCAGAGGAACCTTGACACACTTGTGAGGAGCTGGCAGTGTGCACTCGCAGCCCAGAAAGCCAGCCATACCCTAAGCTGCATCAAAATGAACGTGACCAGCAGGTCAAAGGAGGTGATCCTCCCCCTCTATACTCTGCTCTCGTGAGACCTCACTTGGAGTATTGTGTGCAGTTCTGGTGTCCTCAACAAAATAAGGACATGGAACTGTTGGAACAAGTCCAGAGAAGGGCCACGAGGATGATCAGGGGACTGGAGCACCTCCCATATGAAGACAGGCTGAGGAAGTTGGGGCCGTTCATCCTGGAGAAGAGAAGGCTGCGTGGAGACCTCAGAGCAGCCTTCCAGTATCTGAAGGGGGCCTATAGGGATGCTGGGGATGGACTCTTCATTAGAGACTGTAGTGACAAGACAAGGGGTAACGGGTTAAAGCTTAAACAGGGGAAGTTTAGATTCGATATAAGGAGGAAATTCTTTCCTGTTAGGGTGGTGAGGTACTGGAATGGATTTCCCAGGGTAGCTGTGAATGCTCCATCCCTGGCAGTGTTCAAGGCCAGGTTGGACGAAGCCTTGGGTGACATGGTTTAGTGTGAGGTGTCCCTGCCTGTGGCAGGGGGGTTGGAACTAGATGATCTTAAGGTCCTTTCCAACCCTGACAATTCTATGATTCTATGATTCTAAGTGATGAAAGTGACTCTGACAGCTATTCCAACTTCTGTTCCACTATTAGCTTTACTCCCTACAGAGAAACACAGGAAGGGAGTAATTGACTTCTTACAAAAAACAAACAAACAAACAAACAAACAAAAAAAAAAAACAAACCAAAAAGAACCCCACCAAAACATTATCTTTCCTATTTTTTAGGAAGCCTTTGCTACACTTTACTGCTTTGTTTTTATTTTTATAAGAGCTTTTACAGCTTCTTTCCTGATGATGCATGCTAAGAGCTAATCTCTGCTCTGGCTTGTGGCAATTTCTTTCTTGTTCTCACTCAATACACAAAATTACATGCTACCTCATTTACCCAAGTATTATATTGGTTTACCTTGAAACTAGCAATAGCAGCTGAAGTTCGTATAGGACACTATTATTCAATAAAGAGTACAACATAACTACCTGCAATATGACAATCAGTTTAAGACTTGCTGACAAATACAAGCTTGGAAAAAGAAAATATTGGTTATGGTTTATACATGCATCCAGAATGCTGTTATCTTTAACACAGGATTTTAAAAGTTTTGGTCTTGTGTTGAATTCTAACAATATGCTACCAGTTTCAAGCAAGCAATTAATCAAAAGATTTCCCACTAAGAGCATGTCAGCTGCTCAGGTGGGGTCAGCAAGTTCAACTGACTGGAAAGCATACTCTGTGAAATGATCCATTATGCCAAACCAGCCTTTCAGAGAAGTTGAAATGAATGTCTCATTTACCCATTTCATGCGGATGTGACAGAAGTGTTTACAGTGTTCAACAGGAGGCTTGAGGAAAGCCATAAAGTAGGAGAAGCACAGAAATAAATAACTGCTCCATAATCATACCCTTTCTTTTTTTCTAAAGAGTTGTCTTATAGTGTCTTATTTAAAAGAAATAAGCACATTTTAAACAAAATACTTTGATGTCTGTAAAGACAGACATCTGAATCTTGTTGAAAACTGGATTCAGAGTAAGAAATCCAGAAAAGCAGTTTTGTAAAAAGCAGTCAGTTATCGAAACCAAAATTTCATTGCATATTCTACCCTAACCTGTTTGGTTACATCCAGAAGTATCCCGGCTAGTATCAGTTAAAAGTGTAAGAAAAACACAGACATCTTTCCAGTTTGTGTTTTAGCTCACCAGCCACATTAAAGAAATCAGTGATTTGCACAGCACTGTTTGTATGACTGGTCTGTTACACGGGAGGAAAAGTCTGTTTATGAGTTCCTTACTAAATGAACTTCTGCGGACGTTGATTTAAGCCTTTCAGTGACAGCATTACTTAGAGAGGGATAGAAGATGAACAATGTCTTCCATCTGACCACATTCAAGCTACACTAATGACACAAACGTTGTGTGAACCTGGGTATGGATGTGGATCTTCACAAAGTACAAATGTATCAGAAGAGAAATCACTGTCATGGCACTTCCTCTCTGGAATTTATTTGCTTGGCACCAAAAATCAACAGGCTGCTTGAATAAGGGAACAATATTCTTAATAAAGGTCATCCTTCAGATAAATCTTCAAGCTGGGTCATTTCAGCTTTACATCTTCGCTAGAGAATGCAATTTAGTAACATACAGGCATGCTGCAGTGAGAGATAAGTAGTACAGGCAATGAGCATTCTCCGGGTCTACTTGAACTAGGCTTCCTTCCCACGTTCAGTGAAACGTGCAGAGGTTCATCATGCAGCATAGTCTCCTGTGGCCCTGTGTGGTAGCCTCCATTGCAAGTGCAGGCAGAAACCTCCCCAGACTCCAGCACCATCAGGTTCAAGAGGAGATAAGTGTGTCCTTAAGCACTTGAGCAGGAATGCTTTTCTGAACCAGAGCCAGAGAGAGCATCCAATACCTCCAAGGAGTCTGAAGAAACTCTCCTAGTTAAGAGAAATGTGCTTTTAAACGATTTTCAATTTCCCTGATGCTCTTTCACTCATATATTTTCTACTTAGGAGGATATCAGGATGAGAACAAGATTTTTATTTAATGAGCTCATCTGATCCCTCTCTGATCTCTCAGACTACATTAGTAATCCCTGGTATGAGGAAAAACAATAACTTTTCCAGCAACTGGATGTGCTGTTAAGGATCAGTTCATGCAACAGAGCAAGGAAAAAACACAAATGCTTGATAAACAGCATTCAAGTGTCTAAAAGGTGGGAAAAGACTTCCTGATTAGTATACAAAAGTAATATTTTATGATTCTGCCTTTTATTGAAGCAAACAAGTGTTTAGCATTCTCTGTAGCTGCACACCTAAAAGCTTTGCTTCTATAGTTGGTGTAGATTTACTTGTTCTACCTTTTTTACATAGGAGGACCCTAAAAGCAGGATGGGTTTTTTTTGCTGTACACCCTTAGTTTTCCCTGTCTTTGAAATGCTCTCTAGAAGTGTGAGAGTGTGTCATTACTAAATCAAAGACAGCCAATATCCTTAATCTACTTGCTTATTACATACAGCTCTGAGGACAAAATTATGGGTGAGAATCATGAAACAATTAAAGGCACAAAACTCTGATACACACTAAACTTTCAAGATTAGAAACCAAGTAATGTTACCTCATTTCTATTGTCTATCAGTATTTTTAAAAGCACATAAAACCTGAGTTGGGGCAGACAGACAGTTTCTTACAGGGAACAATAGATAACAAAACAGGCTTTTGGACAGTGCTAAAGCTTGACAGAATAGAACATCTATTATCATCTTTGGTCCAGATCCTCAAACAGCACCTAGGAACCTAATTACTACCAGATCCCTGTGGGGATGATGAGTCAAAATAGGGAATACCCTAAAAACTTTTTTCTAATCCAAGGCCCAAATAATTTAATTTCTCAATCAGAGCTAAGGGAAAAGTAAAGAGGTTTAGGAGAGTAAAACGCACAAAGAGCATTGCAGGACAGGCTCTCTAGTGGTCAAAGCTTTTGGCTGCAGAAGGCATGAATGAAAAGTCTCCTTTAGCTCAAGGGCACAGGGACTCCTTTTCATTTTCCAGGGTTTATCACTTTCCTAGTTCACCACCAGGTACTTGTGTTTAGAGCACCAGGTTTAGAGAACTTCCACATTAGGAGACTAGGCAAACAGGCAGAGCTGTTTCATTTCGTCTGGCAAAAAAGAGGCTAGGAGTAAGAACTTGAAAAAAAAGAGCAAAAGAACAAGTGCTCCTCTCCTCTGTCTACCTTCCAGGTTTCTAGCAATCCATGGCCAAGGAAATTCTGTATCTATGCCATAATGGAAGGAAATTGTTAATGAGACTAACTGCTCTTGAAGCTTGAGGGATGTCTCTTGAGGTTACCCCTGGAGGCTGAGATCCCTTACCTGACACCAAATATCAGTGGGTTGGTAAGTTACTTTTTTTTCATATACATAACATTTAAGATATATATAGTAAGCTTATACGATAATCTCTGTATCCTATACTATCTTTAAGTGTAGTAAATAATAGAGCATTTACCACCAATCCATCTGTACTTCTTAAATAGCTTACACACCTAAATTTATTTATTAGAACTCAATAACCTATGAGATCAGATCTGTCTGGGTGATCCCTGACTTTCTTCTGAGCCATTAACTGCCCTAAGAAGCCTAAACTCCCTATTCAGTCACTACAGCCTCCATAGAATGGATCTTATTTCAGAGGTTTTGTTAATCACAGCTTTGGACATTTATTTCTAGATGCTTTCTCGGAGGCCCACTTCTACTGAGCCTGATGAAACAAAACCCAGCTGTGTGCTGTACTACCTACAGCAGAGGCTGGCTATATGTACATCATGAACCAGCAGCCAAAGTGTAACTGCAACTACAACTCACCTGGTCCCTACCACCTGTAAACAAGCGGACTTGGATTTGAACAGATCTTTCACCTACCTTAGCTTTTAGACAGACCCAAACCATATGCTCAGCATGCGTCAGGCACATCACTTGTCAAATGCCACTTCCTTGACATTTCTGTCCCCACTGACAGTTTCTGCTCGTAAGCATACCAGGAAAAACGCCATCCACTGTAAACAAGAATCAACATTATTTACACTGATGTAACGGGGATCAAAGAGCATCCTTCCCACACACCACCAAAACAAAGATATGGTACAGTTTATTTTTATGTGGTGTCAAGTCTTTGGAGTCAATTAGAGTCATTACCATTTTCAGATGTCAGAAAAAGAAAGGTCGAATGAGTGTGTTTGACAAGGTCACAGGAAAGAGGATGATTTGCATGCTGATATGCCTACAGAGAAGTATTTACTCATTCCACAGCAGAAGTCCTGTCAGCAGTGTGATGGCTGATACAATGAATAGTGACTGAGGCTGATGGTGAGTACAGAAAGGATGTGACCACAAAGATGGAAAGAAGGTCAATTAGATGAACCCAAAAGAGTTCAAAGAGGGCAAGCAATTGAAAGCAGCTCATGCATGTTAACTCATAGAGAACATTTTTAAAGAAAAAAGTCATTCTACAGCAGATAAACTGCAAAACCTGGCAGTGGAAGGCTGTTTTTTCCAAACATGTTTCTGCTCCTACTGCTATTCAGTCAGGCAACCGGGCTATGATACAAAGGTTTTAAGACATTAGCACCAGGGATTCATACAGTAAGTGGAAACATGCTCTTCCACTGACATCAGACATTAACAATTTAATCGACAGGGTGCAAGTACTGGCCAGTCTCTTTGCCCTTGCAGTTTCGCAGATAGGCCTAGCTGCAGGCTATCGCTACTATGAGCTCCCATCCTCTGCTCATGTGAAGTCTTATTCTCACATACTGGGTGCAGAGCCTGATTAATGTATCCAGTGAACTGGATAACTATTTTGCTAGCAATTTCTCAGTTTATTGATTTGACTGAAAGCAACTCAGCCCTCAGCAGCACAAAGGTTAGGACTTATGCAAGGGTAACAGCAACATTTCCTTCAGAGGAACCGTCTCACTTTACCTTTAACCTACCCAACCTCCTTAGATGAGGTTTGAAAGGAGATTGACGAGTGAAATACATCTGTGAGAAATATAAATATTAAGAAATCAAGTTTCAGTAGGGCTTTCAAGGGCTTTCACAGTGTTAAGCAGAAAATAGATCTTTGGCTTTTAAGAAGAAATTGTTTTCATATCTTTACAATGTAACAGGGATGCTTCTTTCAGCTCAGATTAGACAAGGTGAGCTTTCAGTATAAAAGCACTAGGACTGGCATGGAGAACAGAGCCTGCTGAAGTTTCCCACCTGAGAAACGGAACTTAAAAGCACGAGTGTATAACAATCTGGATATACTACTAAGAAAAAAATCTTCCTATGAACTTTGGTAGTACAATATGTAGCAAATAGAGAGGTAATATATTAGGGCAATCCATCCTTAGAAGCAGTCAAGAACAAATGTCCTCTTTGAACAGTAATGAAGCCTGAGAAAAGACAGAAGTGAATGCAGAACTGGGAAATACTAGTGAAGTTTCACTGAATGTTGCTTACAGGGTCAGTTGCTTCTCTTCAAGGGAGGTGACTTCAAATCTAACCCATATATTAGAAAGCTTCTCAGTTTCTCTGTAACATCCTTCATGGAAAAGGAAATGAAAATATTTGTCTTTGTCTTAAAGCTACAAGGCAGGGTAGAAACTCAAGATGATAATGAATAAGCTTGAGTCAGAAATTGATGAGGAATTTAGCCATCAAATCATTCAGCTCCAACATAGGATTTCATAACTCTGTCACGTACTCCAAAATGTCAGGAGGCTACAGACATGTGTCAGGAAAATTCAAAAGTGCATCTCTTTCAGACTATTTACATGCCCCCACTAACACATTTCAAAGTAAGTGAAAAGTCATATAGCTGGTACTAGCATCACACAAACTTAAATACAGCATGCATCTCAGCAAGTAGCCCCCTGAAAATCTTAAGTTTCTTCACTTTTTTATGTCTCTATCTAGTCCTCAAGATTCAGAGCAGATCTCCAATGCTACTTTTACTAGTGCAAATCAGAAGAACATCCTAGCTCATTACTGTATTGCTAGCAGGTCATGCCTAGGGAACGAGTAAGAAATATTGCAATGGTTGTGTCATTGTGTGCTCCAACCCCCCCCGCCCCAGGGTCTCCAGTACTTTGTGGTTTTGGAACAGCCTGGTCTGGAAGCACTATTTTGTGTTTAAAAGGCAGGAGTTTTTTTCTGTTATTAGAAAGATACTTTTGTACACACTTTTTAAAAACTCGTTCATCAGGGGAATGTTTGCAAACATCTACTGCTGCTCACTATTAGCAGCAGGAGAGTGGGGTTATAGGGTAAAAATCCTGGCATGAGAGACACTGTTCTGTTCCCAAATACTGCTCTCCTCTGCTTTTTACAATGTTCTCCTCATATTTCTTCGATATAGTCTGTCTTTATTGTACTTCCAAAGTATCAAGAAAGGGGTTTAAAAGAAACTATAGTTTCTGCAATGAAAATTCCTCTTGGGGAAACATCTGGAAAACAAGTAATACTACCTTTTTGTAGTGAGTTTGCTATAAGATTTGTTAAGTTTCTTGCAAAAAGTGAGGAATATCTGTGAAAGAGTTTTGCAAGACAAAATAAGACCAGTTGATGGGGTGAAGATCAACTGAAGCTCAGCTGGGTTACGAAGTGCATGAACCTTTGGCAGTTAACATGGTTATTATGACTGCATTTTAATTTTTGTTTTTAATTATCTCATAGATCTCCAAGGAGAACAGTAGGACTCCAAAACGTTTAAAAGAAAGAAGAAAGCTACCTTTCACAAAACCAAGAACATTGGATATTTCACACAAGAGATTTTTGAAGGGCATGTATCATGAATAGGTGGCACATGAAGTCTGAAGTCAGCAAAAGCCAGAGAAGCATAGTGTCATTTAGCCACTCAAACAACCAGTTTCCCCATAAGAAGTATTTTTGTTATTTCTTACTGGAATTTGCTCCCCACCCTACTAGCCCAGAAGATCCCGTTATTACTTGAGCATCAGGGCATATTGCCAGGCCAACTTTCCCAGGCTTTTCTGAGAGGTTAGTTCCTGCTCTCTTCGAGTCCTAACAAGCAGAAGATAAAGTGTATCTGCTTAAAACAATTAACCACAGGGTGTTTTATTATTGTTGTTTTAAAGCTCAAAGCTATCAAAACAAAGTCAGGAATGGATTTTTTATTCTTTTTATTCTTTTATTTTTTTAATTTAAGAAAGCTTTACTTAAACAGACACCAAGGAATGTTGCTCTCCACAGAGGTTACACAGTTGTCCGGCTACATGTCAGCAGCATATTTTGACTTCTGCTCTTACAAACCATAACTGAATCAAACACATAACACCACTGGTAGACAGTTACCTGCTGAACTCTTTCATTACAACCACATATCTTACCATGGAAACAGGTGCTTTGCTGATTGCACCCAACCCCATTCCCTGTTATGTTGTACTCCGGGAGCAGGGGGAGGAAGGACGAGGGAGTGAGCGAGAGGCTGCATGGTTCTAGGTTGCTGGCTGGGTTTAAACTGCAACATGTGGTTGTTAACTACATAACTTACTCCACTCTAAACTGCCATGTTTGTTATCCACAATAGAACCATGTCACCCAATAGCACAATTCCTCTGTCCATTGTTAATACTGCCAAATGAATTAATTACGCTTTTTATTAAGCTCCCAAAAAAGGGCTTCATTTAAAGAAAAAAAAAAAAATTAAAAAAAAAAAACAACCTAAAACGCTAACCAGGTAAATAAACAAACAAGCAAAAACAAAATAAAACAAAAAGCCCAATCTTTTTTAAGTTTACTAGCACTTAGCATATGGATTGGATGAATTCTTATTACCTTACTTTGTGCACCACCCGAGACTGGAGAATAAGTTGTAACAAACTTCTCACAGGAAAAACAAAATATTGCTGTCAGACATCAGATTAAAATCCCAACCTAAAAGACAGTGGTATCTTCAGGCCCAGTTTTCAGCATATCAGGGCCCATTACTTATCTGGCATTTAGCAACCCACTTTGTCTGTAATTTAGCCATTAAGTACTAACTAAACACTGACCTAAAGAGAAAATGGGCCTGAAGGAGACAATGACTCTTGTGATCTCTCATCTGTGCAATGTTAGTGGTATTATGACTCAATTATGACTCAATTTATCCTCACTGGATTCAGTAAATGAACTAAAAGTATTAATATAGCATTTCAAGATGCACTGCTATCAGTTTAAGCTGCTGTGAAACTTGCCATGCTGATTTAATCACCTTTCTGCCCTGTGATCTGTTGAAGACATTGCATCATTCTTTACTGCCCTTTGAAGGCATGCAATGTAGCAAGACCTTTCAGGAACTCTTCCAAACACATTACAGTGACTCAGATCTGCACTCCTAACAGAGCTGACCATTAAGTAACTGCACAGGTTTCAGCTGTACTCAAAGCAAACAGCAATAACTGCCTGTATAAGCGTAACTGCTTTCCACAAAATACATTTCAGAAGTTGGAATGAAAAAAACATTAATCGTTTATCTGGCAATTGTTTTCTCTTTTAGTAGTGTCCTAGTATAAAGTTGATAAACTAATGTTAGCATATATAAAATAGTTTGTTATAACTGAGACTATTAACTCTCTTTAGTTCAGGGGTTTTTTAAACCTATCATCCAAAGGACCATGTCAAAAAAAATGGATTCAAAATTTAAAATAATGTATAGAATCATAGAATCATGGAATAGTTAGGGTTGGAAAGGATCTTAAAATCATCTAGTTCCAACCCCCCTGCCATGGGCAGGGACATCTCACTAAACCACATCACCCAAGGCCTCATCCAACCTGGCCTTGAACACTGCCAGGGATTCACAACCTCCGTGGGCAACCAATTCCCGTGGCTCAACACCCTAACAGGAAAGAATTTCCTCCTTATATCCAATCTAAACTTCCCCTTTTTAAGTTTTCACCTGTTTTCACCCGTTACGCCTTGTCCTATCCCTACAGTCCCTAATAAACAGTCCCTCCCCAGCATCCCTATAGGCCCCCTTCAGATACTGGAAGGCTGCTATGAGGTCTCCACGCAGCCTTCTCTTCTCCAGGCTGAACAGCCCCAACTTTCTCAGCCTGTCTTCATACAGGAGGTGCTCCAGGCCCCTGATCATCCTCGTGGTCCTCCTCTGGACTTGTTCCAACAGTTCCATGTCCTTTTTATGTTGAGGACACCAGAACTGCACACAATACTCCAAGTGAAGTCTCACAAGAGCAGAGTATAGACGGGCAGGATCACCTTCTTCGACCTGCTGGTCACGCTCCTTTTGATGCAGCCCAGGATATGTTTGGCTTTCTGGGCTGCAAGCGCACACTGAAGCTGGCTTATGTTCATTTTCTCATCAACCAACACCCCCAAGTCCTTCTCCACAGGCCTGCTCTGAATCTCTTCTCCTCCCAGCCTGTAGCTGTGCCTGGGATTGCTCTGCCCCAGGTGGAGGACCTTGCACTTGGCATGGTTAAACTTCATGAGGTTGGCATCTGCCCATCTTACAAGCGTGTCGAGGTCCCTCTGGATGGCACTTCTTCCCTCCAGGGTAGCAACCAAACCACACAGCTTGGTGTCATCAGCAAACTTGCTGAGGGCGCACTCAATCCCACTGTCCGTGTCACCAACAAAGATGTTGAACAAGACCAGTCCCAACACTGATCCCTGAGGGACACCACTCGTTACTGGTCTCCAGCTGGTCATTGAGCCATTGACCACAATTATTTGTGTGAGGCCATCCAACCAGTTCTTTATCCACAGAGTGGTCCATGCATCAAATTGATGTCTCCTCAATTTAGAAGCAAGGATGTCGTGTGGGACAGTGTCGAATGCTTTGCACAAGTCCAGGTAGATGACATCAACTGCTCTACCCCTGTCCATCAGTTCTGTAACCCCATCACAGAAGGCCACCAAATTGGTCAGGCAGGATTTCCCCTTAGTGAAGCCATGCTGGCTGTCACCAAGCACCTTGTTGTTTTTCATGTGCCTTAGCATGCCTTCCAGGAGAATCTGCTCCAAGATTTTGCCAGGCACAGAGGTGAGACTGACTGGTCTGTAATTCAGTAGGTCATCCATTTTCCCCTTCTTGAAAACTGGGGTTATATTTCCCTTTTTCCAGTCATCAGGAACTTCACCTGACTGCCATGATTTTTCAAATATGATGAACAGTGGCTTAGCAACTTCATTTGCCAGCTCCTTCAGGACTTGCGGATGGATTTCATCAGGAGCCATGGACTTGTGCACATTCAGATTTTTAAGATGGTCTCGAACCAGATCCTCTCTTACAGTGGGCCCAAGGTCTTCATTCTCACAGTCCCTGCGTCTGCCTTCCGAGACTTGGGTGGTGTTCTCAGAGCCTTTGCCAGTGAAGACAGAGGCAAAGAAGTCATTCAGAACCTCAGCCTTCTCCAAATCATGGGTAGCTAGTTCTCCCCAGAGCTTCCTGAGCGGGCCTACATTCTCCCTAGTCTGTCTTTTTACTTGCTATGTACCTGTAGAATCCCTTCCTGTTATCCTTAATATCCCTAGCCAAGTTTAATTCTAACTAGGCCTTAGCTTTCCTAACCTGGTCCCTAGCTTCCTGAACAGCAACCTTTTACTCTTCCCAGGCCCCCTGCCCTTGCTTCCACCTTTTATAAGCCTCTTTTTTCCCTCTAAGTTTCCTCAGGAGCTCCTTATCCATCCAAGGAGGTCTCCTGGCCCTCCTGCTGCACTTACTTCTAGTAGGGATGCAACACTCCTGAGCTTGTAGCAGGTGATCCTTGAATATCAACCAAGAATCTTGGGCCCCCCTGCCCTCTAGGGCTGTATCTCATGGAACCTTACTAAGCAGGTTCCTGAAGAGGCCAAAGTCTGCTCTCTTGAAGTCCAGGGCAGGGAGCTTGCTGCACACTCACTGTCCTGAAGATCTCAAATTCAACCATCTCATGACTGCTGCATCCAAGGCTGCCCTGGAGCATCACATTTCCAATGAGCCCTTCCCTGTTGGTGAGCATGAGGTCAAGCATGGCACCTCCCCTTGTCGGCTCCCCTATTACTTGCAGAAGGAAGCTGTCTTCCACACAATCAAGGAACCTCATGGATTGCTTGTGCTGGGCCGTACCGTCCTTCCAACAGATATCAGGGTGGTTGAAGTCCCCCATGAGAACAAGGGCCTGTGAGCGTGAGGCTTTTCCTATCTGTCTGTAGAGTGCTTCATCCACAGGTTCTCCCTGATCAGGCGGTCTGTAACAGATCCCCACAGTAATGTCTCCCATAGCTATATTCCCTTTAACCCTTACCCATAAACTCCCTGTTAACTGCTCACCTGTCCCCAGACAGAGTTCCATACTCTCCAGCCTATCCCTAATGTAAAGGGCAACTCCCCCTCCCCGCCTGCCAGACCTGTCTTTTCCAAAAAGCCTGTAACCTTTCATTCCAACACTCCAGTCATAGGAGCCATCCCACCATGTTTCTGTGATGCCTGTTATATTATACCCCCGTAGACATGCGCACATCTCTAATTTGAATGCAATTACCATATGGAGTATGACTTTGAGTGAAATGCCAACACATTTTGTCAAATGGAACTTTACTAGGTTTGTCTGGGACAAGCCCTTGTAGGTCACATGAAATATTTCCTTTCCATCCTGAAATCAGCCATGATTTTCCCTGTCATTTTCTAACAGTGCAAGTAAGCAGCATCGGTTACACTTTGGTTGCCAGCAATGCTCCTTGTGCCCCATGCTGAAAATCTTTCTCTTGGCTATTTTGTATTGCTGGACAGCAAGTCGCAGGAACTTCAAACTACAGGAATTCTTATGGTTTATTTGCATTAAAGTCTTGTGCTCCAGTGACTTGAGGTTTGCTGTTTTGCACTACAAATTGTTCTCAGTTCTTAAGCCTGATGACTCACTGATT
This sequence comes from Pezoporus occidentalis, assembly GCF_034315485.1. NCBI lineage: Eukaryota > Metazoa > Chordata > Aves > Psittaciformes > Psittacidae > Pezoporus > Pezoporus occidentalis. The sequence continues at coordinate 1,045,520 of NW_026913652.1, read as the reverse complement.
CATATTGAATCACATCCAGTGGTTCCAACTGGTTTTTGTCTTTATGTGCTACTTCTTTGCATTTGAGTCAATTTCTCAATCATTATGTAAAATGAAATTGAAGACTTCTGCACATGAACATTATCAGAATGCACTTACCTGTTTGTGTTCAGTTCCTTCCCCCACTGAAAAACAATCGATTTGAACACATGAAAACTGTCAATTCTGTTACTAGAAAAACGTCCTGTCCTGCTGCACAGAGTGTATACAGAGCTGAATGCAAAGATATAACTGTGGATGCATCAAACTGAGTCATCCCTTTTACTATCTATCTATTACTGCACGAAAATCCGCAAATTTCCAGCATAGTAGTTTTATCTGTTAAAATTCCTGACATGCATGCCTGCACAGAGGTGGAAAACACAGAGAAGATTACAGAAATATCAGTTTGGCAGGATCTCTGGAGTTTTCTAGTCCAACCTCTTGCTAAAGACAGGATTATTACCGACAACAACAGGTCACATAAACCATAATCAAAAAATCTCCAACAATGGAACTTCTTTGCATTGGTGCATATGCTGTCCAGAATTGTGCTGACTTCCTACCGATTTTTTTTTTCTGAGTAATCAAGGAGAATCTGCCAAGCTGCAACTTGCTGTCCCTGCCCCTTATTGCATCCTCTATCATTACCATGTTTAGGTTTGCCATCTTTACCTGAGAGAGAAGTCATCAAATCATCCCATAGTATCCTACTTACCACAATAAACAGGTGCACCTCCCTCAAGCTCTTTATACAAATGTGCTCTAGATTTCTGTTCAATTTACCTGATGGCTTCTCTGGCTTTTTATTTGCCCATTCTTTTGGAAATGGAGACCCAAAGCCAGGCACTATTCTGGCTGGGTCTCCCTAGCACTAGCAGCAAAAATGGAGGCAGGAAATACAAGTTTTCACTCCCATGGTCCCACAGTGTAGAAGGCTATGTTTATATTACAGACCATGTGGAGGGGATGGGAAGCTTTAAACCCTCTCCCCAGCCTCAGAAGTGCATTGATGAGCTTTTTTCCATAGCCACTGATTTGTGCAAAATTTATCATTACGAGCAATTAGTAAACTATTTCAGGCATCATTCATCCCTTTTTGTTCTACTTTTTCCTTCACAGAGATAACACTTCACAAGTTATTTTGCCTGTCTAGCTTGGAAATCCATTCCCAGGGAATTAAGGGAAACAAATTACTGTCTATTATGATGTTGCAACTCCTAACCACAGGATTGAACATCAAGAAGTAAAGAACAATTATTGGAACATGAGGGCTTAACTAAACATTTCAGTATTTGGCAAGGCATCCTCTGAATCAACAAGGAAACATACATCAATGCATGTGTGCTCACACTTGATAGCTATAAAATATAATTTGAACAGTTTTTAGGATTTTGAATTTTAATAACATTATACTGGCTTTAGTGACAATATAATTAACCGCTTCAAAATTTTTTTTTTGAGTCATTTGCTATTGTAAAAGCATGTGCTAGCATGAAGTTCATGCTGTGCATGGATCTTCACTATGGTTCATGAGATTTTGGACTGACCAGATCTTTATCAGTTGTTCTGGCAATCATGTTCAACGATAAACAGAAGTACTGTCGCAGAGACCAGCTGATACCTCTTCCCATTGAGAACAACAGGAGAAAGCCTAAAGTACTGAAAATACAAATCACATTTGCAAGAGGTAAGCCTGCACTCTCAGTTAGCCCAGAACAGGCCAAGCTTCAGAAGCCAACCTAAGCCTTCTCTAAAGAAAGGACTAGCTTTTGCTGGAATGAAAAGTTTGGTGCCTCTTAAAAAGTTGGAATGTGGTATCTTTCAGGATACCAGAGGTCTGGGTGCTCAGAAAAAAAGTCAGGTTTGAAACCACAGATGTTAAAAGCACACAAAACTTGGATTTGTCAAAACAGGAAATGAAATTAATTGATATTTACAATCTGTGAAGTTTCAAGATTATGAATATGAAAATGCAGAAATCATAGATGAGATGCACCAGATAAAAATCTCATGCCCATTACTATCTCTTCCATGTATTACCAAGTTTACAACCTTTTTGATATTTAACTATCCATAATGTTTATACAGACTAGAGACCATTAACCAGCAGCCACCCTGTTTCAGATCTGCAGAGCAGATGAAGTGCTTGTCTTCTCTGAAATCGTGCCACGGACAAGTTGGCATCCAGTTGCCATGAGACTGAGGCAGACCATACGTTATAGTCATGCTCCACCCTAAAAACCTTTCTTACGTTGTCTGTTCAGCTGCTGAAAGGGACAGGGTTGAAATCTCACTCATAAGCAGATCTCAGACCAGGATTTCCTGTGCTGGCCACAGCTCAGCTTCCTCCTTGGAGGGCCTGTCACACAGCAGCAGAGCCCGAGGGCCATATCTACATCCTTAGCCTCACACCCTGACCTAGCACACAGGCTGCTTTTTTCTTCCTGCCCAGCCTCCTGTAGGAGCAACCATCTTACACAGCAGAAAACTTTTCTGACTTTTCCTCTACCATTTCCCCTTGCAAAAAAGGCATAAAAAGAAAACACTGCGGTCTCCCTTTACTGATCCACAAGGCACCATCTGCCCTCCCAAGCTGAGTTAAACACAGCAGCCCAGTGTCACCATCTACCAACACAATCCTCCCTGACGCCACTCAGTTACTGCCTCAGAAGTTCTGCTTCTCTCTTTCAAGCTTCCTTCTTCCAAGAAAACTTGAAGATACAACAGTGACAGAGATAGAAAAGAGGCTTTCACCCCACACAGTTGTTCTCTACTCCTCTCCTGCAGGGTAGGGATGGTCAAGGGTATTTTCTGTATCTTCCTTCTTCAGAGAAGCCATAGAAAGACAATGACAATTCCTTTCTATCCAGGCCATCCTGTGGCCACCCCGCAGCTGGATCTAATAGTGGCTTTCATCTGGTGCAGATCTGCTCGAGGGGCAGCTGGTGATCTAAGGCAGACCTTGTGGGGCCAGCTCCTCCTGCAGAGCCATCCAGCCCACAAGATCCCACCAGCACCAGGCCTAGCACAACTTGTGTGGCTGCTGAAGCCAACAACAGTTTTGTTTAGCGTGGCAGGTACATACAGTCAGCAACACACTAAATCAACCAGCCTCAGGTAGCACAGATACATCCTTCTCCACTGTATGACCAGATTTTTGGTGTCTACAGTGGCAAGTGATTAGGTGACCAATTCAAACTCTCAAAGCAGAGTGTTTCCAATTAGTATAATTAAAATAAAAAAAAAGAAAAAGGAAAAAATATTCAATAAATTACAGCAAGTCTTCTATAGGAGTCATCACTGCAATTATTTTGCTGTCCCAGCTTTGGTAGAAGACAGAGTTTGGTATTTCTCCCACCCTGTTTCCAGCAGAGATGTGGTTTACACTGGCAGAAGGGCTCTCCTAAGGGAAACAAATAATGCAGTAAGAATGATTGTTTCCATAGGCATAGTTCTCTGCATTATTTGCCATCACAACAATATCCACCAGAAGCAAAGTTTTAAGTACAGACCACATTTCAGTTTTACCAATCCATCACTATCTACGTGATGCTAGAAAATAATCAGGTTTACATGGTCTCAGATGGCTGCAAACTCTTACTGAGTCCACCAGGATTTCCAAACGTGATCCATCCAACCCTAAATACCAGGGTTAATTCATTACAGTATTACCTTTATCTACAGTTCCTTGCATGGTGTCACTGGTAGTCACCTGTTGGTTCTAAGCAGTTAAAGAGCAGGTGCTGAAGTCACCCCTGAGAGCCTGAGGTTTCTGACTGTTGTTTGGGGTGAGCAGGGTTTGGAGCAGCTGGTGAGATCGTTGCTTTCCTGCCCTTCACAAGGCAGCAGTTGAACCATCTTAATTTACCATGAGGTCTCTTATAGCAAAACCAATTGCCAATTTTGGCTTGCCTCAAAATACTGCCCTGCAAATTGCAAATGAGAACTTGCAGTTCAGCTGCCTATGTATGAAGACTAAGCTGGCACTCTGAGGTTGTAATCTCATCAGTCTCTGCCAGGCATCTCCACATATGAAGCAGGGCACACAATAAAGCATTTTAGAAATCAAACACACATAGTTTGTTTGAAGTAATAGATAAGCAAACTTCACATCAGTCTCCAACATTTGTCACTGACATATGTGACCGTCATCCATGACCTAGGATTTATGTTTCCTGAAACTCAGATTTCTGTGCTTTCTTTAAATTGTACTATTCCCTAAAGAGTTGTTTCTTTTCTTCTTTCATTTTTTTATGATAAACTTTCGGCATTATTTTTCACTTTCCACAATTTTTTCCTAGTGGTTATCTCAGCGTTCTTTAAACATAATACAATTCAGGAATTAAGGAGAGCTTCTGAAGGGGATTCCAGTGCACTCAATCCACTGTATCACCAGACTATGATCAGACCCATCTACATGTCCTTGGTATTTTTCAAGACTGGACTGGACAGAGCCTTTAGAGACTTGATCTGATCTCACAGGTGATGCTACTTTGACCTGGATGTTGGACTAAATATTTCCTGAGAACCACTTCAACCTTGATTTTTCTGTGATTTTATGTCTTTTCTGTCATGGTCACTTCTATGATATCTGAGTGTCTTCACTTGTGCATTAAACAACAGTAATAACATCTGTCACATGCTTGTTTTTTTACCTCTCCCCAGGGAAGAAGTAGGGGAGGGCCTGTTATTGGTAAAGTGTTTTCCATTTGTTTGTTTGTTTGTTTAGCATGCTTGTTGCTATGTGTTTACAACAGAAAACACAAGATCAGAGTAATGCTTCGTGGAATTAGAGGGAAGCATAATGACTATAGCGCTCCAGAACAGTAGTTGCTCCTCAGGCTCTGTGGTAAGACTTTGTCTCTTACTTTGTGCCACAGGAGCACAACTAGATACATTTTTCCTCCTGAATTTCTTTGTTTCAGGCTTAGGAAGGCTTTGAAAGTGAACACCAAGATCTTAAACCTATTCCCCTTAAACCACCGGGGAGCTGGTATGAAGGGTAAGGTTATGTGTAACATGTTCATGGTAATGTGTTGCTGGGGAGTAACACTGTGCTCTGAAGAGGCTTGAGCAATGATGGTTTTACACATGTATCCAAGGCTATCAGGAATGAGAGAAGGAAAAGGTTCAAAAAACTGAACATGGGACAGCATATGGTAATTTGAAACACTCTTAATCAGATGAAGAAATTTAAAAGGACTGTCTAACCATTGGCTGAAAATACTTCATGACGGCTTCTTCTATCTACTATTCTTACGACTTATTGGCTAAAATAGAGCTTCATTTTTTGCAAATCTCTTACAGAATTATGACTGTCTGAAATTTCCCTGTTAATAAAATACTGGGTTTAGTTTAGTTTTGTTTACACAATCTTAAATATCATCCATGAAGGCCATGACAAGTATTTTTGCAAATTTCACCTGTGAAATGTTGAATGAGACAAGGAAAGGTATGTTTTGCCCTTGTTAAAAATATGTGTAGTTCTTCTGTGAAAAAGCTTTGCAATCTTATTCTTAGAGAGACTGCTAAGGAAACTGTCAGCCTTTATCCAAGACAACATTTTGTTGTTTCTGTGAAGCACACTTGTATTTGGAAAATTGTAAGCCTCTGAAGAATTTCAGGTCAGATACTCCCAGTAGTTGCTATGAGGTTTCTATCTGTGCCTTGTAGTTTCACTGCACCAGGGTATGCATTCGCCCTCACCAAAGATCAGGAATATAAAGCTTCTCCCAGGCTCTTCAGCAAATTAAAAGCAGAAAATTTCTCCTGTGCACACTAAGTCCTCTATTCTGGAAAAAAGGATGAAGAAGCTGAGTCAGATGCCAATGGAACATTTAAACTTGCTAAAATGCCAACAAAATAGAGTGCAGGATTCTTAGGTATTACATAGAAGTGAGAGAGAGGATGAGGGACACACAGTTGAGTGAAACTCAGAAAAACAAGACATGCAGTCTTTGATCCCAGATGACTAATTTTGCAATTGGTTGTAAGAGAAAGGCTTTCTTAATAAGTCTTCATTATCAAGGAATTGTTGTTAAGTAGTATTTGCCTAAGCTTATGAAACACTTGAAAGATTTAGAATTATGGTTTTATTGTTACTTTCAAGTCTATGATGAAAATGTTGAACCTGACTGAGTTCATATCAAACTGGATAAAGCCCTCTTAGAAGTAATTTGATATTGGACATTGTCAGTTCATCAATTGTTAATCAATTTACTGTGTGCTTGATTAATACTTAAAAGGATTTTTTAATTGTAATATCATAATGTGTTAAATCAAAAAATACAAGTTCCATGGGAAACCTTAATTCTGGGTTTTCTTTTATTTCTTCATAATTTCCCAATAATTCTTCATTATTATCATTACAATTTGCCATATCTTATTAAGCAACAATAGGCAAGTTATTATCTTTGGCTCATTTCCTTTCAATAGAGAGAAAAGCCTTTAAAATCCTGTCTTTTCTATTTTCTTCTGTTGGTCTTTTTGTTTCAAGGAACAAAAATAATCAGGTCAGATCTTAGCACTCTTTTAAGATTATGACTGTCACAAGTGCACATTATTTCCAGTCTCAATCTTTGTAGGAAGATTATGAAATGTTTGTTAAGTTTAGTTTATTGTTGACAAAAACAATGCCTGTAGCTTACTGGGCAATTAACTGCTACAAATCCAAGCTGAAACATTTTATTGTTTTGCCATGCATGCCACCAGCTGATTTGAAAGATTCTGGAAATGTTTTTGGGGAACAGCATGGGCCAAAAGAACATTTAAACACCCTCAATCAACCTTATGAAACCACAGGATTAAGAAGGGTGAGGAAAACCATGAGTTTCCCAACTTTAATTTAACCTGAGAAATTTTCTCTTGATTTTCTATAGAGCATCTTCAAATAGAACATTGTGAGGATTAAAGAGAGGAAGAACAAGGAAGTGTCATTTAAAATGAAATGTGTCTTTGGATTCAGGAGGTGTCAGGTAGGTTACAAAAAAAAGAAGTGAAGGAGCAGGAAGCTGAATAAAACTAGTGGGCAGTGTAAAATAAGGAGCAGGTAGTCAGAAGACCAGAAGGAAATTCAGAAACAGCCTACAGTAGTTCTGGGGCTCCATTTAGAGACCTTCAGTGCTGATGGGACACTGTCTGCTGGACTTTCTGTACTCCTTCAACTTCACAAATACAGCACTTCTAGAAACCATAGCAAATGACTGATACAGTGATTAAAGATGCTAATTCAGGATAGGTTAAAAGAGAAAAAAAAAAAAAAGCAAAGCCAAGGACAGAAATTGTTGCTGCACAAGTAGAAGTGATTAGAGATGTCCTTGCTATCACCTGAAATATTTTAATTGCCCTCTAAGAGTCCACAATTATGCTTTACTCTTTAAGTTAAAATTTCTCATTTTTAGCTCTGGATCATTACTGTTTTTAACCAAGTAATATTGCATGGTTTAAGCATACTGTGTTTCTTTCAGTGGCTGGTTCTGACTAATTCAATCTTTACTAAAATTTTATTTCTGTCATTGTTCCAGAGTGATTTTTAGATCAGTCATTGTAAGGATTACTTCCTTTTATCTGTTTAAAGAACTCTTGCAGCAACCAATATACAGTAATGTGAAATACTAAAGAAAATGAAGCATAGGTATTCCAACGCTCATTTTCATAACATACACTGTGCTATGAGCAAGTACCCTCTGGCTGAGAATCACCTGGATCTCCATTCTAAGGTGTATTGCAATCATAGAATAGATAGGGTTGGAAAGGACCTCAAGATCATCTAGTTCCAATCCAACCCCCCACCATGGTCAGGGACACCTCACACTAAACCATCTCACCCAAGGCTTCGTCCAACCTGGCCTTGAACACCGTCAGGGATGGAGCATTCACAGCCTCCCTGGGCAACCCATTCCAGTGCCTCACCACCCTAACAGGAAAGAATTTCTTCCTTATATCGAATCTAAACTTCCCTTGTTTAAGTTTTAACCCATTGCCCCTTGTCCTATCACTACAGTCCCTAATGAAGAGTCCATCCCCAGCATCCCTACAGGCCCCCTTCAGATACTGGAAGGCTGCTATGAGGTCTCCACGCAGCCTTCTCTTCTCCAAGCTGAACAGCCCCAACTTTCTCAGCCTGTCTTCATACAGGAGGTGCTCCAGTCTCCTGATCATCCTCGTGGCCCTCCTCTGGACTTGTTCCAACAGTTTCATGTCCTTTTTGTGTTGAGGACACCAGAACTGTGCACAATACTCCAGCTGATGTCTCACAAGAGCAGAGTAAAGGGGCAGAATCACCTCCTGTCATGCTTTAAACCCAGTCAGCCAGCTCGTTCACTCACTCCCACCGCCTTTCCTCCCTCTTTCTTTCCTTCCCCCGCCCCTTCCCCGCCTCAGAGGGATGGGGAGGAGAATCGAAAGAATGCAACTCCCATGGGTTGAGACAAGAACAGTCCAGCAACCAATGCACAACACAAATCACCACCACTACCACCACCAACAACGATAAGAGTAACAAGGGAAGAAAATACAATACCACCTGCCGAAAAAACGAGTCTGACCCAGAAGACCCCGTGTCCTTCTGGGTAACTCCCAGTTATGCCCCCGGCATGATGTGCTGGTATACTTCTTTGGTTAGCTTGGGTCAGGTGTCCTGTCTCTGCTTCCTCCCGGCTTCCCCTCCTCCCTGGCAGAGCATGAAACTCACAGAGTCCTTGGTCAGGGTAAACTTTACTTAGCAGCAACTGAAAACATCACTGTTACCAGCACTGTTTCCAGGCTGAAAGTCAAAACACAGCACTGCACCAGCTACCAAGAAGGAAAAAAATTGACTGCTACTGCTAAACCCAGGACACCTCCTTCGACCTGCTGGTCTCCTCCATTTTGATGCAGCTCAGGATGTGGCTGGCTTTCTGGGCTGCAAACGCACACTGCCTGCTCATGTTCATTTTCTCATCAACCAACACCCCCAAGTCCTTCTCCACAGGGCTGCTCTGAATCTCTTCTCTGCCCAACCTGTAGCTGTGCCTGGGATTGCTCCGAACCAGGTGTAGGACCTTGCAGTTGTCATGGTTAAACTTCATAAGGTTGGCATCAGCCCACCTCACAAGCATGTCAAGGCCCAACTGGATGGCATTCTTTCCCTCCAGTGCATCAACTGAACCACACAGCTCGGTGTCATCAGCAAACTTGCTGAGGGCGCACTCAATCCCGCTGTCCATGTCACCAACAAAGATGTTGAACAAGACCCGTCCCAACACCGATCCCTGAGGGACACCATTCGTTACTGGTCTCCAGCTGGACATTGAGCCATTGACCACAGCTCTTTGTGTGAGGCCATCCAACCAGCTCTTTATCCACAGAGTGGTCCATGCATCAAATTGATGTCTCCTCAATTTAGAGACAAGGATGTCATGCAGGACAGTGTCGAACACTTTGCAGAAGCCCAGGTAGATGACATCAACTGCTCCACCCCTGTCCATCAGTTCTGTAACCCCATTATAGAAGGCCATCAAATTGGTCAGGCAGGATTTCTCCTTAGTGAAGCCATGCTGGCTGTCACCAAGCACCTTGTTGTTTTTCATGTGCCTTAGCATGCCTTCCAGGAGAATCTGCTCCAAGATTTTGTCAGGTACAGAGGTGAGACTGACTGGTCTGTAATTCAGTAGGTCATCCATTTTCCCCTTCTTGAAAACTGGGGTTACATTTCCCTTTTCAGAGTCATCGGGAACTTCACCTGACTCCCATGATTTTTCAAATATGATGGCCAGTGGCTTAGCAACTTCATTTGCCAGCTCCTTCAGGACCTGCGGATGGATTTCATCAGGACCCATGGACTTGTGCACATTCAGATTTTTAAGATGCTCTCGAACCAGATCTTCTCCTACAGTGGGCCCAAGGTCTTCGTTCTCACAGTCCCTGTGTCTACATTCCAAGACTTGGGTGGTGTGGTCAGAGCATTTGCCAGTGAAGACTGAGGCAAAGAAGTCATTCAGGACCTCAGCCTTCTCCAAATCCTGTGTAGCCAGTTCTCCTGATAGCTTCCAGAGGGGGGCTATGTTTTCCCTAGTAAATATTATAGGCTGTCAAATCACACTGACATTTGTAGGAAGGATACTGGAATTTTCTTGAGTTCTTTCCATCCTTAAAAATTCCTAATCTCATTTAGTCACATTTAAAACTTATTTACTAAAGGTGTTTCCTCTGGAAATTTTGGGATATTGTTCATTAACTCGTTTTATAGAACTGCGTAGATTGGAACAAAAGTGTACTAGTCTTAATTACAGATTTTTCCCACAAAAATTTTGATCTTTGCACAAGACTTCAAAAAAGCAAATAAGGATCTTTTTCCTTGCTTCTAGAGATTTAGAAAAGGTGGAATTATTGTTATTACATTCATGATAAATAATTAAATATGGTTTCCTGATTTCTCAAATTCTAAGCGCATATTAGTAAGTAAAAGATTTTTTACATTGTAACAAAGATTGTAAGTTATCCCAAGCTTTTGGGGCAAAACATGCAATGTGTTATTATCTGAAACACAAGCCTTGAAAGCAAGGAGAAGTCACTGATTTATTCTGAAATATATTTGTAAATATAATTTAAACAACTGGAAAAGGAAATACAGGTATAATCCTTCCTTGGACAAAGGTAAAAACAATAGGAAACTTTCCACTGTGTCATCATTACTATGCCTGCTTGTTGTGATGCTGTAAATTGTGTTAGAATGAATAATAGAAAAATGGATTCAGAACATGAACATCAGCTCCATATTTCAGGTTGCGTTGTACCTTTCTATGCTAATTTCGTACTTTTCAAAAGCCATTTTAAGCATGACTTCTAATACTATGAAGAGAAGCCAAAAATTAGTGGATCATGAATAAAACTGAAATCAGTAGTGGTATTAAGGTTACATATATCATTAAAAAAAAAAAAAATCAAGGGTTTTGAAAAAGTACAATAGCAGGTGAGATTTTGTTAAACTTGATTCTATGGGAAGTCAAGTGACCCAGTCCTGTATTCCATCTTGCTTTTACTGTAGGTCACACTTCCATGGCAGGGGGGTTGGAACTAGGTGACCTTAAGATCCTTTCCAATCCAAACCATTCTGTGATTCTGTGATTCTGTGATTCTATGATTTTGAAAAGTCACAAGTAGTCAACAAACCAAAGTGTTCTTCTAATTGGCACACTGAATAGTCACATTTTATTTTTATTTCAGCTACTACTTAATAGAGACTATAGAGAAACAGGGCATCTAGACCAAATAAGTTTTTAAAATACTTATGATTTGCTCATTCAGAACTCAAAGTGATGTTTTAATTGCACATAAGGACAGGGGATGATTTTAGTATTATTACAGTGCCCAAAACTATGTTGGCATAGTCGTACTGTATTGCTTCTAACTCCAAAGCAACATTAAGATAGCTTTTGTTTCAGCATCTGCTTAGAAAGCACAGGATAAAAATATATTGGACAGTTTGTCTCTCCTCTGATCATCTTATAAATTGCTTTTATGCAGGCACCCACACTTACACCTGTGCTTCTTATCCAGGCAAATATCACACTTTGATCAAATGTCACAGTAGTGTAAAACACATCTTGGGGTGAACATCAGAAATATTGTCAGTTTCCTTGGCTTATACTCACACAATATGCTCTTCAGTATCCTTAGTTCTGAATGGGAATAGTCCATTTAATTCCAAAATTAGACCTCAGTGTGTAAATCTTGAAGACCTGTAGTAATTAAAATTGGTAAGAAATACCGATAACAAAATTGTAAACAAACATATATTCTGCATGGTTCCTATCACCATCATCTCAAAGTATTACACCACAGTCAGAATGCCTGTTTCTTTGACTAAGAAGCTAAAATGTTTTTTGACACAAAGGAAAAAATCAACTCAGCTTTTCCCTTATACTGAATAGAATGAAAAGAGCAAAATACATAAAAATAGTAACGTTCAATTTCAAGATAGCTTTCAGTTATGTAACTGACTGGAAAACCAGTTCTATCAGACACAGAGAAGAAATTTCATTTTTTATCTTTATCAATACTAAAAGATAGTGGAAAGTACAATAGAATAGAAACCCTACATGCATAGAAAACCAACAATCCTTCCTCCTCCAACATGCCTGGGTCATTACACAGAATTAAATGGTAGGTATTTGTTTGACTAAACAAAAATTTCTTTCTATTCTAGTGATTATCACAACCTTTTTCAAATACACATAGCGTTATTGTTAACCTGTGGAAATAATTTTGAGGTTTTAAAAGTCAGTATACTCATGAATTCCAGCTGAATGAAACTCAAAGAGGTACTATTGCAATATGGCATTTTGTGGAAAAGAAAAATAAAGTGATTCTACAAGTTATCACGGCAAATCTGCATGTTATAGAGAAGATCCTAAGCTTTTTTTCTAAAACTAAAAAAGCTTAGTTTTAATCTGCAGATAACTTCATTAAAATCTGTAGTGCAACTACACTAGGCAAAAGATACTGCAATTACCAGCATTAGTTACATTTAAACTACTATGTTGAATAAAATACTTCTAACTCAATCATCCATTGCATATCAGGTCCCATGGACTTGTGTACGTTCAGGTTCCTAAGATGGTCTCGAACCAGATCCTCTCCTACAGTGGGCCTCATGTCTTCATTCTCACTGTCCCTGCATCTGCCTTCCAAGATTTGGGTGGTATGGTCAGAGCATTTGCCAGTGAAGACCAAGGCAAAGAAGTCATTAAGAACTTCAGCCTTCTCCAAATCATGGGTAGCCAGTTCTCCTGATGGCTTACAGAGAAGGCCCATGTTGTCTGTCCCTAGTCTGTCTTTTACTTCCAATGTACCTGAGGAATGTCTTCCTCTTATCCTTAACATCCCTAACCAAGTTTAATTCTAACTGGGCCTTAGCTTTCCTAACCTGGTCCCTAGCTTCCCAGACAACATCCCTGTGTTCTTATCAGGCCACCTGTCTCTGCTTCCACCTTTTATAAGCCTCTTTTTTCCTTCGAAGTTTCCTCAGCAGCTCCTTATCCATCCAAGGAGGTCTCCTGCCCCTCCTGCTGCACTTCCTTCTAGTAGGGATGCAACACTCCTGAGCTTGCACAGTCTTGGGCCCCTCTGCCCTCTAGGGCTATATCCCATGGAACCTTACTAAGCAGGTTCCTGAAGAGGCCACAGTCTGCTCTCCTGAAGTCCAGGGCAGTGAGCTTGCTGCACACTCTTCTCACTGTCCTGAGGATCTCAAACTCGACCATCTCATAATTGCTACAACCAAGGCTGCCCTGGAGCGTCACATTTCCAAACAGCCCCTCCCTGTTGGTGAGCACGAGGTCAAGCATGGCACCTCTCCTTGTTGGCTCCTCTATTACTTGCAGAAGAAAGTTGTCTTCCACAGAATCGACGACCCTCCTGGATTGCTTGTGCCAGGCTGTACCGTCTCTCCAATAGACATCAGGGTGGTTGAAGTCCCCCATGAGGAGAAGGCCCTGAAATGATGAAGATAAATGACACCATTTTGATGATGTTCTTTCATTTAAATTCAGGTACATTAATGAAGTGACACACGCTTCTGTTAGCTCAAGGCCAGGCTCCTGCTGCTTTTTCTGTATGGAAAAAGATGGCCTGTATAAAATGGAGCACTCCTGCTCTGAGTGCTGCTTCATGCATATTTCAGTGTGCCTTTTGAAAGAAATGAATTTCTTTTCCTGAACCCTTTCACAAAGGGATTTGTATCATCAGTTAATGACAAATAACCCCCCTCTGACACTAGCAAAACAGCAGTTTGGCTATTAAACTAACAAAAGTAACTTTATGTTATGTGCCTAGTGAGCTGGAAATAAATTCACTTTGCACTATACTTGCAATGCAAACATTAAATGGCCTTCCAGACCCATACTCATAGGCAGACATTTCTCAAAATAAACCTTAAGCAGAGATTAAACACAATTTATCTCAGCTTTATTAAATACTGACATTTTTTCCTTATTTGTATTGTTCTGTAGCTTCTAGACAAATTATATAAACTCTAAGATAATGGACAAATAAGAAAGTGGGAAGTGGATTTAACAATAATAGGAAGAACCTGGGGAAAGAGAAAACAATGTATAACTAAGACATTACTTAATGAAAGTAAAAACCACGTAACTCACTTGAAGCAATCTTACAGCTCAGATGGGTTTTATAAAAGGAAAATGGAAAAGGAAATGTGAAACACTGTTCAGGGGCAATTATGACACCTCTCGAAGCGAAAAAGAGTCAGCACATCAGGGACTAAACAAAGTTCATTCAGTGACTTGTCATGTCACCCTGAATATGCTGATTAAAACCCCTGAAGTTATAGGAAGAATTTTTCCAGGTGTGATGCTCATCAGCTATTGCTCAAGCTGCAGATTAGTAGCACAGTGTGCTGAAATACTCTTTTCCATCTCACCAAATATTCACCTTCCTGAAGTCTATTCGCTCCCACCATCTGTACTTACATATGCAGACAATGCTTGCTCTGACATTAATTACATTGTGAGGGTTTCCACTATTTCAATTTCCTAAGTTTAGATAAACAAATTTGTCATCCCCACTGTTGCACATTCAACAGCACCAGTTTCACATGGATTATGTCAACTTCAAGCTTTAAGAACCGTAACTGCCTGACATCTTAAAGCCATATGCCTTAAAACAGTATTTTCTATATTAATATAGTATTGATATGTTCAGTTGCATGTCAAACAGTAGGTGAAAACAATTTGGAGATTAAATTTGGTATCATAGCTGCATGCATATGGCAACATCTGGTTTGTTTAGTGCTGTAGACACCTCTGAGGGCTGCTTCAGGAATCCAATCTCTGCTTTATACCATTTTGGTTTCTTTAGAAAGTAAGCTGGCATCACTGAATTACACCCATGTTCAGAGCATTCCATCTTCTTCAAATCACACTCATTGCATATTTTTTCATGTTTTGGACTTGAGAACTTTGAAGGAGAAGTTTCTGTTCTAAAAAGTCTGTACACGCTCAAGAAATCTGACAACACTTCCATCCCATTACTTACCAAGTCTTAGCCCTGAGTGGCAGTACTGTACTCAAGTACCTGAATCAGGACCTACTCAAGTGTCCCAGAGTCATAACTGAACCTGTCATGGAGAATAGGAAATGTCAGCAGAATTTATAAATAAAAATCTATGTCTTATTGATAATAAACTCCTAAACATTTGCTTAATCCCTCACTAACAGTCTCCCTTTACTTCACTGTGAGTAGCAGTAATGCTGAAGCTTGCTTTTTCTAGTAGAACAAAGGCCACTATACGTTCACTCACACTCTGTTCATATTGCAGAGCTTCCCAACATACCTACTTTTGAGGGCATTTTATGTCTGAAGCTGTTGGTTTCATGTCCTGCCAAATCAGATGAACGACTGAAACTGCCCAAGCAGATAGCTGTTTGCACAAGACACTGGGCTGGAACCAAGACGTTATGGCTGGGATTCATCTCCCTGATTTGAGATGTCTGTAACATAGATTACGAATGACTGAGATAGCTGTCCTCATCTCCCAGGTGGGATGATTCAGCTGACCTGTTTCTAGACATCTGCTTTAGGGTAAGATGTCTTAAGCTCCAGGAGTGTTATTTGTCCCTCCACTGAGTAGAAAGGAAGCACAAGGTGACTAACCTACTGGGGGGTGTTGACATTATCAGATGTTTTCTGCAGCAAGCTTTTTGAACTCAGCTCTTCCACTCACTCCCACTTAATAAAACACATCATGACATGAACTGCCAAAACATTTTTTCCCTTCTTTCTAGAACAGGTCACATTTACATTCAGTTACCCCTACATCAAACACAGTAATTTTTCCCATAATAAACTAGATCTCCAGAAACTCAGCTAGCCTCTTCTATTTCTCGACAGTACTCAGAGTTGTTTTTATTGAGTGATCTTGCACCACTACCATAGATTTGTTATTCTTGCTCATCTTCATCTCCTTTTCCAACTGTTTCATATAGTGACAAGTAAAAAACATCTTCCTGTTTGCAGTAAGGTTAACTACTTAGCCACACTGACTTTCAGGAAGATTTTCTCTGCCTTAAAAAACCTACCCATCTATTTAGCTCCCATTTTTTAACCAGTAGCTCCTCCACCGATTGGATAACAGCCCAGCATAACTGATCTCCAATATTCTTCTGTTTAGATATGTATCCAGCTCAAGGATATAGGACAAATATAGTTCATATATATAGTTTATATATATATAGTTCTGATCTCATTAAAATATCCTTGTGGTGTCAAAGATGGTGGAACCTTGGGTTGAAAAAAGTTGTAAAATTTTTAGAGTGAACACAAATAGCCACAATATCCTAATATCTATGCTGATGCAGTTCTAGCTCTACCTGCATTCATTACCTTCTCTGGAACTTGTCAGTGAGTACTAACTAGACATTATTCAGCTCAGTTATGGATACTATGAAGGGCTGATGTACAGCCACTAGGAAGAAAGCAGATTGTTCTGCTTAGACTAGGAACACACAGGCCTGGACAGAACATGATAAAACATCAGCTTCAGTTTCTTGTAACTGGAAGCAATCATAACATATAATCCCCCTACTATACTGAAACATACTTGTTTGACTCTTTCTAGACTGAAAATAAAACAAATGCTAAAAGCCCCAAGCGTTCCTCAGTTTAGGAAACAATCTCAATTTGCACTGAACATACGAGCCTAAAGAAAACAGATGACTCCTTGTTTCTATAACAAAGTTATAGAACTTTGAATTATAGAATTTGAGTGAAGTTTGTTGCTCAAATGCATTATTTTAGGACATATACTGCCCAGCTGTCACTCTCTATCTTAATCTTAATATGATTATTCTCGAAAAACTCGTATAAGCAGACACACAAAAGACAATGCTAAATCCCAACACAAAATTACTGCATCATACACTTGTATTGGCAACACGTAAATTACTGCAAAGGATGACTTTTAATTAATTACATGGGGGAAGTTTGTTTCAGGTTCAATGGTCATCACACTAGCTGGTTTTCATTATTTTAGGGAACCATGTAACATCAGGTGAAGGCCAAAATCTCATAAATCTAGAAAGAAATAAAAGTTAAGTTGCCTATGTTTAAAAGTAGCAGTTTGTCATTTTTCAAATACTGTTTCATATTTCTTGTATGTCATCACTATTTTCCAAGAGTTCATAAGCAAAATACATTGTAAAATACTTTTTTTAGAAACTAATATGCATGATGGAAAATGGTAGATAAGGAAAAAAGGACAGCTATCGTCTGTTAAGCTGTTGAACTTTACATGCTTTATAAGGGAATTAAATGCATGTTAAAGTCTTTTTATACTGATAAAGATGAAAATACAAAGCATTTCAGCTGCAGTTGAGAGCACATGATCCTTCTAAATGCTCTTTAAGCAAAAATTTTTCTAAATCTTACTCGAGGCTATTCTTCATACAAATAAAAGGTGGCAAAGCACAAGATGTCCATCACTTCTAGAGCTGAAATCATAATCCGTAATCACTACAATGAAACTTAAAAATTGGAGATTTGTGAAAGAAACATCACGAATGCTAGTATAGTACTATAGGAATTGTTTTTCAGAGCTATATTGTACTGAGTAGAAGTCTGAGCATAATGATGTTTCCCACAATGTTGCATAGTCCTCTCTCTGCTCCTGTGAGATGTCTGTCCTTTTTTACATTCATTAATTCATAAGATGAAAGTGTGGTTCTGAATGTTTGAGAAGCTAATACTTACCTGAAATATACCAGGAAACTCATGTTAAATATCCTGTGAACACATTGGTGTCCTAGACTTTCAATCATAGAAGTAATGAAGCATCAGTACTTTGGAGAAGACTTGTTACCAGAAAAATCTGTACTATACCACCATGTTTGAAAGGACAAAATTCACCAAAACACAAGAATTACAATGTAAAAAGGAAGTTTTATAATTGTTTTTAACTTGTGATTTAGATTTTAGATATATTTATTTTATAGGTCAACACTTAATTTTGTAGTGAAAGAGATGTCAGAACATGCCAGGACACTAATCCATCTGACTGAAAACAGACATGCTATTCTGGGCCCTTCCTGACACAAAATTAACCCTGGTCATACCAATTGCAAGTCATCAATTAGACTGGTTTTGTTCTGGATCTTTAGCTGTGTAATGGACCCCAAAATCCTGAGATCTTCTAGAATGCGTAAGAGAGGATGGGCTATTTTTTTATTTAAAATGATTAGTCTACCTGAAGATTTAAGTCCATTCCGATATTAAGGAAAATCTGTTTTTTTTACAGATGTGATATTATGTAAATTCAATCTCAGTTTAATTTAACATCAAACTTTTTTGTTTAGCGTTATTATTTCATTTAACTGCGACCAATTTTCTTAATTCACAGTAATTATCCAGCACATCAGAGGACCTAACAGGGTACCGGGTCTTACACCTACATGTCCAGGTAACTCTATAATTTACCCTTGATTCATTTCTTGGAATGGGAAAAACATCCAATAGAGATGACCACTAAAAGGACAAGACAAGAAATAACATGAAAGAAGGAAGAAAACAAAAAGGAAACAATTAAAATCAAGAAAAAAGATCTGATAATTGTGCAACTAAAAGAATGGGTCTGGGGAAGAAAAGAGGGGTTGGTTAGTCATTAGCAGCACAGTCTTAAGTAAAGCAAACTTTGTAGATATCAGTATTCCAGGCACAACCCAGACTCTCCTATGTGCCACTCCTCATTCCTAATGCAATCTCATCAAATATCATTCCAGATAAGAAGCAGCTTCAGAGTGAAGCATAAGTACGTGATGAAAACTCAATTGGTAAATACAGACTCATCTACTTTGAAAATATGACACACTTCAGTAGTATCTCACTGAACTCATAGGCATCATATATCTTATTTTCTGTTGGTAAACTAATGCAGACAAATAGCTACTTGAGGGCTTTTTTGACTCGGCAAATTTTCGCAAATGTTTTCATATTTGGGAACATTTTCTCATGGTCTTGCATGCCCATGATTCTTCATAATCAGGATAGTAGAGTTCCAACCTGTTCTCAAACTCACAGCTATGGTAGGAAGTCAGTAGAAGTTTCATTTCATATTTATGTTGAACCATCAGATCTGAAGAACAGATGGTATATTTCCAAACTGAAACAGATGCATCATCACTCTCATTGAGATACATCAAAAGCATTCAAAAAACTGCAGTGGGTCTAATCAAACAGCCTGTAGAAGTGGATGCCTAGAAAACACATAATAAGAGAGTAAACACATAGTGATTCTTCCTATGAATACTTTATCAGGCAACAAACTTGAAAATTTCCCATGCATTTTTAAATACTGATTTGAGCTCCCCTGGCTACATGACAGTTTCTTCTTTGAACACTCTGTTAAGAGCACTGAGAGTTGGAAAAATGTGTGTCAGCTTCAGACTAACTGTATTTGTTTATTCACTAATTTAGCCTCATTACTGCACACACCAATTTTCTGTTTTTCTAAGCATCTCCTAGTAATTATAGGACAAAAATTATTTACATACATGACAAACTTTGTTCACTTAAGGAAAAGCACTTAATGGAAGATAGATAATACTACTATGTAGTATTATGTCTTAAGTGTGCTAATATTGTTGTTGTTGTCGTCCTGTACACTACAATGGCATTCAGCAATAATCCCAATCTTATTGTTGCATATAAATTCCAGCAGACACAGTGTGCTTACATTTACTCTGAGGTTTTATTGAATAGAGCAGAATTAATGTTATATAAAAATGTTCAGCATCATCAGATTTTGGCAGGACATTCACCTAAAACTGATAAGAAAAAAATTTGTTTTCTCAGTAGGAAAAAAATGGGACTTCCACACTTCATTCTTTTCACCTTACTTTTAGATTCTGATGAAAACCCTGAACTCCTTTTCCAAACTGCCCCTAATAACACTCCTGTCCTGTTTAGCACAGGTGACAGTAGGTTCTGTCCTGTTGACCTCTGCTGTTCCCCATCATCTATGAGTCCATTTCCCCTAGTACCTCTTCTGACTTTCAGTGAAGCACAGAGCGTTTGTTGGAGTATAACAGAATGGGGTCCCTGTGTAAGAATGGAAATCCACACCCACTGCTGAACAACTGGCCAAATTCATACTTAAGATCAGCT
The DNA here is from genome assembly GCF_034315485.1 of Pezoporus occidentalis. NCBI lineage: Eukaryota > Metazoa > Chordata > Aves > Psittaciformes > Psittacidae > Pezoporus > Pezoporus occidentalis. The sequence continues at coordinate 1,025,345 of NW_026913652.1, read as the reverse complement.
GAAGCACTAAGTAAAAACCAGTTACCTCTTAGTACCATATTCTCAAAGCATGTCTTCGAAGAATTCAGAAAACAGGACAAGACATAGCCAAAACTAGACAATGAAGAAATATAAATGAAGGTGTATTCTCCTGCTCGTGTGATCCAGAAACATTTTAAATGGTCAGCGATGGAGCAGGAAAGGGAATTAAAGTCTACACTCGCTTCCTCTGCCCTAAGAAGTTCTTGACAGGGGAAGCTAGCACTCACGGTGATTAAAATATTTGCTTTGAATGTCCCAGAAAAGCTGTTGAAGTGAAAAACTGGCCTTGATCTCCTCAGTCTGAAGCCAGTAGTCTTATCTACTGGGCCACACTATACCTGTAGGACAGTTTGGATCTTACACAAAACCACATGTAAGACAACAGGAGTCTTTTTCTTGACATCAGTGACCAGGAGATGATCACCACTGTGATCACAGAATTACATAGACCTCAGTGGCAGAAGAAAGGCATTATACAGTGAAATAAAAGCAAATATTACCTTTCTTGGAGGCAAGCTTGAAGAGTGTCATCAACCAGTCAATATGAAAGTTCTCTTTAGAGTACATTGGTGTCCCTATTTAAACAAGCACAAAATAATGAAGAAGGTCCACTGATCCAGCATCTTGCACACGTTACTGGACAAATCAAAATTGCCTCAGACTGAAAGATAAAGGGCTCTTTTGCAGTGACCAGACCTGGGTTAGATCAAAACAGTGTTTGACAACAGTCCCCACAAATGCTGTGAATATTTCTATGGGTTGTAAGTGCTCTTCTCTTCAAAGGCAGGCATTGCTGCTGTTTTCTGACTATTTTTAGCAGTTCTGTTTTCTTCTTCAGTCAACTATAAACCACTTTTCCCTCCAGTCCTTTTTTGACACACTGCCTCTGGCTGTGCAGCAGGACTAGGAACTTGTCAACGGGCATGTTATTTAGGAAATTAGTGGATGCTTTTAAGATGAAAGAAAAAAATATACCTCATTTGTGTAATGTTTTCATAGATAAATGCATCTTTGAGGCATGGAGCTGAGCTAATTTTCATTTCATAAACAGGGAGGGATATTGTATACGTACCAGGTAAAATGCAAAATATTTGAAGCCAGAAAGTACTGGAGGGTATTGCAAGGAAAGAAGCTACATCACTGGTGTCTGCACACAGACAGCTTCTCTTCCCATGCCTACATGCTCCCACCCCATGCAGGGAGAAGCTGCAGAGGGACTACAGGATAGAGTACACATAGAGTACAGGACAGAGAACATGTGTTAATGCAGGTCTGGGCTTTGATGTCACTGAAGAACTATCATCTGCATGAGTTCTCTGGCTGTTCTTTGTAGCGCTATGAAAGTTAGTGTGAATATCATGGCAAAGGCAAAATAGGCCAGTTCAAATCAAAGCTGAAACCATATAAAAATGAAATAAACCTCTGCCAGATGATCTCAAGCGACTATAAGGAGATAGGGTTGTATCATTACTTGTGATGAATTTACACTGTCAAAAATGAAATCATATTACAGAAAAAAAAGTCTCTTTCCCTCTCTCAAATATTCTTCTATTATTTTTTTCATATTTTTGGTTGTGTTCATCAGCTGAAACAGTCAAAGCTAATGAAAACCATGGGAATATAACTAAAAAATTTTAAATGTTTTCTGCTATTCATGTGGAATACATTAAAAGTAGTATTTTCTTTTTTACTCCTAAATTTGTGTGCACACTACTCACTGAAATTATTACCCTGTACATACAGGCAAAATAGCTGCAGCGAAAAACACTTCAATGGCAAAACACATTTTCCTTGTAACATTTTTACACAATGTATAAAAATGGTGTTGATATAGTGTTAATACACATATGTCAGGAATTGAGATGAGTACATTACAGAGATTGTTAGAGGTTCTAAGCAGTTTTTTGTATTCTAACTTATAGTGACATGAGTATGAAATATACACATGGTAAATACTGTAGCAAGGGGCTTTTTAATTTTCTTGTGTTTGGTAATGAGTTAACACAATAAGAATTTTTGTCTGAGTAAGAGGAATGCACAATGCACCATGAAATTACTTCACTGGAAGATGCACTGCATGCATGGTTATCATGGTTACTATAATACAGGTGCAGCGTTGTACAAACAGCAAATGGATTTCTAATTTACTATATCAAGCTCATGAAGAAATAGCAGTTTATAAGATTTCAAATGGTACTTTCAGGGTTATGGTGGTGAAATGAAACTATAACGGAGCTTTGTATAAGCTCCAACCTTGGAAAATATATATAAATAAACATATCTGACTGGACTGAAAGCCTTTCATTAGGAGACTAAGCTCTCTATGTCTGGATGAAGACTGCTTTGGTGCATACAATGAAGGCATTACTTCAGTTTTTACTATATAAAAAGCGAGGTAATTCAGTGTTTTTACAGGGAGGACCCAGAGATGAACATAAGGAAATCCTATGATATGATACATATCACTGACTGAGGACTGCACCAGAGCACCTCCATGCACTTGGGATTCAATATGCTGAGTTCCCATGAGGAAACAAACAGCTCCTCTGCAGAGTGCTCTTGATGTTAGACATCTTTGTTGGAGAGATGTAGATGTAGGTTTAGTTCTCTCCCACTCAAATAAGTTCAGATCCAGTGCCCTCATATCATTTTGTAATAATAAATTTTGTAAATTCAGATTATAGTTTTATTATATATTTGCCAAAACCCAACAAAAATACTATCAGGAGAATATAGAGGAAAACAGCTCGAAGCAGGTCCTATGAGATAAAAGAGGAGAAAAAAGAAAAACAAAATACCTCCAAAAACCCTGTGTAGGTCTGCAGTAAAGTGAGTTTATAGGATCCTGTATTTTAAACATTAAAAAAAACCCTATGAAATATGTAATGAGCACTTTATTAGTTCAATTAACATTCTTGGTATTGAACTGAGAAATGTGTTGAAACCTGTAGGTAATCTAGCTATAAGCTGAGCTCTATAAACCACTGACCCAGAATAACAATAAAAATAAAAAGGTATCTTAACTAGGTGTTCTGTTTGAAATAGTACGTTGCCTAGGGATATTTCATTAATATAACTATGTCTCTGTAACCAAAAATGTCAGACTAAAAGGAGGTGAAAATATTACCCTGCCAATTTGAAAAGTATGTGCACCCTGAAAATACAGAACATCTGATATTTATGTTTGTATACAATATAATGAGCTCTGGAGCCAGATGGTCTGATTTTGTTCATGGGGCTGGGCTTCTGGGAGACATGCATATAGATTTAATATGAGCCAAGAAAAAATATACTTCAGCAACATGCTTTCTAAGTGGAAGCTGAACTAGGAGATAAAGGAGTCTTAAATGGAGAATTTGTTTGAAGAATTTTTGCCTTTTGGAACTAGACTAAATGCCATCTCTCTAAACAAGCAGATTCTCATCAATTATAAGCATATGGAGACACGTGACCAAGTGTATGGCTTTCAAGATGAGGAGATGAGGAAGTAGAAGTTTCAGTTCTAAAAGATGCCCTATTTTCCTGCTCCACACGGTCTAGCCCAGACTTTTTCATCTGTTCATACACTACAACTCCATCTCTGTCCTCTGAGCAACAGTAGGTTTTCTCATGTAACAGTAACTGTCGAAACTAAATTTCCCCAGAACAGCAATCCAAAGGCCAGGGAGAAAGAATAAAAACAGTGTTGTTGAAAAATCAAACACTAGGCATTTAATGCTTTTAATGCTTTTCCTAAATATACAATTGTAGACAAACAGCATTTTCAAAACCGTCTAAGATTAGGTTTATTATGATGTTCTATTCATGTCTGTTAAAAATATATTTCTGATCCAAAGTGAAAATTGTTTAAAATATCAAACTTTGAGTCATCCATTGGACTTTCACACATTCTTGAGAAGCCAGAAAGAGGGATTTTGTTCTCAGATTAAGAAATAACGCCTAAACTGCTAGGGCAACAATGTACTGTATTTTCCATGCCCTTTAGTCTTCTGTGCCAGGAACTACCAATTAAATCAATTTCTGGAGTGTTGTTTCCCACAGGGATGGGCCCATTTTGATTGTAAAGAAATTGCAAAGCTATGGAAACTCACATGATTCAGTATTCAAGATATTTGGTTTCAACTACTTCCCTTTTATTTTGTTACAGGTTTCTTTATTGTGGCAATATGAAATACTTTTGCCACTATGGGAGGTAATTTTCAGAGGACTTTAATTTTCTTGAGATTTTTAGTGGTTGCTGGAACAGAATATACAACATTGTTGTAGTACACTGTTGTCATGTCAATATTTTAAGGATGTATATGTGAGTACAGTGTCTCCAGACGAAGAGTTCCAAGACCCTTTTTAGTCATAATAAACCAAAGAGTAGGGTTAAATCTGAGCATCTCAAACAGCCTGTACACAAGACTATAATCTTGCCTTTGCAAAACTTCTCTTCATTTTATGAAGCATACTGAAGGTACCTACCAGAACTCACTGTTTTCTGCATTTCCATGTGAAAGATGATGCCAGAAGAGGATCAAGAATTGGTGTTATGCTGTGCTTCTCTCACAAAAGTGGTCTGATTCTGTGGTTTGTTTAGTCAGAAACACTCTGAACTCTTTCATCTTACTCCAAGTCTTAACCCAAAAGTGCGAGTTTCATTGGAAGAATCAGAAACGATAATTCTAGCCCTTCTATTGGATCTGCAGCAGAGCAAGACTCCTTGTGAAGCTCTTCATTAATGACACCACCTTTTAATAAGATTTTCAGGGAAGCATGAACTTGAGATTTTACCCTATCTAACTAGCAATTGATTTTTTGTTTTAAATAAAAGGAAACATAACTTTCCTGAACTATTTTGCTGTGCCATGCTAGAACTTCCAGAGATCACGGTCTGGGATAATATGACATTAGTCTAAATGGAATGGTGTTTCAGAATCAGTATTAAAATTGCCCATGTGTTGGCTGTAGGCATAACATTTCACTTTTTTCTCCTCTAAAGCAGACTTTTTTTTATTCCCATTACCCAAATTAGAAAAAAAAAAAAGTTGGTTTTTTACCCGTGTTGAACACCCCAACTGTAGAGATGGTATGGTTCTGGAAATCCATTCTCAGTTCAGAGCTGGCAGGCAAATTCCACTTCCTCCAGCATCTAAACAAGTAATCTTGAAGATTTATTATTAAATAAAAGTATTTCCAAAGGAAAGATATGGAAATCATACTTACAAAATATTGAACAGGCACCTTCAGAGTACAGTTTGTGTAGGGCAGAGGGGAAGTAGATGAAGCCTGGGGTCTCATATACAATGTAAGAAGAAAATACATTAATATCTGCTGATATACATGCAGATTTTATTTTGTTGCACTAAAACTGAAAAGGATGATTCATGGATTTCAAGACCATCACCAAAAAGTTAAAATTGCACTGCCATTTTTTGGTGTTAGCAATATTATCAGTGTTCTTTTTCTGCATGTGCTGAGGATTCACAAAATATATCTGCAAATGAGCTTTTCATCCCATTTCTCACAGGAAAAGAACACTAAATTTTCAACTAAAATAGGAAAAAATAAATCATAGTAAAACTACAAAAATAGAAAATTAACCTGAACTTTCTGGTCAGGTGGTCAAGTCAGCACTTACTAGCTGTTTAATCCACATCACTGGAAAATGTTTATGGTTAATGGGATATAAAACTTTTGTTCATATTGTTGCCAAAAAGTGAGTGATCATTTCTAATTTCAAGACAATGCTTCAAGAATATATACAAGAGCTTCCAAACCCATGGAAATTTTGAGTAAATGTTAAGATAACATGAACTAGGTTTAAAAAGAAAATATGACTTACGCTGAGAGCTGTTTCAGACCCTTGACACTACTGCTGATGTGGGAAAATACAATCTATGGCTATAGATAGACCCATCTTTTAGTCTGTGCAATTCTTTTTAGTAGGTCCTTGACCTAGGCTGAGATGTCAACACCCTAGAAAGAGTTCACAATGACAGGAGAAAGCTAAATGGAAACAGAGAAAAGAGAAATCAAGGCTACACAGATAGCTGGCAATTTTTCATGTGTCTTATGTCAATCATGAATATGCAAACACATCAATGTATAGTTGATATAGAAACTGTCTAGCTTATCTCTAAATAACCAGTTCTGCCTTTTTTTTGGTAAAGCCTAGGAGCCTCATTCTGACTCCTCATCTGGAGTAAAGAGAACACAGGTATCAACAAAATTCTTAGTAACTGGTATACCGATATTTTGTGTGATTTTTGAGCAGGTGGCTAGATAGTCTCAGCCAGTATTTTAAGGATAAAATTCCAGCTAGCATGTAGGAAAAATCTTGGACGTATGATTCAATAGTTTCCTCAAGTTAAAAAAAAAAAAAATAGGAAAAAAACCCCCAACCAAGCACAGTTACATAAATTACTATTTTTAACTGAGAATTCATGAGACTAGTCTTGGGACCTGGAGGGCTTAAAACAGTAAAATGGCATAAAGCACTGGCTACTGACTAGGAGATGCAATGAAAACAGCAAAGTCTGACACAGAAGCAGAACTTCATGCGGGGTGTACCTTTAGCACCTGGAATACTTGCTTGGAAGTGGGTCTCAGCTGTGGATCTGAATTATATTTTACTGCTCCATTCAGAAACTTTCCATGAAAAGTTGGGAGAAGGCTTTGTTCCCTTCTCCTTCATTCAGACTGATCTTATCTGGTCAGAGCTGTGGAACCAGGGAACAGGCTGGGATTTGTTAACTACAAACAAGATCTTGAGCACTACCAAGAGAAAATAAGACAGCCTGTAGACCAATGATTTGTTCTGTTTTTTACAGGCTGTGAAGCCTCTGGAAAGTAAAGTGCAGGAGGTAGACTCTTCTTGTTTGTTTTTATTTTGGCTGAGACTGAATAAAAAGTCTCTATGAATACATCTGAAACTATGGAAAGAAAATGCTCTCTGTTGAACATGTGGCTCCCACAGAGTTTATGTCTAGCTGAGTGGCCCTGACTCAGACAGAAGGACTTTTAAGACCTCGCCATCTACATGAAAAAGTCCCGGTACCTGCTAAGGCAAGAAAATCCAAATATCTACCACTGGCAGCTTACCAAGAGCCAGAGGGTTACATCTAATATCAAAACAAAAAGGATAATGCAGCTCTCCTTTTCCATTCAGAGCATCTCTTCTCTGAAAAGAGCAGTGCTGTAATGCTGGGAAAAGGATAGTGAGTCACCAAGGAGAAACTTGCTGCATTGTATGGCTCCCCAGGAGGCCTCTGTTAGAAACTGGCTGTATAAGGCAGCACAACTTTTCAGTTGACAAGACTTGCACTAAAGAAGGAAACAGAACACCAGGAGAGTTAAGATGTTATCTGGCTAGGAAATTTCGCCAGTAAAAGGATCTAGATCAGAAAAACTATTGATTTTAGCTCTAAATTGTTAAGGAATTTTAACCAATCAGATTGAACAAATCATTGTGTTGTTCTTAGCTGAGAAATTCTCCAGGAAACTCACTGCTTTCATGTATCCCCTGAGTTTTCAAAGATATGATAAGCCAATTATCAGAACTCTTCTATTAATAGAATCTTAGATCCAAATGTCACCTCTTACCCTTATTTTCTTTTATTCTTATGATTCAATTGAAATTTGGTCAGTAAAATACTATTGTTCATGTCTATGTCTTATCCTCATAGCTCCAATCTTAGAATCATAGAATGGTTTGGGTTGGAAGGGACCTTAAAGATATCTATTTTCCACCCCTTGCCACTGGCAGGGGCACCTTCCACTAGATCAGGTTGCTCAAAGCCCCATCCATCCTTGAACACTTCCAGGGATGGGGCATTCACAGCTTCTGTGGGCCACATCTTCTGACACCTCACTACCCTCCCAGTAAAGAACTTCTTCCTAATATCTAATCAAAATCTATCATCATCCAGTTTAAAGCCATTCTCCCATGTCCTATCACTATATGCCCTTGTAAAAAGTCCCTCCCCAGATTTTTTGTAGGCCTCTTTAGGCACTGGAAGCTGCTCTGAGGTCTCCCCGAAGCCTTTTCTTCTCCAGGCTGAGCAAGCCCAGCTTTCAGTATGTCTTCATAAGAGAGTCTTGTGCACCTTGTGTTCCTTAGATGGCTTCGAACCTGATGTTCTCCCACAGCGAATGGCTCTTCATTCTCCCAGTCCCTGCCTTAGCCTCTCTAACTTGGATGATCTGGCTGAAGCACTTGCTGGTGAAGACCAAGGCAAAAAAAAGCCTCTGAGTACCTCAGCCTTCTTGATCTACCAGGTAACCACATCTACTGTTTCCTTCTGGAGACAGTTTACTTTTCCCGTAGCCTTCTTTTTATCACTAATGTCCCTACAGAAGCTTTTCTTGTTGCCTTTTACATTCCTGGCTACGTTTAGCTCTTTCAGGAATTTAGCTTTTCTAACCTGATTCTGGCTGCTCAAAGCAGTGGTATCAGTTCACTGAGAAGGAGTTATGCAGAAAAAGCAGAACAGTTTATATTTGTTGTGAGTATTTTTTTGTGTCTGTGTGTTTAAAAACCACATGGTACAGCAAAGGAGATAAAAGTCTTGTCCAGCTCATGGGTTAAGGAGGATGCTGTAGTCAGCATCATCTTTGGAGAGGAATTTCTAAAAGTTAGGAGGACTTGCACTCAAGAATCCTAAAAGAGCTAGACAAGAATATAACACTAATATTAGTTAAGGCCATGTTGACAGCTAATGTTCAATTATTCACAACAGCATGGAAGTCACCCAAATACTTGTTACTTGATTAATCCAGGTGAAGTAGGAGATGAGTTATTATAGAACACAAGAGATGAAAGGTTGGGAATATAATTATTGCTTGTGAACATTGTGTTACAGAAAATAGATCTTGTCAAATGAAACTGCTTTCACCGATGAGACTGAAGTTTTGGTTGAGGTATAACATGGAGGCAACAAGCTTGGAGTTAAGATAAGCTGTTTGACTTGGTACTGCACAACATTCTGGTTAAAAATAACACTATGCAATACCCTTAACATGCCAAATAAGCAGTTTAAGAAAGCTGACTGATAGACATCAAAGTAGATGTCACTGAGAAATAAATATGGAATGGGGAGGTGTTTAGTTGACTACATGGACTGTGGCTCTCCAATGATAATCAGACTTTTTATTAATAAGCTAGATGTAAATAGAAATGTTCCTGCCAATAAAAACATGTTCTTATAAAGATGTTTGCACTGGTAATAATGTTGAGCTAGAATCCAATAATGGTTTACTCTACTTGCCAAAGTGCAAACCAATATGTCACCCTGAGACCACAAACATAAGGAGTCTTGGAAATGAGATTAACAGGGTGTCAGTCAGAAGGCTTCATTCTGTGGCTCTGTGAGTTTGCTCTGACACCAGGATGTAACCCTGCCAACTATTCCCCACACCAACTGGGAGATGTGTCAAGACACATCTCTCCATTGCTGCAGCTTGACTTGTTACTTGAGGAGCTATTGTCAGGTTACTTTTCAGACTATCACATGTGGAAAAATACTCAAAGGTCTTCTGTTCCTCCTCAGATTAGTCTGAGCAATTTTGCATATCACTTCCATTAAAATTCCAGACTGGTTTGAAAATCCAAAGGTTCAACACACAAACAAACAATCTCAAAGAGTAACAAGTTACTGCACATTAGCTGTCTATCTCCTTTGAGCTACATTCTGAACTTTGAGATTTGCATCTGTAACTATCGCACTATCGGGATGATCTTAAGGTTTGCAATTAATCAGTGTCAGAGTTTAAGGGCACAGTATTTTAACCCCAGGACAACTAGCATTTTTTTTTTATAGATGCCTTCATCTGGGGGATTGTGCCTTTTATATCCTGAAGGAAAAAGGCATTACAGGAGGAAGAATACAAGTCACTCATCTTCTTAATAAAAGGAAAGGCAAACATTCATTTCTGGACTTTACTATTAGACACCGCTCCAATATGCTGTCTCCTCCTGACAAGCCAGACTACATCCTCTCCCACAGGCCATGTGTCTCCTTACTGCAAAGAAGGGGTTTGGTATTTGCTTTATGAACACAAGACTTTGGCATGTGTCTTGGCTATCTCTCATAAAACCAGCCTTTCTAACTGCCAACTCCTAAAAATGCAATGGCTCAAATGGGCTAATGAGAATGATGGCTTTGTTTTATCAAGCATATTTTAGAAGAATCTGTAATTGCAGTCTGTGTTCTTTAGTTTGTAGAAAACAGGCCTGTGCATGGATCTCTTATTACCTCATTTGTTATTTACAAACTGAAATGTAATTTCAATAGGTGAAATCTTGTATTTCTTTATTTCCTTCAGGTTAATCTCCCTGTCTCAGTCTGAATCTAGATTAATTGTATTTTACAATAAAAAGTATTTATCCATTTGTTCTACCTTCTGTTCTGCGTCATTCAGACTAATGGGTATTATGGCAGGACTGGACAGCTGCATACGAACATATTTCCTCAGGAGTCTGCCTGTTTCTTTTAAATGAAATAAAAGCAACAAGGGATAAAACTGAAAATGGAGGCAAAGTAAATCACTGCCCTCATGATAGGAAATGCCTGCCGGAACTCTTATTCAGCAGCTAATTGGTTTCCTTTATATATAATGCCCTAAAACACCAACAATATTTAAAAATGTATTTCTGTTAATCGTCATAGCATTAAATAATAGATCTTATAAATCTGTTCTGAAAATGCAAATAACATAGTACATTTCAGTAAGCAAAGAGTCATACCAATTATAAAAAAGAAATTTCAAATATTACAGATTTTATATAATTTATCTTTTCCCTAGGAAGAAACTTGGATGTAAAAATTGACATAACTGCCTTTCAACAAGACTAGAGAGCAGTACCAGCAATTGAGAGAAAAGTCCTTTTCTGTGCTTCATCCATCCTGCCTATCACACAGTAGTCTTAAGACTTGCTAACTGTAGAGCTTCACAAGTTGTGAAATACAAATTTAGCATTTCAAGTCATGGAGGAGCAAAAGGAAGGAAACACAGTTTCTCCTGTTCCTGGTTATACATTGTTTTGTTTTTGGGAATATACCTTATTGCTATGTTGCACAGCCAGTTCTAATCACAAGGAAGAAATCACTTGGTAGCCACCTTGTTGCTATCACTGATCATGTTGATATTCTCCATGAAAATTCTGCCTTATTCTGCATGGAAACTACTCTTGATAGTGTCACTCATCTATGACACAACTCCCAACATTACATCGTCTTTATGATAATCATGTTACCTTGTGATAACATACGTGTTCACTGCCATAAATAGCAAAGTTTAGATCAATATGGTTTACCTACAGAATCAAGTATCACCTCCTGGTTGTCTGCTTTTTTGCACCTTGTATGAGATTTTTCTAACTCTTATGAAGAAGATAGGCAAAGATGCTAGAGAAGACTGAGTAATGGGTATTGGAACGTAAGATTCAAATAACTCATTAAGACAGGATCTATGTGGTTTTGTGGTCACTGACTGTGTGTGGGCTAGTTGGAAGAGAAAACAGTTTTGAGTTTTGGACAAGATATTCTAGATCCAGCAAGGGCCTTATGGTCAGCACAGTCCAGGACAAAAAATATACAAAATGTAAGAGACCATTATCCCAGGGAAAAAGAACACTCTTTTAAGACTTCCATGGATTTACACCATGGAGCACTAAGCCACACTGTTAGTGGCAAGGAAACAACCTCCAGACTGAAGAAAGTTTTCTTTGCCTTCTACTGTTGTCTTCATTCTCTTTCCTTTGTATTAATAGTGTAACACTAGTGCTTGCAACAATAATCAAGTTACAGAAGGAGGAACTTACTGATGATGAGAAACACATTAGATCCATGCATGTGAGATGAAGAAGATCAATGAGTGTAAAAAAGGACTGACTTTAAATGCTTTTAGATATAATTTGCCATGTGCTCAAATTTAGAAAGTTCTTTTTCTGGAAGAGAATATTAGTAAACACACGGTGTTACAGTTGTAACAGACTGTAAAGAACAACTCGTTAAACTTGTATGAAATCCTTAGACACAGAAACTTGCTAATGATGATAAAACTCAGAGACTGGAACTGAGGTTAGATAAGTTGGACTTTGAAATAAAATGCAGTCTGCTCATTGTCAGAGTAATTAAAGATTCTAATAGCTTCCCATGGAGGTTGTAGATTGTATGCTTCATTGGAAGTTTCAAATAAAGTTAAGTAACTTCAGTAAATTCACTTTCAGTCATAATTTGTTGTTCATTAGTAAATCAAAAGAGGAAAAAAAAAAAAGACGTCTGTGTATCAGTCTCTCAGAAGATACACCTCCGGATATGAAAAAAAAATAAAAATCACAGAGTGACGTGGAAGGCAAACTCAGAAGCATTTTAGAGTAATTAAACCTTCCCCAAGAATCTTCCCAAAAATCTTTCAGGAAAAAAAAAAAAAAAAGAAGAAGAAACAAGTCTCATGAAATACCAATCAACAGCTGAAAAAAAAAAAAAGTAGACATCTAAAAATAACTTAAAAAGGCTTATTGTTAGGGAATTTTCAATGTACTTGTGACTCAGACAAATATTCAGGTGACTATTATCATACACATCCACATGTGTGCATCTCACATCTTTTTTTCACCAGCAGAGTATTGCAGGGATCAACACTTGACTCCACACTAGCCCACATCGTCAGAAATTATGTGGATGATGAAACTGATAGTGATTTCCCCAAGTTTGCTAGTAACACCAAAGTGGGTGGTGAGATGAACATGTCAGAAGGGAGAGCTATCATTCCACTCACCATTAAGGAACAACAAAATTAAAAAATACATCTTTATTAAGAGTCTTAATGCTTGACACTGCCTGTTCGCCATACTCCTGTATCATTTAGTGCTAAATTCAGTCACTTTTGAAAACTTCCATGTTTGCAGGTAAAACCCAGGTGTCTCAAATTCCAAGTCATGGAGAAATAAAGTAATTCACCTTCTGGTAAATGGGGATAGATACATTTTAAATCATACCCTTCCAGCAATGCTGTAACCTACCTGCACTCCCTGTTGTTTTCCTATGAAAAGCAAAGTAAGGAGGGGTAATTCAGGACAGAATTAGTAATCTATTTGTTGCTGTAGTAACAAGCCTATCTGATCATATCGTTTATCTGTCTAAGCAGTTGTTCCTTACTGAATGAAATTGCTGTGTCAACAAGGTGTCTAGTGGTCTAGAAAACTTTATTAAAGAGCAGAATATAGTGTAAAAATATATTGCAATACCTAAACTAATGTACTATTTCCTCTTATTGTGGTCTAACGTCAATGTTTATTTTAATAGATTGACTTCTTGAATGAAACACTAGAATGTTCCCAAAACATTGTTATTGCTTAGTCCATTTAGATAATCTTCACAATGAAACACATTTATGGGCTTTCTTAAACACCCAAAGATTCACAAGGAATTAATTTTCTTCAGCACTTATACCCTACCTGGGCTAATATACTGTGTCCCTCATGTCCCTTACCTCCACGAGGTCTACCACAATAGTTACCCTACCCAGCTCTGCAGTCCCATACATTCCATTTGTCGTTGAAAGCCTACAGGAAAGGTGGGAATACTTTGCTCACTTAGCGCCACAAAATTGGCCTGGATGAGGATGTAATGTAGCAGACCTCTGGCACTGGTGGAATAAGGCAGATTTACTGTGTATCATTTAATATTCATTTACAAGCTCCCATAGAATTTAAAGATATTTCATCAGGCATTGCACACAGCTTCCAATCCTCAATTTCATTGCAGCTTTCAATGCTCAAGACCACTCTTTAGATTATTTTTTCTTTCAGATGCTGAGAAAGAACAATTTCAAAAGATTAAAAGTGAGATACTAGCAGGCTGAAACTGCACTTTCTGGAATTCTCCATACTGGCTTTATGTTGTGCCAATGACACCGCTGACTTCATAAAAGCAGAACTGGACCATTAAGCACTGAATGTTCCTAAAAATTCCAAATTAGCTTATGTCTGTTTATTGGTAAAATCAAAAACAGAAGTCAGGTTGACAACTGACACTTTATCCCATCTGCTAAAACCTATTTCTAAAAAATTTCGAAATAAACCCAGAACTTGGAGAGATTTTTTTTATGCACAAAAACCAGGCAATTATTAACCCAGGATAGTCTGATAATGCTTTTTCCGCTTATCTTGTTTTTCTTTTGATATTATTTTTTCAGCTTATTATTACTTTCTGTTTTAGTTGGATTTCTAAACCAGAATAGACGGAATATCTCTATTTGAAAAGGCAATGTTCAATACTAAATAATGCATCATATGGATTATGGATCTTTCTGTACCTGACAGGGGTTTGACCTGAAAGGATCTTGTTTTACAGTCCTGAACAGTTCCACCCTCTGAGCCTCTAGTCTCTCTTGGTATAAGGTTTCTACTCTATTTTAGGCATATAAGAGTGTACAAAGACAAAAGGGTCATTTTCCTCAGGATAACCAAAATCATTAGAATTTCACAAACCTAAGAGTTAATTATGTATATCAGAATGATTTTGTTTTCAAATGGGTTAAGTATTTAAAATTCGCCATTGCCTGAGCATATTTGTGCACTAGGGAAAATCACTTTAATTTGAAGCACTAGAAAGAGGACAAAGAATCATTATTATTTCCCTTAACACTCCAACTAAATGTTATGGACCATGCACATCTTAAAGAGCATTTTATGCCATTCTTTTTATTTCTCTTTGGGGAAAAATTTCATCAGTCTAAATGTATTTCGTATCACATTTGAAGCTCTGAAGGTGTACAGTTGCTAGATGATAAATTCCAGAATTCATTCCAGCAGAAACTCATCACATTTATCCTTAATTTTTTATGTTGCAGTACTAAGGAAATGAAATCCTGGCTTTGATATCATTAAAATTAGAATTCTTATTATATATTCCAGTTTTCCAAGATTCACAGATTTTAAACATATTTAAGTTACTTAATAGATTAGTAAAGATATTTATCCACGTTTTTGTTGTGATTATTATGAGACAGCATAGCTTTCATTGGACATACTACCTGACATGAATGCTATCACTCTTATGGTATTTTGGTTTATGAAATTCACTCCTTACCTTAATCCACCAGAAGTGGAAATTATTAGCCTTGTCATTATGCTACAAATTCTCTTTCTTAGAAGATGCAAAGGGTCTTTGAATCAAGCAGCCAAGTCAGATGGCTTCAATGCTAAATGTACATAACATTCATTACTGTTAATTTAGAGTTATTATCTTTAAGCAGATGGTTCTGGTGGAGCAGCTATTTGGTATTTTTGAACTTTTCTACATCTTCATTATAATCTACCTGGGTCAAGTGGTAATACCTTTCTTCAAAAAAAAAAAGGAGGCCAGAGGAATTGCCAGGCTAAGAAATTAGAAATATTCTAAAAAGGGAAACTGAATTGGTGGTAATCCAAATTTTTCATCATCTCTGTGCTCTTTCATGGCCTGTACAAAGTCAATTGGCTCTCTCTGTCATCTTCTGCGCACCCCAGAACCACAGTTGGCACCAAATCATATTGTTTTTGTTGGAGAAGAGCAGGTCTGAACACTGAGCAATCAGAAGTGCAGCATGTGGAGCAATCCTGCGAAGGCTGTGCTAAGCATGTCTCTGCAAGGCTTTTCCTTTCAGCTCCATGTCATACTGCATTTTATTATTTTTTTAATTGCCCATATCACATCTGTCTGATTTAAGATTGTAAGTTCCTTGAAGAAGGAACCTGTTCTAATTATAAAGCACAAAGCACTCTATAAATTCAAGGATGCATTATGAAAAGTAACTGCATTGGTCACTAGTTGCACTTTCTGGTTTAGTTCAAAGCAGGGAAGTAAAAGGATGCTCCCAATAGATCAGATGAAATAAATGTGTTCAGTCCTTACTCCTGAATTATTCCCTATCAGCTCTAGGAAAATAACTACAGTTCTTTTGACAAGGAGCTAGAAGGAAATAAAGGGGACATGTTGCTCAGAGTTACTTGCATCATCGCATCTGGAGATTCTGTGTACAAGACAGAAAGTGGAGATTAGCGACAGCTGAGTCACTACAATACAGTTGCTAAGAAGTACTCCTGAGCCAGCCAGGCTGCTGCCTTGAGGTTCCTTGCTAACCATCAAATAACTTCTAACATCCTACATCCTCTAGGAAATGTCCTCTAATCCCCATGAAATTGCACTTCACCATGTCTGTGGGTTAAGAGAAGAAGGAAACTGGCTGACAATGCAGTAACTAACTAGGTCAAGTGTACTATGCGGAAACCTGAATCCATTAAAATGAAAGGAAGCTCATCCTGTTCTACTTTTTCGGCAATGAACATATTTTAAATGCTGTTCAACACCTAGAGTGTAAGATTGACGCTATGAAAGTTACACAAATTTATAAAATAGCTGAAGTGCGAGCTAGAGATTTTACCATTAAAGAAAAACAATCAAAAAAATAAGAATTACCAAGTTCCCATATTAATCATTGTATTCAAGTAAAACAGTATACTTTGCATTAAAACAAATCCCTGCTCCATCTCTATCTGAAAGATAACATGGGCAACGTGGTTTATGGAACTTACCTTAGGAGGAAACGAGACACGACAATTACAAGAAATAAGTCACAATACTAGGAAATTGCTTCGTAGGAAAAATATTCTTTTTACTACAAGGCTCTAAAACAATCCTTAATTAATAATAGATAGACTATACTTAGCTACCCCAACACCTTTATGCCACACAGACATGTCTACATCAGAAGCTAAACTAACCACAGCTGTTAAGTGAGGATGCAGCTCAGACTGTCTGTGCCCTAATATCTCTTCTCTTGTTCATTCTCCAGGCTGTACTTGTCACAGACTTTTTGTTCTTTTCATTCTCTTCCATCTGATGGCATCACAGTTACACCTTTGTAATCCTGTTTTTATATTACAGCTACGATAGCTGCCTTCAGAATTCTGTGTCTTTGCAATTGCATCTAGGAAGCACTTACAACCATACAGGGGCTCAGCACGCTGTCTTGTCTGCAGAGGAAAAGAAAAGGTATTCCTGGTTCTTGAACAGTTTAAACAGTAGTTAGAAAGACACTGTGCCTCAAACGATGGCAGTGGCAGGGAAAAGGAACAGGTAAGCCCTTACTTATGCAAATGCCAGAGGGAGACTTGGCTCTCAATGTGTGTTCTCCACAATCTGATAAGGCTACAGGTGGGAAAAGTCTAGCTGAGTAGCATGGAAGTATTAGGTGTGAAGAGAGCATAACAGTAACCAAGGTGAGGAGACCAGTGAGACAGCAGTGTGGAGTTTAAGTTGTACATTATACTACACAACATATGCCTACCAGCAATGAAAATAAGAAATAGATGATTAAACTGATTTTCCTGTGAAAAGCTCAGGAAAGCTTTAACAAAATCATGCAACAGTTTAAAATTCTAAAAGGCTGTCCTATTCGCCTTCGTCAACAAAAATAGTTGTGGTAAAAGCTGTGGAAGGAAGCTTTTGAAAACAAAAGGCTGTAGAGCAACTGGATTTGTCTAGATGTTTTATACCTCCTTCACTAGAACATATAATTTAGCATAGAGAATTCCTTTATCATAAAGATTCAGGACTAGTCCCAATCTTTGGGGACAGGAAAGCGCTCTTACTAGCCTCACAGTACCAGTGAGAAGCAGAAGGAAGTTTAGGTTTCAGTGACACTTATGTCACAGCTTCTAAAGATTTCAAAGGGGCTAGGAATGGACTGTAGCTTGAATCTTAGGCAAGTGTCTTACGAACAAACAAGTGTTTTGCAGTCCAACTCCCTTGCTACATGATGCTGCTGTTTTACCACAAGCCATGGGTAGCAAGCCAAAAGCTTGGCATGCACCCTGCAAGCAAAGACTTGCAAGAGCGGCTACACTTCTTAGAAACCGTGTGCTAAGTATCAGCTGGCACATCCAAAACCTCCCAAAACTAAAAGTCATTATGAATATGCTGAATGCTATACTCCAATCCTTTCTTTAACTTAAAGCTACTTTTCTTCTTTCCTGTAGTTAAGAAAGATCTCTGGTTCACTGAAGGGGACAGGATGAGGGTTGGATGTGGCCACTTATTAAACATGAGATAGTAACATTTTGCTGCAGATCTGATTAGGACTCTAAGGATACTAGCAGTCTGAGTGGCTTAATGCTATTTCCCAGTATGAAAATGTAAGGTACTCCCAAGATTTAGGGCCAGCATTTCTAGTGTCTTGATTTTCTTTTTTTTTTTTTTCTTTTTTCTTTCTGATTTGGAAATAGTTAGGTAAGAAGAAAACCACAAACACTAATACTCACTGAAATTCCATGTCTTGTATCATGGAACTTAAGAAGTAAGAGCAAGGTACAGAAAACTTTCTTAAGGGTAAAAGTTTATCCTTTTAAATGCTCTCCGTGGAGAAACTATGTTGAGTCATCTTCATTATGGCACAACAGAACATTACTTCAGACCTAAAATGATTAGTGTTATGAGTCAGTTCATCAATTGTTTTAGATCTAAAGTCATGTTCCAGCATTGTCATGTAATGCAGTAGACTTAACTAGCCAGGGAACTGGGAAGAATCATTAGACAAGGAGTCAAATGTATCTCTCATAGATGTTTCTTCTGAAAAAGAAAAAAAAAAAAAAAACAGAACCATGAGATTCCCAGCTTTGTGCTGTCTGAGTATCACAGCTAAGTTAAACACCCCATGTCCCCGTCCCTCTTGCTCTCATAAAACAAGGTCTCCTGCCTACAAGCAGGACCCAGGGTCAAAAAGTAGAGCTCCTACTAAAATCAATGTGCATATTTCCAATAGCTGTCTTAATTGAACTCTGTGGCAAACTTTGAATTTAAGTCTTGGATAATAACTGATTCTAAGGAAAAAAAAAACAAACAGAAAAACCCAAACCAAAAAAGAACAGCCCACCACAGTACACAGTACCTTGTCACAGACATGTAGCTGTGCCCAGCAAACTTCAGCAGGTACAGTAGCTGAGGGTTACAATCCCATTATTAATGACAACTAATTTTGAAGTACAGATTAGACTCTTTTCAGGTATTAAGCCCTGCACAAAGCCTAATTTGTAAGAGTGCTCCAAGGCAGAAAAAGGGCTCTTGATCTCAGCGCCCTTGAAAATATGTGACCTTTTTTAAAAAAAAACAGATGGTATTCTGAACATAGTTCTGCTGTATTTGAGGGAAAATGCTACCAAATTACTCATTAAGTTTCATATAGCTATTTCCAACATTTTAGAATATTTTAACAAAACCATAAATTTGACAAGAACCCTTCTTGAAGAAGGGAGCAAATAAATGGGTCTTTCCTAAAGAGCTTGCTGCACTGAATCTGAGGCAGCAACAGCAACAAATAACAAAATCGTGTCAGTAAGAAATTATGAAATTGTATTACCTAAGCAAAAATATTAAAAAGCTTTGAGTTCCCAACTACTACACATGTAACTCTTGAGAGAACAAAATCAAGTAAACTTCTGATTAAATATTTCAATTTCAACCTCTAAAAATAATGGGTTTCTTCAAGGTGGACTACATCAATCTCTGAATTGCCTCCATGTGTGATTTCCAGTGGAGATGGCTAAATTAAAGGTATTTAATACATAGCAGTTTACACTTGCCAAACTTCTCAAGGTAATGCTCAGCAAAAACATTAGAAACTCAGTGGTCATTCACAAATATACTCCCACTCTGACTAAACCAGTAAGATTATCTTTGAAACTTAACTTCAGTCATCTGATATTTTAGGTTTGATAGTAAGACAGATCTCATTCTTTTTGTCCTCTTCTGCACTCACTAAAATAGGATAATTCAAATTGTTTCCCCATGAGTAAATTCCCCTCTTTACCTGCAAATCTCCACATACTGGGGTGTGTCTCCAGGTGAGGCTGAAGATTAAGACAGGAATTTGTCAAGAGCCCCAAGGCAACAGAGTCGATGAAACAAGAGTATGCTGCTTTAGCTGAGACCAGAGCACCACTCTCTGGACAAATATTTGCAGCATTTTCTTACCACCACATGGTGGTTATTCCTGTGCAATTGTTCTTTAATATACCGCATCGTTTCCAGAATTACTGAAGAGGGGAATGTTACATCTTCAGCACTGGCTACTCTTCTGCCAAATCTGCTTCCTATGTGTAGCAATAACCTCAAGGCAGAGATCAGCAGGCCTTGTAGAAATCACTGTCTTGAATTAGCCAAGTTTTTCTGGATGTTTAGTGCTTTGAGAACAATTGTATTATCTGCAAGGTTTGGCAGTCAGAATAGAAATAGAATATTTTTCCCCTTCACTCTTGGAAAATAATAATTTGTCCTTAGTACAATCAAAATATTCTTTCTCAGCCTGATCCTAGGATGTACTGAAACCAAATTGGTCTGCATCCATAGGTGTTGAGTGGTATACTTCGGCTTTCCTACATATATACATTTACTGCTGACATGTCTGGAAAAACCCTAAAGTTGACTTCTCCAACAGTACTAGTGGCACTGTTTCTGACCTTCCATGAGAAAAATTGTAAGATCAATAATGAGGGAATAGCACAAAGTAGAGTGGAAAGAAATCAGCTCAAGTATTGGGCTTTCTGAGGAATGAAATTTCTGCTTCACTGGGTACAGCTACACAGCTATTTGTGCATGACGGACAGTGATACAGAAAGCATTCCCATGAGTACCACTCATGCAGTGTTTTGGAATAGATTAAAAATATGGAGGTGGGATGATGTGCTATGGGTATCAATGCATTACAGCATCATGAAGAGCAGACAGTATGAAACACGTTAAAGAAGATATGAAAATAAGAGTCACTGAGTGCACCATGGTTGAGTCCATAGGTGATATGGATAAGATTTGGGAACAAAAAAAGGTAACGGGCCAGTTCTTTAGTCACTGAAAGTTCATGTAATCTCATTACAGTCAAAGGAAGTATAACAGTTCTCCTCCTCTAATGACCTCACCCAGGATGTAAAACAGATTGTATGAGACAAAGCCTTGAACACAAAACAAAAGAGTTTAAAGTTAAGCTCAATGGATGGAGTCAACAAGGCTGCCAGAACTGGGGAGATGGCACATGCAAGCAGCAGAAAAAAACCTGTCTCTCTCTCTCAGGATAGCAGCCATAAAGCCCAATTTTAGCACATTCTTATGCTACATAAGCGGCAGAAAACCAGTGCTGTAAGGGCTCTGCATCATTGGCAGCAGAGTAACACAAGGGATGTTCTTCATTGAGCATGGCAGGCAGAAATACTGAACAGATGTAATTTCATTTTCTCTTTTCTTGAGAACAAGGATGAAAATATCTCTTGTAACCCAAGCAACATTAGCACATGCTCAACAGGACAACTAACATATTCCAGCTGTTTATGACTACCACTTCCAAACCCTGCTCTGCCCTCATCACATCGGGTTTCACTCAAGTACTTGAAAATTTATAGACTGGTTTTATGGGGAGACTTTTGAAGTCTGACTCAGAAAAAAAGTAAACATAAGTTGACTAGCACCAAACTGTGAATGAGCACATAAGTAAACAACGAAGGAAAAGCCAGTTACTTCTGAAGATTATAAAGAAATATGAATGAAGGACTTGAAGCAACAAATGGTATTGAAATAGGGAGCCGTTGTTGGGGGTTTTGGTGTTGGGTTTTTTAGCTCCAGTAAAATTAAAGCTTATTCAAATCTATTTTGGCAGGTTTTACTTTTGTACAACAGAGAAGTAATGAAAAAAACAATTATTCATATGTGTACCTACTGGCATGCTTGTTTCGTTTCGTTTTGTTTTTTAACATAACACAAATTTGATTCAATCCTTCTGCCTCTATAATGAGTTTAGAAGTGCTAGCTCTGTAATGTGTATGTGTGTGTATGTGCGTGCATGTGTGTGTGTTTGTGGATGTGTGTGTTCAGAAATCTACATGTTCCATTGCTCTTTTACAGTTATTTTATCTTCTGGAACTGTATGCGCGAGGTGATCAGACCTCTTGTGACTAAGTATCCATAGCTCCTTCTCCTCGAGTTGAAATTACTTATGTGAATGAGGATCTACTCATGACACTCCTGTCTCTGAGATGAATCTGAGGTATTCTCAAAACAGACCAGAACTACACAAGCTCTACTTCTCTGTATATCCAGCCACATTTCAGACTTCTACACCTCTTTATGAGCACTGACAGAGCAACTAAACTTTCTGAATACAGGTAACTTCATTAAAAACTTAAACCTGACATCTGGGAAAAAAGAAGCAAAAAAGATTGTAAAAAACCCACAGAAACAGAAACAGAAACAGACTGCAGCTCAATCAGAATTATCTTTCTGCAGCAGTACCAGCTAGGCTTGGTGACGTGTCTTCTATTGGTAAAAGGAATAAAGCAATACTGATTAACCAAGAAAAGATAGGTTCTTTCATTAGTGCAGCACAGAACTACATTCCTCCTTCATTATGGAAGTCCGAGCTGCAGTGTTGTTACCTTAGCTGCTCTGCAGACTCAACACACATCACCATGCTCCTGCTGCAGAACAGAAATCAGCTGCTGTTTCTCTCTCAGCAAATGCCTTCGCTTCATAAGTCTATGAAGACTTCTGTGCTCCATTTCTGTACATCAGATCTTGTGTGTGAAGTCAAACTGATGCTGAAATTTAGATGTCAGTTCCTCCCTTGTCTTCTCAAAGCTGAAAAGAACAGTAGAATGGTTTGGATTGGAAAGGACCTTAAGGTCACGTATTTCCAAACCCTTTACCATGGGCAGGGATGCTGCACCCTAGAGCATGTTTCCCAAGACCTTGTCCAACCTGGCCTTGAACACTGCTAGGGATGAAGCATTCACCAGTTCGGGCAACCTGTTCCAGTGCCTCACCACCCTCACAGTCAAGAACTTCTTCCTTATATCTAACCTCAACTTCCCCTGTTTAAACTATTTCCCCTTGTCCTCTTGCTACAGTCCCTCCCCAGCATCCTTATAGCCCCTCTTCGGATACTGGAAAGCTGCTCTGAGGTCTCCATGCAGCTTCTCTTCTCCAGGCTGAACAGCACCAGCTTTCTCAGCCTCTCTTTATAAAGGAGTTATATCAGCTCCCTGATCAATCTCACAGCCCTCCTCTGGCCTTGTTCCAACAGTTCCATGTCCTTCTTATGTTGAGGACACCAGAACTGCACACAATACTCCAGGTGAGGTCTCACGAGAGCAGAGTAGATTGGCAGGATCACCTCCTTCGACCTGCTGGTCACCTTTCCTTTGATACAGCCCAGGATACAGTTTTCTAGGCTGCGATCGCACACTGAAGCTGGCTCATGTTATGTTTCTCATTGATGAACAACCCCAAGTCATTCTCTGCAGAGCTGCTCTTAGTCACTTCTCCAAAAGAATGGAGGTCCCTATGCTTTGGTGTTTGCTTCCACTGCATGTGTTTGTGTGCTGTTGAACAGCAAGATTTTGGCATGTGCCAGTTTGCTCTTTCCCATATAATTTCCATATAGTCTTCATAATAGAGCAGGCACCAGAAATCATGGTCCAATATGCAATTTGTCTACAGGCCATATGCAGCATAGGCGAAAACTACTGAATCAAACCATTTTAGGCCAGAGTTACACATATCCTTACAGAACACACAATCTCTTGAGCACAGAATGCCCCATGAAAATCTACATTTTGATCATAAGAGAAATAAATTTTTTGTCTCTTAGAAGACATCGATATTGTAGACAGACCAAAATAAATAAAAGCAAGATAAGTTACTGTTTTTCTGTTCCCTAATAAATATATTGCTTTTTTTTCTATCCAGTAGCTAAATATTCTTACTATTGACTTAGAAACTGAGCAAAATCTGTAAGCAAATACAGTAAAATTAACTTCAATAGAACTCTTGTCCACCCACACTATTGATATATTTGGACCATAGATTCGTGGCCTTTAAAAAACAGACTTTATCTAATTTTTTTAATTAATAAATTTAATTTAGCCATCTTTATACAGTGTAATACAATTCCTTAAAGCAGAAATAAATTATTTAAGATACAATTTTGGACACTGTGTCACTACAGAGCAACTTCCAAAATTCTTTATGGTAGGAAGAATTACCTGCAAAAAGAGCTAGCACATTAACTGAAACATTAAATCCCAGGAGCTGTTAATCTTCTCCCAGCATCCACAACATCTCTGAGTCCACACCAGCTATGGATGCTTATGAAGTATTTCAAATCTCAAACTGGAATTCCAGTTTGGAATTTCAGCTGTCACTGGAAATATCCAGGAACCCACTCAGCCTCCTGTCTCCTCCTATCAAAAAGACACCTCATTTAAAATTCAAGTTTCTTTGATTTCAAGGAAAATCCATGAAATATGATGATGTGTATAAACCTAATTCATATAATCTGCAAATGTAATTCACATAGACTTTGAGGTGTTTATTCACCAACATATAGCATTGATGTGCCACTACTGTCTGTTTCTGCTTTCCACAGATAAGGCGTGAAAAATGGGGTTGTATGACAGATTGCACACTTGACCGTGAATGTCCCGCTTTGTGACACAGAAGGCAAAAATGTGACAGGCAGTATCATTCACAACAAAACCCCAAATCTAAGGAGGCTTGCAGAGCCATAGGACTGTTCAATTCACATTAAGGAGAATCCTGACAGCATGGGACACCAGCTTAACTGGAGTGCACCCAGTCTTATTTGAAATATCTGCTGAAAAAATGTGAGTAGAAACTTAGTTACACAGTATCACAGTATCACAGTATGCTAGAGATTGGAAGGGACCTCAAAAGATCATCTAGTCCAATCCCCCTGCCAGAGCAGGAACACCTAGATAAGGTTACACAGGAATGTGTCCAGGTGAGTTTTGAATGTCTCCAGGGAAGGAGACTCCACAACCTCCCTGGGCAGCCTGTTCCAGTGTTCCGTCACCCTCACTGAGAAGAAGTTTCTTCTCAAGTTTAAGTGGAACCTCTTGTGTTCCAGTTTGTACCCATTACCCCTTGTCCTATCATTGTTTGCCACTGAGTAGAGCCTGGCTCCATCCTCGTGGCACTCCCCCTTTATATATTTATAGACACTTATAAGGTCACCCCTCAGTCTCCTCTTCTCCAAACTATAGAGACCCAGCTCCCTCAGTCTTTCCTCATAAGGGAGATGCTCCACTCCCTTAATCATCCTAGTTGCCCTGCGCTGGACTCTCTCCAACAGCTCCCTGTCCTTCTTGAACTGACGGGCCCAGAACTGGACACAGTATTCCAGATGGGGTCTTCACCAGGGCAGAGTAGAGGGGAAGGAGGACCTCTCTCGACCTACTAACCACCCCCCTTCTAATACACCCCAGGATGCCATTGGCCTTCTTAGCCACAAGGGCACAGTGTTGGCTCATGGTCATCCTGTCGTCCACTAGGACCCCCAGGTCCCTCTCCCCTACACTGCTCTCTAACAGGTCGTTTCCCAACCTATACTGGAACCTGGGGTTGTTCCTGCCCAGATGCAGGACTCTAGACTTTCCCTTGTTATATTTCATCAAGTTATTCCCTGCCCAACTCTCCAGCCTGTCCAGGTCTCGCTGGATGGCAGCACAGCCTTCTGGCGTGTCAGCCACTCCTCCCAGCTTAATGTTATCAGCAAACTTGCTGATCGTACAGTCAATTCCCTCATCTAAATCATTGATGAATATATTAAATAATACCGGTCCCAGTACTGACCCTTGAGGCACTCCACTAGTTACAGGCCTCCAACTAGACTCAGCCCCATAGACTACAACTCTCTGGCTTCTCTCCTTCAGCCAGTTTGCAGTCCACCTCACTACCTGGTCATCCAGACCACACTTCCTCAATTTAGCTGTGAGGATGCTGTGGGAGACTGTGTCAGATGTTTTGCTGAAGTCAAGGTAGACTACATCCACCGCTCTGCCGTCATCCATCCACCATGTTATTTCCTCATAAAAGGCTAAGAGATTGGTCAAACATGATTTCCCCCTGGTGAAGCCATGTTGACTGCCCCTCATAACCCTCTTATCCTTGATATGCCTTAAGATGGCACCAAGGATAAGGTGTTCCATCACTTTCCCAGGGATGGAGGTGAGGCTGACCGGTCTATAGTTACCCAGGTCCTCCTTCTTGCCCTTTTTGAAGACTGGAGTGACATTTGCTTTCCTCCAGTCCTCAGGCACCTCTCCCGTTTCCCAAGACTTGGTAAAGATGATGGAGAGTGGTCTAGCAATGACTTCCGCCAGTTCCCTCAGCACCTGCAGGTGCATCCCATCTGGACCCATGGATTTATGGATGTCCAGATTGCTCAACTGGTCTCTAACCCATTCCTCATCGACTAAGGCAAACCGCTCCGTTAACCTGACTTCATCTAAGGTCTCAGGGGTACAGGGCTCTTCAGGACTGCCTGCAGCAGAGTAGACAGAGACAAAGAAGGCATTCAGTAACTCTGCCATCTCTGCATCTTCTGTCACCAGGGCACCCATCCCGTTCATCAGTGGGCCTACATTGCCTCTGGTGTTAGTTTTGTCTGCAATGTATTTGAAAAAGCTCTTTTTGCTGTCCTTGACACTTCTCGCCAGGTTTAATTCTAAGGAGGCCTTAGTCCTCCTAGCCATCTTCCTACATCCTCTAGCAGCAGCCTTATATTCCTCCCAAGTGGCCAGCCCCTCCTTCCATGACCTGTAAACTCTCCTCTTCCACTTGAGCATACCCAGCAATTCCCTATTTAGCCACGCAGGTCTCCTGGCCCTCTTCCTTGACTTCCTACGTGTCGGGATGCTCCGATCTTGAGCACGGAAAAAGCAGTCCTTGAATGTCAACCAACTATCTTGGGCCCCTTTACCTTCAAGCAGCCTTGCCCACGGGACTTCCCCTAGCAATTGCTTGAAAAGGCCAAAGTTTGCCCTGCTAAAGTCCAGGGTTGCAATTCTACTTGGTATTCTACTAGTCCTACCACACAAGATCCTGAACTCCACCATCTCGTGGTCGCTGCAACCAAGGCAGCCCTCAACCCTTACTGCTTCCACCAGACCCTCCTTGTTAGTGAGGATGAGATCCAGCAGCGCTCCTCTCCTGGTCGGCTCATCCACCATTTGCAGGAGGAAGTTATCATCCATACACTGGAGGAACCTCCCGGACTGTGGCTGGGTTGCTGGGTGGTCCTTCCAGCAAACATCAGGGAAGTTAAAATCCCCCACGACAACCACGGCCTGTGACTGTGAGGCCGCTCTCAGCTGCCTGTAGAAGGCCTCATCAACTTCCTCACCCTGATCTGGTGGTCTGTAACAGACACCTACAACAGTATCCCCCCTGCCAGCCTGCCCCTTAATTCTCACCCACAGACTCTCAACTCGCTCGTCATCTGTCCCTGGACAGAACTCGGTGCGTTGTAGTTGCTCCCGCACATAAAGAGCAACCCCACCACCCTGCCTGGCTGGCCTGTCTTTCCTGAAAAGGACATAGCCCTCCATGACTACATTTCATTCATGTGAGCTGTCCCACCACGTCTCTGTAATTGCCACCAGATCATAGTCTCCTGACTTAACACAGGTTTCCAACTCCTCCTGCTTATTTCCCATGCTGTGCGGATTGGTGTACAGACATTTCAGGGAGCAATCTGAGCACACCGATTTCACCCTAGGATTATAGGAGGCCTCCCAGTCTTCATCAGTTCTGGAGTGCTGCCCCACTGGTGAAAGCCCAGCTACAACCCCATCTCCCTTCGAATCTACTTTAAAGCTCTCCAAATGAGCCCTGCTAATTCGTGCCCCAGCATCCTTTTGCCTCTGTGAGACAAACCTTTCTCACTTGTCATTGTCCAGACTGGTGCCCTATAAAACCAGCTGTTATCAAAGAATCCAAAGCCCTGCCTGTAGCACCAGTCTCGAAGCCAATTGTTTATGAACTGAATCTTCCCATTCCTTCCCACATCATCAGTGGAAGATGGAAGGAGTGAGGAGATCACTTGAGCCCCAGACTCTTTCACCATCCGCCCCAAGGCCCTGTAGTCTTTCTTCATCCCCCTCAGACTGCGGGAAGCAGCTTCCTCCCCACCTGTCTGGAAGACCAGCAGCGGGTAGTAGTCTGTCGGGTGCACCAGGTTGGGGAGCGCCCTGGTGATATCCCTGATCCGGGCTCCAGGCAGACTACACACTTCCCTATGATGAGGGTCAACTCTGCATATCGGGCCCTCTGTTCCTCTCAGAAGGGAATCCCCTACTACAATGACCCTTCTTTCTTTCTTATCAGAGGCAGTCTTGAGGTGCAAAGTCGACCGCCTTTTCCTATGTGGCCTTGTAGGCTGGCCTTGCCCCACATTCTCACCTACCTCTCCTTCAAGATCCAGGGCCTTGAACCTATTACGGAGGGACACCTGGGGAAGCAGGACAGGAAGGGGGGAGGGCTTCCCACGATGTCGAACTGGAACTCGCTTCCAACCCTCATCGTCTTTTTGGTCCCCTACCTCTGTGCAACAGCTACAGGGCAGGGGCTATCTCGGGCCATACCCCTCTGTCTGAGAGGGCAGGGGGTCCTTCCCCTTTTGGGGGGTA
The DNA here is from genome assembly GCF_034315485.1 of Pezoporus occidentalis. Classification (NCBI taxonomy): domain Eukaryota; kingdom Metazoa; phylum Chordata; class Aves; order Psittaciformes; family Psittacidae; genus Pezoporus; species Pezoporus occidentalis. Next base: position 996,823 of record NW_026913652.1, on the reverse strand, counting down.
TCTCCCTGGAACCGTTCCGACTGGCACACCAGGGAGTTACTCCACCAGTCGATCTCCCTTTCACACTCCCTGATGGTCCTCAGCGTCTCAACCTCCTCCTTAAGTCTTGCCACCAGGCTAAGCAGATCTACCTGCTCACACCTCACGCAGGTGGAATGCTGTCCTCCCTCCCCCCGCAGCAGCAGGCTCTGGCACTCCCTGCACCGAGACCTGAACAGACACAGTTTGGGACGGGGTCTCTGTCTGAGTTGCTGCAGTCACCTTACTGCAAGCTCTCTTTCTGGAGGCAACCATATTGGTCCGCAGTCTGGGACACCAGCAACAAGGTCAGCAACACGACCCACTCGTTCCTCCCCGCACCCGGTGGGCAGCGTCGCGGCCCTCTCCGAGGCTCTTTCAAGGCAAGCAGCAGGGGAGCGGTCTCCGTCACCGTGGGAACGCCCCCCGCCACGTCAGCCGCTCTCTCGCAAGGGCTGCTGGGGCTTCGGGGATCGGGAGATGTCGGGAGTCGCGATGTCTCTGCGAGATCCCCTCTGATTTTCCTCATCTCCGTTGAACCTCGCGGTCGCTGAAGCGTGCCGGCCGTGGCTCTAGCTAGGCTAGCTCCGATCAGCTGACTCACAGGTATGAACTGTGTTTTGGGGTAAGTATTTGAGCATAAGTACTTCCTTGAACATATCATATTTTACCTCCTGACATCCCTCTAGACCAACATCTGTTTGATCCAAACATAAAGCACCTAGAGCATTTTGTCTAGGATTTACTGCATGACTGAGTACCCTCTGCAAAAAATGTGACACTTCAGCAAATATATCGAAAATTATACGTAAAATTGAAAGCATAAACTACGACAGGACACTCAATAACATGTCAGATCTTGAACATGGGTCAGATCTTAAAGCGTACAGTCTGAATCAATAGCAGAACAGAGCTGCATTCAGTGATCACCATGGCTTTGCTCTTGCCCCTGGTTAGAAAGGACACCTGACCTATCCTTCAGAAGGTCTCTTCTTAGCCAAGAAATTTCCTCAGTAGCATGGAGTTCCTTTGACACTAAGTACAACTCTAGAATCTGTCACATTTATTACCTCTGGTTTTAAATTATTTTCAGCTCACAAGTGGGAGCAGACAAGTTTTGGCTGTGACCTTGGGGAAGCATTCAGAGTGCATTCTATTAAGATCTTGGAATTTGTAAGCACAATGTATTGGGCACTGAAATCCATCAACAGGGTACATCTAAGCACTGGGCATGCATACAAGATCTTAATAGAAGCAGGTTATGTAGTCATTCCCTGCCACAAGAGTATTTGACTACTTCCAGACTGTTCTCAGGAGATGCCTTTGCAATATACACAGACATAAATACAAAGCAGCATCTCTCTTAGACAGACAAAACTGGAATCAGCTAAGCTTTAGCAACATTTGTTCAGAAAGCTTGAGTTTCAAGTAAGTAAAAATTTTCCCATGGAGTCAATTTAGCTTCATGGTACTACTATGTTAAAGTTAACCCAGATGTGTCTAATTGTGCTCCTCTGTGCAGTGTAGCTTTCTTACAGATTTCCTCCTTAATGCAGGACATGAATGGATATAAAAATGCAAAAGGAAGTAAAGTTTTTTGTTTCTCCTTGAAAAGCACAAATAATTCTTGGGTAAACACCACCTACCCCACACTTGCATGCATATGAATACTCTGGCCATGTTTCAATCACTGCTGCACTTGTTCCCAGAAATATTGTGTTGGTGTAATGTGAAGAGCCCAGCAAGCTTCCAAAACCCTGCCAGATCTCATAACATTTTTGTAACAAGTAGTGCAAATCTTTTAACATGTTTAAAAGTATCCTAGGATGTTTGGTCTTTATATTCTCATTGTGTATGTTTTTATAGCATCATCAGGAATGTTTCGGGATTTGTTCAATTTGTAACACTATAAACTGAGCTAGACTGGGCTTCTTGAGACTAAGAGGAAAAACTCCAAGCTTGGCATCAGCCCTTCTCCCCACACAAAGGAAACCCAGTACATGCCATGGAACATGCTGTGGTGTTCTAGGAAATGCCCTACCAAAAGATTCCTTGATGTAGGGCTGCTCCCTTTCACAGTTTTCCTCAGGGAGCTGACAGGTTTTTGGTCCGTCTAGGGTATATTTCCTGTAAGCACAGAAAGAGAGGTAGTCTTCTGACCATGTTTTCAAAAAGAGCAAATGACACTGAGACTGTTAAAGAATGTCTTATCAGTTCATATCAAGAAAAAAGCAAAACAAACAAACAAAACCCCCTTAGTAGGACCTTTATAGATTGTTCTGATGCCCCAACTCACTCATTCCTTTCCATATTTAATTTCTTTACCTATGATGCTACAGCTAAATTAATCTCAACTAAGTAAGTATATTTAAAATCCCTCAAAAAATACTAAGCCCTATTGTTCCAGGCAAACCTCTGTGAGCCTTTCAGTCTACACCAGTCAGCCCGCTTGCTTTATTCTTCTGTAAGCAATCGTGCTTTGCAGTCCTGTTGTGCTGTGCATATCATCACAGAGGCAGCAGGAGAGCCAGAGAGGATTGAAGGCAAATGAAGCTGCCAGAATCACAAAGCTCAGACTCGAGGAAACTGAACATATTACCCAGATATGTTAGCAGAGAGCTGTAACTGATCAAATGAAATAAATGGGGAGGAGAAGATAAAAAATATTTTTAAAATATTAAAAACATACCTGCTATTAAGCAGCAGGTAGAAACAACCAGTCATCTCTTAGGAGGCTGCAAAATATGCAAAAGTGCTGCTTCTTTCTTTTGAAGAAGGGCAGACCATGGTAAGGTATCCATCATTTTTATTGAGTATTAAGATGACATTAATACCAGTTTTAAACAGGTTGCCTTCAGAGCAAAATAAGCAACCAGAATGGTGTAATGTCATGTGCTAGAGGGAGAAAACAGTGTCAAAGTCAAAATTCCTGTCTAATTCTTTAATTTGGACCAGGTATCAAAGAAAGACTTCCTTGTGCAAGTGCCACAGAAAAAGTATTAGTCCCTCATTGAAACATTCTTACTTTACTTACAGTGTCCTTGGAGATATTAAAAACCTGAGAAACAGGTTACAGGATTGTTTCATAGATACAGACCTGAGAAACATGCTCTAGGTGACCCTTCTTTGAGCATGGGAGTTTAGATCAGACAATCTTTCAGTTTTCATGTTCCACACAGTTCTCATACTCCTAGTAATGCAGAACAGTTTGAGAAAAAGATTAAAAATCATTTTAATGAGTCAAAAGCCTTAACAAAAGTAGAATTTTGGTAAATTTTATGATCCAAGATCACAAGGTTTCTGACTCAAGATCTCTAAAATCTTATGGTTCACAACATTAGTACTGAGGCAGATTTCTCTGTAACTGGCATAGTTAGATGAAAATCAGAAATTTTACTTAAGATTGAATATACGAAACAATTACATAATAAAAAGTGTGTAAAACAGATGTGGGATACTCCAAAGCCTAAACAGGAGCAGATGTTTTAAACAATGCCTGATCATATGAGATATGTTGTCCCTTATTTTAGGCTGTCCTCTGTTCTTGGACAATCTGTAAACACTAGCCTTCTTTTAATATGAACTTTTAAGAAGGAAAGGAATCAAATATACCAATTATTAGGACCCCTATGATGGGAACATTTGCTTGTTATTTAAGGATGGAAGGTCCACATCTGTTTGACAGCTGTCCTGCTCATCTGTTTACTTGAAAAGCATGTACATTTGACAGTCATTCATGGATTATTGCCTAAAGAAAAGTATTCTAGAGGATTTCAAACTGCATCTTTATTCTGGCATAGGGCTGTGCAATTCTGTACAAGCAGGATATTTCAGATTAGAAGGAGAACTTGTTGTAGAACATATCCTTCTCTTACCCTGGTACTACACTAGATAAATTCATGACTTAGAAAAGACTTTGTGAGAAAAATTAGAAACTAGTTATTAAAAGCAGTTAATTTAAATCCTGAAGTGCCAAAGAAGCTCTTTAGCTTTTCTCCCCTTAAACTGTGTAACACAGAAACTACAAACAGCATGCAAAATAGCTAATAAAGGAGTGTATCTTCTTCATGTTTGAAAGAGTAGCATTTCATCTTTAGCAGGCAGATAGCAGGAAAGTGCTGGATATCATCTGCTAATCTCAAGTGTTTAAACATCGTATCAGCCCAGAATAAATGCCTGTCTTCTAGATTTAAGTTTCTCTCAATAATATTTTCTACATAATTGTGAAGTTTTCTGTCAAAACTCTTGAAATTTAGAGGGCTCTGCATTGCAAGGAGAAAGCTTCTGCTTTCTCCTTGCAATGACCATGTTACTCATTCCTTTCCCTTTTCTTTACTCTCATCCACTGAAGCTAGTCTGCCCAAGGAACAAAATCCTTACAAAATTCTGCAACTTTGAAGATAAGACTGTAGAGGTAGATTCTAGTTAGTTCTACTTTCTCAAGTCCTCAGCTCTTTTTCAGTCAGCAACAAAGTATGTGGTAGCCATTCAGCACAAGGCAGGCTAATATCTTTTCTGCTAAAGGCCACAAATTGTCTTGAGTGTGGTAGGACTCAATAACCTCTGTATTAATGAATACGTTAATAACAACATTATAAAACATCTCTTATTCTCATGTCCTTAAACGCCAATGCTTCCCAAAATAACACTCCTTGCAGTGTTTCATCTGCTTAGATTCCTCCATTTTCATTTTCTTTTCTAGAAAGCCAGGTGTCTTTATGGACTAATTGCTACAACATAGTCTTAGCTACTAGCATCACATGCATGCCACGTAGCATGAATTAAATGATGCTCAAGGACAGTCATCGGGGCTGTTATGACTATAGTACTATGCTGGTGTCATTTGAACCACACCTATCAAAGACAGTGATTATCACAGTTTCTCATTTCTCTGTGTATGAATCATTTCTTCTTTCTCCCAGGAGTCCTTGCTCATGAATCCAAAAATATAACCTCTGCTCATACAAAAGATCATGGAGATGTCTCCCACTGTTGCATCACTTACTTCTTTGAGAAATGGGGTCTTCTAAATAAGTGCAGACCTGTGAGTAAAGTGGGAAGGAGCTGTGGTTCAGAGACCTACCTTAATACCTTCTCCTTCTACTGCTTTTGAGGAGAATGAATTTATGTAACATTTTTCAGAGTTCACTATGCTCAAGATATGTCTTTGAAGACAGAAACACCAAATGAGCCATCAGTATGCTAATAAAACATCACCATGTGGAACATAAGGCATGTCCAGTGATCCAGACACTTCACTTTGCATCCCAGTGATCATTCTGATGAATCAGATTAGTTTTAGGAAGTCTGTTGTGTTCATTAATCTAATTTTAATTTCTATGAATTTTAATTTAAGAACTTAAGATAAAAAGCAAGCACACAATATATATCACGCAAGTTTTTTAAATGACTTGCTTAGAAAGTAAGTAAAGTGATCATTTATGCTCCCAAGAGCTACTGCTCTGAGGTCATCTCACTACTTAAAAAACTTTAAACACTTGAAAAAAATTTCTCATAACATCAATTAATAATAAATAATTATAATCCTCTCCAAATTGCAATACAAAAAAGTTAAAGACAAAGTTAAAATTAGATTCTTCATTCACATCTAGAGACATAATGAAAAAGGACTTTTAAGAGTTAATAAAGAAATCAGGGAGGGAAGCTGTAACTCTGCAAGCTATTTCACCATTTCCCCTCCCATCCCTTCATCTGGATTGGATCGTGTTAGTGTATGAGTCAGCTAATTATGAAAGATTTCTCTGAAATGAATTAGACAAACCCAGCATCTTTAACAGAAACAGATCTTGTGACCTGGCAGAGTTACGATCATGGTCCAAATAAAGCCCACCCAGATGTGACCACTTCCTTTACTGTAACTCAGAGAACAGCAAAACATCAGTGTGAACCTCCTCAGCTAAGCATCTTTGCAGTGTTCCTGATGGACAAGAAAGCAACCTTCCCAGTTTACCAACAGCTGCTCTGATGAATCGAATCATATGTGGCACTAGTCCCAGAAGTAAAATAGTTTAATGTTACTGAGATCAGAGTTATGTTTTTTGCATTCAAATATGCATGTTTGCTTTTGTCTTAAAAAAATTACCAGGATCTAGGGACAAATCAGATATTTTAAAGTTGCAGGTAAGACAAAATTAAGGGTTGTAAGGTTGTATGAAGGCACCATTGTCCCAAGCCTGCTTTCCAGCTTTAGTATTTCTGAAACTAAATGCACTTTGTGCACTTCACTACCTGGTGAAATGGTTGAACATTTGTTTACTGATCTGGTCTCAGATTCTTCTCTGTTAGTTTTTAGATTCTGCTGAATTTAATCACCACTGAATGCAAATCATGCTGTAGTTCATTGTTTTGGAAGACATCTGGAAAAATATGAAGATTAAATTGGTTTTGCTGCTGTGAGTCAAGACACTAATCTGTTTGACTAGCTTCACAATTAACCCAAGCAATGTTATAGCTCAATCAAAGATTTATAAACCTTACTCCCTGAAGCTAAGAAGGAACAGGGAATATAAATTGTAACCTGAACCTTAAGTGGACATTTAATTCATTTATATAGTCACATATGTCAGCAGAACTGACCAGTTTTCTGTTTAGACAAGTGGTACCAGTTTCACCTGGTTACAATCAAGAGCTGGCGGAAGGAGGAAACTCAGAAGTAAAGGCAGAAACAAACTCTAAGCACCAACAGCCAAGCCTTTTCACTAACCACTCGAAAGCTATCAGAGCAAAAGAAGACACAGCTCTACATCCTATATAGCTACTTATCTTGAATTAACTATATAGGTTTATGTATTATTAGTGGACCTTTAGTCTACTAAAATTCAAAGTAGATAAGGCAAAGTTGGTCAATGGATCTCTGGAAAACTTGCTGAGAAGTTCATTTTTTCTTTTCTTTTTCCATTCAGAGGAATTTTATTTATTTTTTTTTTAATTCATTGTTCTTTTCAATGGGAAACAACACTGTGAGAATACCAAATCAATCAAATCTCTTTTAGAAATTTATATTAACAAGCTGACTTTCAGAGCCTGAAGGATTAGCTTCAGCTTTAGTACTAAACATACAGCCAAATTCTCTACTTTCTTATGCTACTTAAAATCAATAAATACAGTAATGGAAGGGAAAATTTGACTTCTTATATTCTGCCTGTCCTTACTCCTCTGTAATCATGTTCACCTATATTAGTATTCCTAATCAAGATTATTTTTGGTTGGTTGGTTGGGTTTTTTTAAATGTGACCTTTTGATAGCTTCCCTTATCTTTTTAATATTTTTTCCACACAGCAACTTGATCTACTTTTTTAAATTTCCCAGTAGATTTTGCACATCTTTAGCGACGTTTGACCTAATGTGTATATATATTCTTTCTGTTCTTTCAAGTGATACCCCATGAGACTTAGCTATGTGATAAAAATCTGTTTCCTTGGCCTTGAATTTATCCAGGAGAATGACACAGTTTCACAGTTAGGTCATGATTTCTAGTGAAGACATTGAATAATAGCCATCCTCTATTTAATTATTTTTTTTGCAACTAAGTCTAAAGTAACACCTGTTAGTGCTCTTCAAAGTGCAGTTAGAATTGGGCAATGTTTTCTGATTAAATATTTGATATTTTTCTGACTGGTTACTTGTAAGATGCGCAATAAATCAATTGCTGCATTTTTAATTTTTTTTATATGAAGGATCCTGTTTATCCTCTATCTTATTATAGCAAGTTCCTGTGAGGAAACGTTCCCTGGAAAACCAAACCAGAGACAGAATTGTAATAGAAACTGTTTAAAATCTGATTACAGCTGTCACTTTTAAGTGCCGTGAGCTTTGTAAACAATTTATTGCTTTTTATTTTCATTTGTTATTAAAATGCTCTTATTCAAACTAAAATCACTTTCTGTCAAAAACTGTGAGAGAAATAAAAGAGTTTTTAAAAGTTTATTTTGGATTGAATCTAAAATGTGAAATAAGTAGCCCAATTCAGGATCTTTCTTTGTGAAAATTCTGTTTCCTAGTGAGCCCCTGGAGGATGTATTCACTGTACCTAGATGCTACATAGCCTATGGGTTACCAAGCTTTCTGAGCAGTGGGATATATAATTTTCAAGCCTTGTCTGATTCAGACGATTTGAATGAGGTCTTTGGTGACCAGTCTCAGGACACTGCTAACCACAAGCATTCTAGAGCACAAGGATGGGTACAAGATCCATCTTCGCTTAATCAGTTTTGTCAACAGGAATGAACCCACTTGATTAGCTCAGTATCAAGAATTTAAACAAACAGAAGAAAAATACTTCTGGAATGCTGAAACTTCAGGGCAGTTGTTTGGGTAAAATTACCTCCTAAGACCAACTGAAGCACGTGAATACTTTTAATGAAGTAAAACATCATTTTTCTATAAATAAACAGTTCTCACAAAAATCCTGCTAATTCTGAAAAACATCTGTGTCCCTGTATCATACAGTCCATTGAGATAAACATCATTCTACACTTCAGTACCTTCCTTACCTGAATAATCTAGGTTTTGTAAGAATGGAGATAGTACAAAAATCAGTTCATGAAAATAGTTAGAAAAAGAAAGGTTTCCCTTTCAAAAATAAGTTAATATTAGTGAAATTAAGTTACTCTGTACTAGCAATAAAAAAAAAAAAAAGAGTCCTTTTAGTATTTTGGCAATGGTTTAATCTGTTTAATCTGATTCCTACTAGTTCCACACATCGTTTCTTCCTCTTACATGATGTAGTATTCATCTTAACCCTACCTTTTTCTGGTTTAAGAACCACTTTCCCAAGTCCTCTGTAATTCTGCTATTTAGACTATGTCATGGAGTGGGGATGCATTTGGTTTGCATGGAAAGGTTTTGGTAACGGGGGGCTACAGCTGTGCCTTCTGTGAGAAGTTGCATCTTTGCTGGCAGGACTTGTGACCCCATGGAAGACCCACGCTGGAACTGCAGTCCTGTTGGACTACGCCTCTTGGAAGAGACCCATGCTGGAGCAGCACATTAAGAACTGCAGCCCATTGGAAGGATTCATGTTAAAGAAGTCCATGGAGGACTGTCTTCTCTGGGAGCGATCCCACACTGGAGCAGGGGAAGAGTGTGAGGAGTCCTCCCCCTGAGGAGGAAGGAGCTGCAGAGACAATGTGTAATGAGCTGTTCACAGCCCCCATTCCCCATCCCCCTGCACCACTCAGGGGAGGAGGTAGAGAACTCAGGAGTGAAGTTAAACCTAGGAAGCAGGGAGGGGTGGCAGAAAGGTGTTTTTTAAGATTTGGGCTCTCACTATCCACTATACTCTCACTATTACTCTGATTTCATTGGTAATAAATTAAATTAATTTATCCAAGTCAAGTCTGTTTTGCCTATGATGGTACTCGTTGAGTGATCTCTCCCCATCCTTATCTTGATCCACAAGCCTTTCATTATATTTTCTCTCCCCTGTCTGGTTAAGGAAGGAAGTGATTGAATGGCTTTGGTGAGCACCTGGTGTCCAGCCAGGGTCAACCCACCAAAAACATTTTTCTTTTTTTCATTAAGATTAGTTTTTAAAATTAAAATTACTCATAATCTAACTGTTTTAGCTAAATCACACCATCAAACAATCACCAAGACAATCATGATTTTAATCTGATCACATTTGTGCTTGTATCCAACTTTGTCCCAGTAGGCCACTACAATTTCATTATCAGGGCACACAGAGATAAAGACTATCTTTCCTAGCAAACAGCGAAGTACAATTCTATTATTATTGACAACTCTATTAGGCATGTTGCTAGATGTCGAGCCTGAACAACTGCCTGCCTGCACAGCCCCAGCTCTTGCATTTCTTGCCAGACAGTCAGAGCTTGCAGCATTTTTCAGCTCCCAGAAGAGACAGTAGCTATCTTCTGCAAGGCAATGGGAGGATAAGTAATTTTGGTTCTCTGGGACTTCCCTTCAGCTGTGTCCCAGACCAGCCTTCTCTCTTATTCACTGAAACAGGAGGAAGACCTGCTGGATGAAGAAGAGGTGAATTTCGGCAGCTGTGAGGTGTGAATGAGAAGGTGGATAAGGAAGCAGTAGAAGAAATAGATTCACAGAAAAGCAAGAGAACATACACTCATATCCTTCCTTTCACAGATTTCTTAAGTCAGCCGTATATCCCAAATCTCTAATGACTGCCCTCATTGTCCTTTTGCCCAGTCTTGCCTTTCTCTTCTATGAAACCCACCATGTCACTAGCACAGGATTGATTTTGCCTGCTGAGAAGTTTTGAGCCAGCTATGAGCTTGGACCCTCGCCCCCCCCACCCATCCCCAAGTGAGCATGTCACTTGATCCTGTGAAAGGTATACTAGCCGTAGCTGGTCCAGAGCCAGAGCCCTCGTTTGTAAAAGAGAATCATTCAGTCTTCAGAAGAAGCTGCAATGGCATTAGTCCCCAAGAAAACTGACATTGGGAATCTATTCTAAAGAGAAAAATACGGTACAAGAAAAATTTCCAGTGCTTCTGTTAACAGTTTAATGCACTTCCACCAAGCATGTCTTATCAGCAGAGCACTTGTAAAATTCATTTCATAGTGTGCTTCTAGATATTAATAGCCTTCTGAGAGAAGAGAGAACTGAGCTTCTGCAGAGACATCTACAGATTCAGGAAGGTAGCATTGGCTTATGCTATCCTTGTTTGTTCTAACAACAAAATCATAGCAATTAGAAATTTGCATTTTCTTAAGTGCAACATAGGGTTCCGATGCAATTCAGGTTCCAAGCTCCAAACATGTAACTAATATTTACACATGAGCCCAAACTCAGTTCTCTGCTTGTTTCTGGAAATGGATGTTGCCACCTTTTTCTCGTCAAGCTTACTAGATATGAAAAATGTTATGGCTCCAACTGTTTTTTGGCAGAAGAACACTTAGCTGTGTACCTAACTCCTGTTCTGTACTAGTCATTTCTTGTCCGGTTTTTCACAGATGAGACATTAAAGAAAAAAATACACCAATTTCTTTTGGTGATTATAGCTTGGTGCCATGGCCACCCTCAAAACAAATAGTTGTGCCTGCCAAAGGCACATATATCATTATTAATGTACTGAGGTTTGCCATAATGCAACATACTCGAGCAATCTATTCATCTGTGGCCTCCAGGCTCCCGTCCTGTAAACAGCAGATTCTTGTGGTGTGAAATGGAAATCAGATTTAGGTATGTGCATAAAGGCATGCTCAATCTAATTTTTAAATCTCAGGTCTAAAGTTTAAACCCTTCGACTTACCATTTAGTTCACATCCAGTCTGGAAAGAACCTAAATTGTCTGGGCATTTAGGTTCATGTAAATGTAAAGGTCAGGGAGTGATATCATATCCTGACATCACCAAGCAGCTCAGGCTGTCATAATGCTCTGATCTATGTTTGTTGCAAATATCAACTTGCTATTACAGAAAAAAAAAGGCTTTAACTACTTTTTACTCAACAGCACAATAACTCCAGGGATCATTTCTGTAAGATCTTTCCTGAACTTAGTCTTCTGCAAGACAGCAAAGGTAAGCTAAATTTTTGGATATCAAGTGTTCAGATGTGGTCAGCCTCTCCTAGTTATTTGTTCCATTTTATGTGAAGCTCATAGGTATTTACCATGAAAGTAATGACTTTGTAACATGTTCACTATGCTATACAGCTACTGTTGCGTGGAAGATCTGGAAGACAGCACAAAGCAACAAGATTCGACCTTGGGCTATTCTCTGAAACACATGGACATAAAAGAATGAGTCCAGTGGTAGCCACTATGATGGTCAAGGGCTGAAACACATAAAGTATGGGAAGTGGAGAACTGGGGTTATCTAGCCTCTGGAAGGGAAGGCTAAGCAGAGATCAGGTTGTTTTCTATATATGCCTGGTCAGAAGGCATAAGATAGAGCCAGGTTCTTCTCAGAGGTGGACCATGATAGGACAAGGGATCATAAACTCAGGTTGGAACATGGGAGATTCCAGGTAAGTCTAAGGATTTATTTTTTCTTTAAACCATGGGGTGGTCAAACACTGCAACATGGCTCATAAAGGCTGTTTAATCTCCATCCCTGGAGGTGTTCAGGAGAGAACTGAACCCAACCCTGCTCTCATCAGACCTGCCTTGAGCAAGGGTTTGGGCTGGCTGACCTTCAGAGATCTCTACCAACCTAACAGTCCATGGTTCAGATTACAGGCTTACAGAAATGGGGTAGAGTTTTAACATTTTCCCCTAGCCCCTCCCGCCACCTTGAGCTTCCTTTGCACCCCTCTTAAGACCAAGCACTCTCCATTTTAACCTCTTTGATCAGTTGATACCACTTCCCTCTCCACCCCAGGTCTATAGGCCCATTATGGGGTTTGTCCTTGTCACTGGCCTTTCAAAACATAAAGCTCAGAAGTTTCTCTTCTCATCTTCAGCTGTAGTGGGAGACATTTATACCATTGTTTGAGGGCTCTCCTAAGTCTTAATGTCCCAGTCAGCTGCCCTGGGCCCCCCTCCATGAGCCTAGGACCCCACCTCATCTCCACCCCAAGAACATCAGTCATGAATGTATATATAAATAAAACCCAAGCACACCATCCCCATGCTTTAACTGCCACTGCAAACCAAGTCCAAACTGAACATGTGCCACAATACTGTATTACTAATCAATACGTTACTACTTTAAGATTTTAATATTACTCCAGTGAAATAGGTCTGACTGCTTCTCTCCCTTGTTGCCCATGACATGATCCAGGACCTTCCCTCCTACAGCCACCAGCAAATGTCACAGGATGTAAATTACAGATTTTGTTTGCCTACATAGTTTTTTCCTTAAAATTGCTCTCTAAAAAAAAATTTGCTCCCTGTTGAGATTCACTGAGGCAGAACTGATTTGAAACTCATTTCTTCATCAAATTTCATAATAAGATAAAGTTTGACAATCATAAATAATACAGTTAAAGGGGAGAATAAAGAAGGAATAGAGGAATAGAAAAGGTATAAATTCTAGGGGAAAAAAAAATAAATAAACAGCTAAAATGGAAACTAAACAGCAGTATTTACTGGGCTGTTGTGAATGCTGGAAGGAGTCTTGGGTGACATGGTTTAACATGAGGTGTCCCTGCCCATGGCAGGGGGGTCGGAACTAGATGATCTTAAAGTCTTTTTCAGCCTTAACTCTTTGATGATTGTGCAGTTCTACAACTTATAATACCCTGGCAATTTTGCCTACTACACTCAGTTGTACTTCAAGAACACATTCTTTACTACACATCTTCACCTTTTCTTACCATATTAAAAGCAAATGACATCAAGCCTGAAGCTTAGACCGACATTTACAAAGTCAGAAACAGAGTTGTTTCCATCAAGTTCAGAATTACTGTAAACCTCAGCTTCAAAGGGCAAACACCTTTGACCATCCTTCCCTAAGATAAAACAGTATACGTATGACAGCGTTCCAAAAAAAAAACCTGCAATAATAAACCTTGTCCCCAGAGGACAACAGAAAGAACCATGTATAATAGACTTTAATTAAAGTGCAATTATTGTAATAAGTGAACCAAAGAGAGCTCCTGAAAAGTCACAGGAGAAAGTACCCTGCTGTCCATGAACATCTTTTCACTTAATAAGACTCAGGGATGGGAAGGGGAATACAATATCATAGAATCATAGAATGGTTAGGGTTGGAAAGGACTTTAAAATCATCCAGTTCCAAACCCCCTGCCATGGGCAGGGATACCTCACACTAAACCATGCCACCCAAGGCTCTGTCCAACGTGGCCCTGAGCACCGCCAGGGATGGAGCATTCACAATCTCCCTGGGCAACCCATTCCAGTGCCTCACCACCCTAACAGTAAAGAACTTCCTCCTTATATCCAATCTAAACTTACCCTGTTTAAGTTTGAACCTGTTACCCCCCTCACTACAGTCCCTAATGAAGAGTCCCTCCCCAACACCCCTACAGCCCCCTTCAGATACTGGATGGCTGTTATGGGGTCTCCACACAGCCTTCTCCAATCTGAACAGCCCCAACTTTCTCAGCCTATCTTCATACGGGAAGTGCTCCAGTCCCCTGATCATCTTTGTGGCCCTCCTCTGGACTTGTTCCAGCAGTTCCATGTTGGTTTTATGTTGAGGACACCAGAACTGCACACAACACTCCAGGTGAGGTCTCACAAGAGCAGAGTAGATTGGCAGGATCACCTCCTTCGACCTGCTGGTCACACTCCTTTGGATGCAGCCCACGATAAGGTTGGCTTTCTGGGCTGCGAGCACACACTGCTGGCTCATGTTCATTTTCTCACTGACCAACACCCCCAAGTCCTTCTCTGCAGGGCTGCTCTGAATCTCTTCTCTGCCCAACCTGTAGCTGTGCCTGGGATTGCTCTGACCCAGGTATAGGACCTTGCACTTGGCGTGGTTGGCATTGTCATCCGATATTGGATGACAGAACTCTTTTATCAAAAACTTCAAATAGAAACAAAGTGACAGGGGAGGGGGAGATAAAAATAAATAGTTGTCCTTATTTCACTCAAACAAAATACATGTTCAGGGCAGGAACCAATGGAGAGCTTTCCGTCAGCTGTCAAAATAAAGCCAGGCTAGAACAGAGATCAGAAATGGAAAAAGTTTCCATCAACACAGCTAAATTTTGGCAATATGAAGACAAAGAGTGCTGTAAATCTAAAATAAAAGGTTCTTTCTGACTCTAATAGCTTGTATTACGTACAAACATCCCCTACAAGCAACCTAACAACCTTATCTCACGCTTAAGCACATGTAAGCTAACGATTTTCTTTTTGTCGTGATCATAAAAATGTCAGTTCTGGATGGGAAATGATGAGACGAAAGAGACTTGACCCTGAAAAGGAAAGTTGACTAAATTTATATATTTTTCCTTATTCACAATGGAAAAAACATGAACTGGTAGGGAAAGTATTTCATTCTCAGAACCCATTTGAAGGTCTACCAAGAAATAAATCACTGGGGCTCATTAGCATTTATCTAAAGCCGTATGTTTCTGGAAGACTAGAGTCAAAAAAAAAAAAATGTTTGAGCTAAATGATAGCAAGGGCATCCATAAATGTCAAAGAAATCCAGACAAGTTAAACTGATTAGACGTAAGATAGCACTGCAAATTACAACACTGTCATTCAAACCAGTCTTCGAAGTGAGCACAGGACAGTTAGTGTTATCTTTGACAAATTAGTTCATGTTGGAACAATCCAAATCTCTGAACCATAATCCCTCATCTCTGATTAAATTTGAATGACTTCAGCTTTCAGTACTAAGCATTTTCAGTCTAATTACATGAGCATGTAGTTAGCCTCTCTGAAGAGCATAGAAAGAGGTAACTGCCACAATAAAAATAACTGCGACTAAATTCCCCTAATTACCTATTTGATGTAATTTGATTCCAGTGCTCCTGATTTGGTGAAACTCCAGCAGATGCTGTAAAAACTACTTTAGATAGAAAAAAGAAGCCGCATTTTAAGGTCTTCATAAACATTTTTATCGACACCCAAATGTTAGTGTGTAATTCTTTCTTATTGACAAAATAGATATACTAAGTAAATACAGAAATGAAGTGTCACTTGTGTGTAATAAGAGACTTTATCTGAGCTTTATTTCCAAGTCCCTAGATGGCTAATAAATTCTGTTCATCTGTATTTCCTGTGCAATTCTGAGATGATAGCTGTATTTTTTATCTCCTTTTCTACATGGCTGAATAATAGTTCTTAGCTGCATTGGTATTCTACAAGAATACCCAGGCACTGAATATCACTGGCTCAGATGGACAAATAAGGAACCTACTTCAAACAAAACAGTTTTCAAAACTTTTTTCAAAAAGATAGACAACTGAGCAATTAAGTGTCAGATGGGGCTGATTTGAAGTGGAGAAAAGGGGACTAGAAGCTGGAGGAGAAAGAATCCAATCATATCAAACAGTGCAGAAAGCATGTTCATACTATACTGTCAAAATCTACATAGCTATATTAGCAAGCTTGTGCAGGAACATACAGTGGCCAAGGCAGTTTACTTTATCAAAACTGTTACAATGCTGTGACAGGTATTCTAGCTTATTTTAAACCCTTTACTGGAAAGCACAGGAATACACTAGGGAAGAAACTTATTCAGGGAAGAAAATGAAGTCACTTCAAAGGGCAGACATCTGTTTGCAGACAACCACTGCCAGTAATGGGTTGAATCTGAATGTTCTTACTTGCACTGGCTGAGTTACCCTCCTATGTAGTTTCACTTGTTGCAGGCATTTGCATCTCTAAGGCTAGCTGCTTGGCTCTGCTCTGCAGAAGACTATGCAAGTCTGAAGAAATAGGATCAACAATTGTAGAGTTAAAAAACCCCTTATGGATTACAAACTACATTCAGAAATGGTAAGGCATAGTAAAACATTCTTACAAGTAAATTAATCAGAGTAAGACTATTCTGGATTTTACTGCACTGCTAACACAGTAGTAAGGTTTCATCTACTGACTTTAAAAATGAATCTCAGCTGAAAGCTTTGTAAGAGCATAGGTAGGTCACAATCTGACAGTTGAATTTGTTCTTTCCACAGGAGCAAGAGGGGGGCACAAGAACAAAGGGTAAGTAGAGTGAATAAGGTCAGCACAGAGGACCCTTAGAAGTGTACAGTACTTCCTGAAGGCAACCATGGAGCCATTGAATGTCATCTGATGTAATTTTGCATTGAGATGTATCAGAACAAGCATTCTCTCCCATCAAACTTCACATCTCCTGCTGGGGTGAATGGCCATATTGGCCAACGTGAGGAAGAGTTCCCATCGCTTGGTAGGGAACAAGGTAAGGAGGGTTTATATTACAAGGTATGAGAAAAAGCTTAGCAAGAATCTCAATACAAAGTTCTGCAACCTGTACATTTCTTGTACCTGTGTTATGTCAAGGGAGTGGATTGAGGGGATATATTTTACATACCACTTGTTAGCGTTGTTAGCTTCCAAAAGTGATATTTATTTTTTTTTACTAGCCCTATTCATAAACAGTAGATACATTCAGGCACTTTATCATTCATTATGAATGTTTGAGGATTCTGGCAACGGACTGAAGGGTTCAATAGAACTATGATTGTTTTGATAAGCAAAATCACAGGTAGTGGTAAAAATACAGCAGCCATGAAATTTTCAGGGTAAGAGCAAAGACTGTTTTTGAAAGAAATGCTGACATAAGCTACTGTTAATTTCTCCTGCATCATTAGTTCTACTTCACCTCTGTGTAAGAATGATAGATACTTTTCTGAAAGTTAGGGAAATCCAGGTTCTAATATATTTGTGCATCCATTCTAACCTTAACCATTCTATGATTCTGTGTCTAACAAAACTACTGCTTTTTTTTTCTTCTATTTTTTTTTTTGTACAGAAAAGGGCTGCTCTCCTCTATTTTGTGAATAAAGCTACCACTGCAAGTTACCCAGGAACCCATGGTGCATCCATCCATGCTCCAAAGAAGAAAGCTGCTTTGTAATTTGTTTTTGTTTTGCCCTGGTGATTGTGGTTGACTTTTTCCCTGGACAAAAAACAGGGAAGATAAGAAAATATGAGGTTTTATAGTTGGGTCAGAGCAATCTCAGACACAGCTACAGGTTGGGCAGAGAAGAGATTCAGAGAAGCCCTGCATAGAAGGACTTGGGGGTGTTGGTTGATGAGAAAATGAACATGGGCACTCGCAGCCCAGAAAGCCAACCGTATCCTGGGCTGCATCGAAAGGAGCATGACCAGCAGGTCGAAGGAGGTGATCCTGCCCCTCTACTCTGCTCTTGTGAGACCTCACTTGGAGTATTGTGTGCAGTTCTGGTGTCCTCAACATAAAACCAACATGGAACTGCTGGAACAAGTCCAGAGGAGGGCCACGAAGATGATCAGGGGACTGGAGCACCTCCCGTATGAAGATAGGCTGAGAAAGCTGGGGCTGTTCAGTTTAGAGAACAGAAGGCTGTGTGGAGACCCCATATCAGCCTTCCAGTATCTGAAGGGGGAGCTACAGGGATGCTGGGGAGGGACTCTTCATTAGGGACTGTAGTGATAGGACAAGGGGTAATGGGTTCAAACTTAAACAGGGGAAGTTTAGATTCGATATAAGGAAAAAGTTCTTTACTGTAAGGGTGGTGAGGCACTGGAATGGGTTGCCCAGGGAGATTGTGAATGCTCCATCCCTGGCAGTGCTCAAGGCCACGTTGGACAGGGCCTTGGGTGGCATGGTTTAGTGTGAGGTGTCCCTGCCCATGGCAGGGGGGTTGGAACTAGATGATTTTAAAGTCCTTTCCAACCCTAACTGTTCTATGATTCTATGATATGGCTAGTGGCTCAAGTTCAAGGTAACAGAGGACATTTGTGTGAAGCTGAATTTCACTGTTGCCTGTTATATATAAATTTTTGGCAGTCTGAGCTAAGAACTCCCACCCCACTTTGCAGCTCAAACATACTCAAATATATCAACACCTCAATTGTTACCATTCCTGAACTCAGCAGCTAGCTCCTGGGGCCTTTCAGGCAGCAGAGCAATAAACAGCAGGGCAGCTGTCTCTGGAAGTCTACAGTGCAACTGCAGATTGACCTGCTGTTTCAAGAGGCAGTCCACCCTCATAGATAACCAGAAGTCCCAGCCTAATTAGAGCACTGTTAGAGCACTTTCTAACAATAATGCCTACGGTCTCATCCCGTGTTTTATTCAAGACCCCAGAGAGAAGATAGAAACATGTCCTTCCTCCTCCCTTGCCACATGCTTATACAGCCAATGTAAGTTTTCAACACTCCACATAAAACCAGGAAAGAAAGCCAGTCTTGGGGCTGATGCCAGTAAAGTATGCAGCTTGTAAGTTCTCTGTATAGAAAGACCTTGTTTCCAGTCAAGAAAATGGAGAAATCTTACTGATAAAACCCTTTGCATATTTGAATTCTTAGGGAAGAAGAAAGTATTTACACTCAAAATTTTCGAAAATCTAGAACTTACTTTGTCCAGATGGAATCAAAAAGTGTTACTGTGCCTAGCAGTTGCCCACAAAATAGAGTGTAGGGCATTCATGATGAAAAACTCATTATATTATACTGACACATAAATGTTATTTTAAAAGTTATCAGTGAAGCCTGCAAAATAAGGAGAATGAAAAGATTGTCTGAAGTGAGGAAAAAAGTATAAACATTTTCAGTATCAAATGTTTATGCTTTTCATTAAAAACTTAAATCTGTCTCATAATTTCTTCAAAAAGAAACCCATGTACTTTTGATCTCAAGGTTCTCCTGCTTAAATGAAGAGATGGACAATGAAGAATGCTTGTGCTTTTTTAACAAAACCAAGTCATATGAGCAACTTTTAAATCATGCAAACATTTATTTAAAACTTTCTTAGCATTTTATTACCTATAGTTATAACATTTTATTCTATTCCCATTTTTTATACCTTAAGCACAGAACAGTCTTATTTTTACATAAAACTCATTAAAATTTCATCTCCCACTAAGGTAAAAGCAAAGTTCAAAGTTCATCTGGAAATAAGAAATTCTGAAATATCTAAAGCCTTTCTCAAAACAATGCCTGTTATGACTAACCACAAAAAGAGATGGAAGGCAAATATATTTTTGTAAGTAACTCTGTTAGCATTGGCATGCACATTAAAGCTTTCTTGTATTTCTTACTCACCTATCAGCCTGGAACTAGAGCAAGTTAAAATGTCAGCCTTGATTCCTCTTGATAGTCTCACCTTTTCATGTGGCTGCAAACATTTAATTTGTGATGATTCCCCAATAAAAATAAAGTGTTTTTAAACAGGCTGGATATTTACTGTTTTGTGGGGTTTGACTGTTTTTGTATGTGCTGGAGGTGCTGAGTTTTTACAGAGGTTGCACATGTATTCAACTGACTTTAATAAGCCTAAGATTTTGCCCTCTGAAAAATTCCACTGACGTGAATGAAAATAAGCAGTTAGAATAAAAGGGCAAAAACTCTGAGAGATGGATGTTTTTATTAATATACATATCCACCATAATAATATACATCTCTACAGAATGTGGGTCTACATCCCCCTCAGTTCTTTCCCATCAGGTTTTACTCTGTAGGACTAAAAGGAAAATACTGTAATTATGAGATGAATGAGCTGCTCTCAAATTATAAAATAAAAAAGCATATCTCAGTGTCTGCAACGACTGTGGTACCATCTAGTGGAATAACAATAGTTATGCAAGCAGTAACTGCAACCTACAGGACAAAGGGTAGCAGGAGAGTTTCAGTCTATGACTGTGCTATTAGTAACCATCCAGCAAAGGAAAGTTCACAGCACCAAAATATTTTGGAAGCTCCATGGGATTTCTGACAGCAGTCATGTTACAGAACTAAATTGGTGGCACTAGATGGAAGGACTGTTTCCATACCAAAGTGGTGTTAAGTACCAAGGCAGTTTCCAGAATGGGAGGAGGGAAACAATCATCCTCACTACCCCCACCCCCCGCCCCCAATAAAATTTGCTTTAATATGCTTCTGAAAACATCGAGCAGCTGATGAATACCAGTTAATGTATTATGAAGTTAAAATCTGCTCTGCTAGTCTAATTTCAGAATTTTAAGAGCTGTATGTCAAAGTTCCTAGGGAAAGCTTGTAGATTAGTGAAAACTGGAATGGAATTCAATGTGGACTGTTTGGAAGAGGACTGTGTCAGGTTGAGCTGATAATTGGATTTCCAGAAAAAGACAGGAGGAAAAAAAAAAAAAGTAAGCAAATATTTAGTCTATCAAGGGTTTGGTAAAATGTATGATACATCCTGCATGAGAATTCACCATTACTGAAGAAACCTGGCATTGATATAAGAATTATAAAATGGACCTGGAAAATTTCTGTTGAAAGAAAAAGTTTGGGGTTTAGTTTCAACTTTAAAACTTCCTCACAAAATGGGTGGTTATGCCAATAAAACTTGGCAATCTCAGAATCATAGAATGGTTTGTGTTGGAAAGGACCTTTAGGTCACCTAGTTCCATCTAGGGCAGGGACACCTGCCACTAGACTGTGTTGCCTCAAAGCCCTGGTCTTGAGCACTTCCAGAGATGGGGGCATCCACAGCTATTCTGGGCAACCTGTACCAGTGCTCCACCTCATCACAGTAAAGAATTTATGCCTAATATCTAATATAATCTGCCCTTTTCTAGTTTAAAGCCATTCGCCCTCGTTCTGTTACTACATGCCCTTGTAAAAAGTCCCTCTCCAGATTTCTTGAACTGGAAGGCTCCCATATTGTCTCCCCCAAGCCTTCTCTTCTACATAATATCATGATTATATGCAGATCTTCAAGTTTTCAGGGAACTGGTGCCTTGCAGGCAGCACTATCTCTGTAGAGGAAGAAAGGGAGTTGCATGATCTTGAAAGCTGAACTGCTGGAACTGGCCTTGAGTTCAACAACATTTGCAGACTGACAAAAAAAAAAAAAAAAAAATCTTGCAAAAAGCAAGAGAATCATCAACTAGAATTGACCAAGAAAAAACATAAAGAAAATACATTGCATTATACTAAAGGAAAGGGTGACTGAACCACACCAGTAGGTGCTGCACAGAAGATGGCAAATCTGTTTTTGCAGAGGGTAGAGCAGGCAATATTCAAAACAATGAAAGGCATTGATAGAAATTCATTTGAAAAGCTGCATACAAATTTGACTACTGTTCAAGAAAACACCAGTTTAATCTGGAGCAGGTGTTAGTAGAGTGATATCAGCAGTAGAAATAAATAGAAAAAATTGGAGCATTACAAGGTATAGCAGTTCTTTAAGAATGTGTCATAAAACCTGGAGGGAAGAAAAGCTGTTAAGAGAGAAAGACAATGATGGCCAGTAACCAAATAGGTATAACCCACTCAGCATTATGCAGTGCGTTATGAGCCACAAATGGGTCTAACCCTCTGAGAACTGGAGTTGAGGGCAGCTTTCCTGTAGAGTGGAATGAGAAACAACATAATTAGCTCTGAAATGGAGCTAGAAATGCTATAGCTGTCCATGGTAGATGGAGATTGGCATTGCTGATCATTGCTGATCAGAAAGTCTCTTATTTATTTGCTGTATTTCCAGATCCTTCATATTCATTCTAAATTTGCAACCCATCTCTAAGCAACACCTTTTAGGAGTAATTTCAATTGCAGAACCTGAATCTGAACAGGTTCTGTACTGAGCATATAAATCCCTGCTTCTGCTTACTAACTTCCAGGAAGCCATTTATTTTTAGTATGCATTTGATTGTCTCTCTGCTGTAACTGTTTTTCAATAAGGTTATGCAGTATCACTTCACACATTCAGTTTCCAGACAGACTGAGTTTCATCGCTTACATATTTAAATGGGCCTTTAATGAATTGACTTGGTCTGTCTTATTTGGAACTTCAAGCATAAGGCTCATACAATACAGAAACTAATTGTACTAAAATTACAGGTCACCATGGATCTGTCTATGTGATTTCCTTGTTCATGCTAGCAATAAGATTCCACTCATAGATTGTGATCAGAACGGAGAAGCAGTAATCACAGACTATACAAGTTTCATCATCAAAGAATGCTTTAAAAGACAGCAACTTAATAGACTCTGGAGCTCTTACAGGATAGAGTTGTATAAAAAGAGACAGAAAAACATTAATACAAATATCAGCTATGCATCCTGGGTACTGAAATTAAGTATTTGTGTTTCTCATTACAAAAGATTGGTTTTAATAAATGTTTGAATTAAAGCGCGTGGATTTGAACAGTAAGAAACTCCTCTTTTGTATACATTAATTTACTGCAATAAAGGGGACTGAAATTAAGTTTTCTATTGTACCTAGAAAATTCAGTCACAAATCTATGCTAATAGTTAGATGGCTATTAGTTGGAATAACATTTATTAGGAAATATGAAGAGAAGGTATGTACTCGGTTTTTTTTCTAATTATAAGATTGCTTCACCAGATGGAAACTAATTGGCTTTCACTATCTAGAACACCTTTCATTCACGGAATAGAAGTGAATAATCATTTCTACAAAATAGACTTAATATTCTATAAATACAGGGAAAAAAAAACCTAAACAGTACCTTGGTGTTTTGACTTAGGATTCAAAAACACATCTCATTTTTTTAACTGCTTTTCCTTCCCCTTTATCCTCTTCTCAGCCAAATGAGTCAAAGAGTCTCTTAAGGGTCTGGGTATGGTGTGATACATGCCAGAACATTTATGTATATCCTGGGAAGCAAACTGAAGGAATGTGTTGAAAAAAGATTAGGGCTTGTTCTTCTAGATTTTATGCTCCTGTAAAATACCCCTGCCTCCCCCAACAGAAAAAAGAGTTCTGGTAAGACTGATATATTTTTAACAGGAACTAAGCAGAAACAATAGAATAAATTACGGAAGAGGGCGCTTCCACAGAAATTTCACTTGGGGTTGGGGTTTTTATCCGCAGCTTAAGAGATTCTGTGGTACAACTGTTACTACAGATCAGCCGAAACACGCTTTTATCAGCTTGTGCTATAGAAGTCGCAGGCCCAGAGCTGGGCCTTAGCAAAGCAGTGAGAGCTCTATGCAGTAGCACACTGACAGCAATTGGGATGCGACAGCCTGTAGAAGGCATAAAAGCTCAAAATACGGCTCACTGACCTTTGCTGGGAAGTATCGTTTGAATTTGTGGGATACAGCATATACAATCAGTTCTGCACAGCTGCAGTGATGTACTCATTTGTACTTTATTTTCATGTGTGCTGTTCCCTGTTGCTCTCTGCAGTTACCTAGTGAAACCCTTAGAGGGTACTCATAGATAACCCAGAAGTTAACAACGCCAGGACTCGAGCGCTGCTTCTTGGCTTCCTGTAGGAGCCGTAGTAGAGATTTTTTTTACAGCAGTTTACAGGCTGTAAGGCTGCTTTAAGGCAGATCAAACAGACATCAAGCAGCAAACGGGTCAGGAGTCTTAATTCTGGACTTAAAAAAATATTTATATTGGAAATGTTGCTGGTGCAAGTTACCTACACAAAACTAAATGGACTGAGACTTGCTCATACTCCTTTTGTCTCCTCCACATCCTTGTATCCCCTCCTCCAAATAAGCCAAGGTGCTGCACCTTTTCAGTTCAGATCCTGAGCCACATCCACCTCAAAGTATTATATAGACACCCCTTAGAAATGAAACTTCATGGGGTGCTGTGCCAAGCCCAAGACCTGTGTTGAAAATCCTTCTTCTCACTTTGATCTGAATCAACACAATGCAAACTTCGCTTCGAATCTCCAAATCCCCTAGTCCCCACCTGATTATGCTGCAATGGTAACATGCATTTCAGAGGCTCTCCCAGATATGTTTTGAACGCACATCCCTGTGTTTATTTATTTTAATGTAATTTTGTGAATAGCAATAAATCCTCCTTACTCTGAGCCCTTTGACTCTGTGTTGGTTCATAGAGGATACTAAAATTTCTTCCCTTTTTTTTTTTTCCACAGTCTATAGAGTCCCTTTCCCTGTTTCTTCAGGGAAAGCTTTCTGTAGCTTGTTACAAACAGCTTCCAAAGCCATTTCCACTATTCTAAAGTAATTTAATGGAGATAATATGAAAGAGTAACTTCTTTTAGCTGAAATAATCTGTCCAGACTCGACAGCTCTTTGGCCAGAGTTGTTCCTTTCTTCTTCTAGGAAAGTATGAAATGGTATGTGGCATAGTTTACATTAAAAAACAAACAAACAAACAAAAAAAACCAAAACAAACTGCTGACTTAATTCACAGTAAGCAGTAAAAAGTTCAGAGTTGCAGACCTGAACCTCACTATTTCAACAAATTTGTTCATATTGGCTGCTATTATACATGGCTTAAACAGTGCCACTGCCCTGTTCATTCCCACTGAATCTACCGAGGCATAGCTTCTAAACTGCTGACAGCTTTACAGTCAGAGCAAAAGAGCAGATCAGACACAATTGCCAGCTCATGCCACCTCACTGCTTTTTCTCAGGCATTCCCTACATATAGTACAGCCGGTACTTCAGCATCCAGGTGACATAACCCAACAGGAAAAGCACTAATTCCAGAAAGGAAGAATTTATCTGTATGCCAGATTGACTATACTTTCAGTCTGCAAACGTGCTAGCTGCAGTTCAAGGAGCACCACAAGTCACAGGCTGCTAAGAAAACACTGCTGTATGCTGCCTCTTCACAATTTCTCTAATGGCTGCTGTGGACCATTACTACCCACCGGTAGATGCACCAGTATGATTATATGGAGTGGCCATCACAAAGAAGATAACAGAATTGCCCACTTTCCTCCTCAGGAAAGTAGCTAGTTACCCTTTTCACCTGATGAGAGCAACAATAATTTCTATAAGGTACAATGTTATACTGGAGATAAGCATTGGTCAGGGTATCTTTTCACTTAATAGGACTCAGGGATGGGAAGGGGAATACAATATCATAGAATCGTAGGATAGTTAGGATTGGAAAGGACCTTAAGATCATCTAGTTCCAACTCCCCTGCCATGGGCAGGGACACCTCATACTAAACCTTCTCATCCAAGGCTTTGTCCAACCTGGTCTGGAACACTGCCAGGGATGGAGCATTTACAACCTCCCTGGGCAACCTATTCCAGTGCCTCAACACCCTAACAGGAAAGAATTTCCTCCTTCTATTCAATCTAATCTTCCCCTGTTTCAGTTTGAACCTGTTACCCCTTGTCCTATCACTACAGTCCCTAATGAAGAGTCCATCCCCAGCATCCCTATAGGCCCCCTTCAGATACTGGAAGGCTGCTATGAGGTCTCCACGCAGCCTTCTCTTCTCCAGGCTGAACAGCCCCAACTTTCTCAGCCTATCTTCATACAGGAGGTGCTCCAGTCCCCTGATCATCTTCGTGACCCTCCTCTGGACTTGTTCCAACAGTTCCATGTCCTTTTCATGTTGAGGACACCAGAACTGCACACAGTACTCCAGGTAAGGTCTTACAAGAGCAGAGTAGAGGGGCAGGATCATCTCCTTCGACCTGCTGGTCATGCTCCTTTTGATGCAGCGCAGGATACAGTTGGCTTTCTGGGCTGTGAGTGCACACTGCCGGCTCATGTCAGAGGCATCTGAGCTGAGCTCCAGATGAAGCCAGCTCATTGGCTGGAGCGGCTGGGGTATCTCTACATTGCTCCAACATTTATTATAGGTGCTGGCAACTGAATGGGTGTGTTGGGATGGAATGATGCCCCCCCATCTAGTTTAAAGCCTCCTTGACCAGTCTGGCAAGCCTCCTACCAAAACTGCTCTTCCCCTTCTTTGTCATCAGACCAGATCCAAATACTAATAAATATAACATACTGATATAACTAAATAATAATATAATAATAAAATGCTAATGCCTCTCTACATGGTATATACAGGACTTTATATTGATTTTCCATCCAACAAAGAATAATGAAAAAAAAAAACCACAAACTCCAAAATTTGTCTAGATCTTGCTTTCTTATCCTCTCCCTTTTTTTTACTTTCCATTTGCTGCAAATAAATGAGTGTCAAGATGAAACAGAAGCAAGATAATTATTCAAAAGAAATACAGCTGCTTGAACTAGTAACATCCTACCTTCAGATTAGCATAACCTGGTTATTTCACAGGTATCAACAACACTGACCACAAACTTTTTAATCCTTAAAAAAATCTGCATGTAAATCATGCTCTTGGATTGAATCACCTGGGAAAGAAACAGTGGAACCTTTGCATTTTTACTGCAGGAAAAAAAATAAGAAAAATCTCTGTCTGCAGCAGATAGAATCTTTAAATTAATAATCCCTCTGGTGCCACAGTGGTCTAGACCTGTAAGAATATTTAGGGACTGTGAGCGAAGTACTCTTCAAAATCATAACAACTATTGCCTGAAGTTATACACAGAGACGTACCAGAATTCTCAAAAACACTTTCAGATAACTGAACAACCCCCTACACCACTTTCACAGGCAGTCTGAGGGCTGCAAAAGTGGGGGAGTAGGTAGAGATGTAGTACAATTCAGCCTTCCCCGGAGAGCAGCTGGGAAAGAACATCACATACCATCTCTGGCCTTCAAACACTCATGTTTAGGCTGGGAAGGACTGATAGGTGAAGCAAGCAGGACCTTTCCCAACTGCTTCTTCAGATAAGGCTGAAGGGAAGAGAAGTGAAGCGCTGGGTCACTGTGTGATGCTTGCTGGTTTGAAGGGATCACAGGAAGAAGTACAGAAGTTAACATGGACAGAGAAGCTATAACTACACCTGCACCAGGGCAGTTTTTCTGCTACAGGAGTATGGAGCTATCGGTTGTTACAGAGTTTCTAGTCACCAGTACTACTCTCCAAAGGCATGTCTGTGCACAGCATCTCTGCACTGCAAAGGACAAGGGGTGAGGCTGGTACATTCAGCCTGAGTACAAACATCCAGACAGTTTAGGCCTACCCCATTATAAGCACAGTGGAGACAGAGCTGAAATGTCCCATTTTGTGCCAAGTGCCTGCTGCTGAGAAACTCTTTTCCCTAACACAGTGAAGCGGTTTTGCTTACTAAATACGCAGAGGAAGCAGCTGGGGCTTATAGACAGGAGGATAAGGTGTGTGTATTGACAGATGCTGGCCTTTGAAGGTCTGCTGCAAGTAGATATGCTCAGCAAGCCACACTCTTGGCTGAAAATAAAACAATAGAACAAAGAAAGCTATTCTTGTAATTTCAGAGCTGATTTCTAGTGGAATAGAACTATAGAAGCACGCAATCCACTAGGTTGGAAAAGATCTTCAAGATCATCATGTCAGTCCATTATCAAGGACACCCAAGATCACCACTAAACCACAAAATATTCAAATACTTAAATTTTATAACCAGATTACTTGACTTTTGAAAATCTCAGGAGGTGTCACGTCGTACAGCTGGCTCTCTCTAGATAAATTCTTTATGGAGCTGTTGCTAAATGCCTCGAGTAACTCCTGTATCCACATAAGATATAGTAGCCTGACTTCAATACATATTTTGCAGCTTCTTTGCTGTTTAATCACCAATGTTAAGAGCATGAGGGTCAGTTAGTACAGCTAATAAAGAAACTAAATTTTTTTCAAGCCTAGACTTCTTTAAAATTAAAACAAATTCAATGTTCCTGTAGGAAGTTGAAGGTTCATGGAAGTCAAGCAGACAGACAACAGTGAGAATGTTTTTGCAAGCCTAAGCAAAGACTAGGGATTCAGAGCTTAGTCTGACCATGTCCTCAGTGATGCTGTCTCTTTTCAGAACAGAACCAACATCTGTTAAAATGAAATTCTGACTTTTGTAGGACAAGAAGTAATGGATTTAAACTAGAGAAGGGTAGATTCAAATTCCATTCCTAGTATCTTAGGAAGAAGCTCAATACTGTGCAGGTGGTGAGGCACTGGAGCAGGTTGCCCTGAGAACTGTGGCTGCCCCATCTTTGGCAGCGTTCAAGGCCAGGCTGAACGAGGCTTGGAGCAACCTGGTCTACTGGAAGGTGTCCCTGCCCATGTCAGGAGGGTTGGAACTGAATGAGCTTTAAGGTCACTTCGAACCCAAACCATTCTATGATTCTATTCAGATCATCTCACAGAAACCACGTTTCAATCCATTACTGAAAAACATCAACTCAGCCCTTAGTATGCCTTAGGTGAGGAGCCAGAAGCTGAGGCAGTGATCAAAAGCATTGACTGAAAATTTGTCAATAAGCAATTAACTCAAGCTTATCCTATCAATCTGATAAAGGCAGAGAGTGACCATACTCTTGTGCTCTATTGCAGCTACGCGTAAAGTGAATGATCAAGTTGACAAATTCTCATGAGACCCATATATCTAATATATGCACAGAAATAAAATGCTAGGGACTTCTGAAATATGCTGTTGGTGCATATGTTTGAATATTGACACACAAACTGTTGAGATATGCTTTGGACAGGTAGACAGTGAGGTGAGTTAGCAACTGGCTGCACTGCTTTGTCCCAAAGGGTTAGGTCTGTTTTCAGCCCTACAGACTTAGGGCCAGTTGTTAGTCAAGTTCCTCAGGGGTTAACACTGTTAAGTATTTTGCTTAAAGAACTGGACTGTGGCATAGATTACAGTCTCAGCAATGTTCACAGGGTGTTAAGAGAAACACTTTAGATACTTGAGGAGAGGGTAGCTATTCAGAGGGACCTTGACAGATAAAGATAGAGGCTTTCAGAAACCTCAGGTATTTCAACAAAGTGAAATGTGAAGTCCTGCCTGGAGGGTGCAATAGCGCACACTGGTAGAGGCTGGAGACTGACTGAACAGAAAAGTTTCTTGGAGCAGAACCTGGGAGCTGTGGTGGACGAGGAGCTAAACACGAGTCTGTGGTGTGCCCTTGCAGCAAAGAAAGCTAACTGCATACTGGGATGTATAAGTAATGATACAGTCGATATGCTGAGGAAGTGATTATCCTCCTCATTCAGGCCACACCTGCACTACTGAGGAGCCCAAAAGTGGAGGCAGTACAAGACAAACATTGACATCTTAGAGCAATACCAGCAAACACCTAACAAGATGATTGGGGCATAGAACACATGACATAGAGAGGCTGAGGGAGATGTTTGTCCAGACTTGAGAAAGCTCTGTCTAGCTTTTCATGCTGGCTATAGCTCTCTAATGTGAAGGTGCAGAGAGGGTGGAGTTCAGCTCTTCTCATGACAGAGAAAGAAGCAAAAGACATAAGTTAATATAAGTTCTGTATTTATATTCCAGGTAAGGTACTAGTGCTTTTTGGTCTCAATGGGACCAGTTTTTCTATTTGTATTTCTTAAGTATTGGCAATAAAATCTGTATTATAAAGGTGCCACTCAGCAAGAGTAAGGCAACCAGAACCTGATCTTTGATTGAAGAATGTTATTTACTGTAATTACAGTTAACTTTTCTTTTTTGAAGCACAAAATCGAGAAGTTTTGTGCAATCTCATGATAATATTCACATAAAAAGGACAACTCAGACCAGTTGGATTTATGAAGTTATCACAGTTCAATTAAGCTCTGGTCAAATGTAGGTATTACTGAGCTAAATTAAAGGGTAGATACAAAAATACTTCCCCCCCCCCCCCCCAAAATAATGCGTTCCACCTGTAAGAAAGAGGCCTTGTCAAGGAATAGTGGGCTCAAGCATAGCAATCATGTCTGTATCACAGGGATACTATTACCTTGGGAATCAAAGCAGAAAAGTCTGCTTTTAAAGCTACATCATGTATGCATACAGAACAAAGAAGGGATTGAGCTTAAATGCATCTCTGTTCAAGGATAACCTCCAAGACCAAGAAAACACTGCTGAACTCTCTTACTAGGGGCTCCCATGAACTCTTCCTTCAATAGTCTTTATCATTGACAGAAGGAAATAGGAAGCACATCTACAAATGTGTGGCTCTCCTGATAAATTATACAGATGTCTAGGATTCACCTGGCACAAAATAAAATGACATTTTTGATCCTTTGGGTTTGCTCTAGCATCCTGTGCGTGTGATCCATTAGAACACTATTTCTCTCCCTCACATCTAGTACATGCCCCAAAGGACTTTCTCCTGAAAATAACAGACCTTTCCATACAGCAGTGTGTGTGCAGGCAGGGTTGCTTTACTTTTGTATTGTATAAATATCTTCCTTAAATACTGTTATGTGCATAGGGTGTACTTCATTTTTGCTACAGAACGAATGTTTCACATCCAGTTCCTTCCCCTTTCCATTTATGCGCAAGCAGCAAACAAGACACCAGCCACATGATTTTTATTCCTGACTACAAA
Organism: Pezoporus occidentalis; assembly: GCF_034315485.1. Classification (NCBI taxonomy): domain Eukaryota; kingdom Metazoa; phylum Chordata; class Aves; order Psittaciformes; family Psittacidae; genus Pezoporus; species Pezoporus occidentalis. Next base: position 966,093 of record NW_026913652.1, on the reverse strand, counting down.
GACAGTTTTTACTTTGCTGCTGCTGACTTCTTCAGTTGCAGTGCTTGGAGAACTCCTGCATTGTGTTCCATAAAAGATAAAACACATGTCATCATCCCTGCCACACACACACGCGCACATACACACACACACACACACATATTCTGCCTCCCTGTGCCTGCACAGAGTCTGTGCAATATTACCACAGGAGCACCTCTTCCTTCTGTCCACCACCAGCTTTAGAATCCCTACTGTGGGGTAGTACAAGTTTCATCTTTGCATGTATCTGCATTTTTAACATATACATGATTGTCATGCATCAAATCAAAGATGATTTCCTTCATGAATAGGTTTGCATGGGGAGCAGGCCAGATGGTTGCATTTGAACTTAATTTCTCTGACAATCATGTGGGAAAAAACTATTATTAATCCCAACTCATCATTCTGGCTATTTTAAGGCATGTTTGTCTCCTTGTTATTGGCTTTGCAAGGAATCCCTGCTTCATCTATTCCAGGCATAAATTGGAAGTTTTATTTACCAGTTGTCTGTGCTCAGGAGGGAAACTTCTTTGCACCAGATGAATACTACCTACCAGAAATGAAAATACACATACTTGGAAGATAGGCATAGGTAGCTTCCCTACCTATGTTTAATCCTCTGCTGGAGCTACTCATGCAGCAAGGTAATTTCTGCCTCTAATATAAATGAGGAGAACCATCTTTAATTCAGGGAAACTGCTCCAGAAGAACATAGATATCTGGGACACTTTTTCGAGGAAGGTAGGATGGATGACTTTTGGACTACTTCCATCTTTGTTAAAACGGAAAATATATCCTAGATAACATCTAGTCTTTTCAGAACTTGCAAGTACCTATGACCAAATACACTGAAGCATCAAGAACTGGGATGAAAAAAACAATCTTTATTCCTATAATCTTTCTGAGGTTGGGTAATTGGAAATACAAACTTAGGAAAAGAAATTTGAGCTAGCTGGTATTACTCAAATGCAGTGGTATGACTCACATGACTGGATATTAAACTCATTGGTTATAGATTATTTAAGAAAGACAGCAGGGATAGTATATGGTTTAGAGTTACAAATGATTCAGAAATACAGTACGTTGATTGTATACTAAATTGTGCATTCAATTATAAATCACAAAACTAGATAATGCTAAGACAATGCAATACACTATTGAAAAAGTTGAGAAAACAGAAATAGCAGTGTCCCTGCTTGTTAAAACTTCCAGGAAAAAATGTATCCGTCTCCAGAATATCAATTTAGGAGGTTTGTGTGATGTGTGAGTACAAGTAGATCAATTAGATGTAGTTATACAGGTCCTTTCCGTATGTGGAAATAGAATGCATTTCTGACTAACATACATACTGGGTACTTTAAAGGAGCCAGTCTTTCAAAGCTGAAGACAAAAATTGAATAAGTAGCAGTATTTAAGTACAAAGAACCATGAGGAATTACCTCTGCTGCTGTGTGTTCTTGCCAGTGTCACAGCAACCATGTTCTTCAGTTAGTTAAGCATGCTTCACCAAAATGTCTATTGCAGCTACTACATACGTTACAGGCCTCAAAAAAATACAATGGTTTCTGCCAATCTGATATGGGTGGAAATTCTTTCTTAACTCTTCATTTTGAGTACTTGAGAAGATATTAAGACTCTGTAAGGCCTATAATACTAATGGTACCTTCCAAATAACCCTCCTGTAGCTGTAGTCAGGAAGAAGTAGAAGTATTTATAGGAAGGCACTCTGCCTTTTCTGCAGCTCCTAGAAGATGAAGAAAGAAGAAACTATCTCCTGCAGCACAAAGGGATCCATAGAACTCCTGTAGAAATCCTGGGAATGACACAGTTTGGTGTCACACCAAGAACAAACCTGATCAGGAATCCTTCAAACCGGGGAAAAACATGAAAGGTATTTGGAAACTAGTAAAGAAGGCTTTCCTAGATGCTTCCAGCTGACAATCATTACTGAAGGCAGCTATAATTATGAAAGTAAACATCAAGTGGAATGAAGGTGCTTGTAATAGCTGACTATATATGTGACTAAAAAACACTGGACCATCAGAAAAAAATAGTCTTGGATCAAAATACAGGAAAAGGAAAGGGGAAGTCAAAGAAATCACTAAAAATCCATGGAAACTAAAATAAAAGTTGAAGGGATGGAATTACTTGAACCTGCTGTACAAAAAAATGTTAGCCAATAGTTATAAAACTACTGAGCATGTTAGCTGGTGATGGCCACCAACAGGATAATTGATACATCAATGTTTTTGTATTGAGCTTGGAATTAAGTTGAATTTGGAATTCATCTCCAGCAAAAAATACATAATTTTTATTCCAAAAAAGAATGAAGAGGATCTTAAACGCTCTGTAAAATGGATTTTTGTAAACTTGCAAAATGGCAAGCTAACATCAACCACAGCCAAGATCATGGAAAGACTGTTCCATCAGAACTATATTACAATATTATACCACAATGAATGCAAAAAATCTTGGCTCATGGAAACTCTGGATAGCTGATATATCAGAAAAAAAGTATCTGTGAAAGGAAAATGGGTGTTTCTAATAGGATCGGTTCAGATTAAAATTTGATGAAAACATGAACTACTAGCAATATCTGCATTTATTAATATAATTCACTGGAGGGGTAAATGAGATGTAAACTGCTACTTAAGATATATTCATTTTGGTAGCATCATTTTAACACAGCTTATAGCTGTCTCATGTACCTAGAAACACAGCCTGCAAGGCACACATTTAAGGTAGAATACTGTATCCTGGAAAGCAGCAACACTAAAAAGCATATTAAAACATGTGCTGCCTGTGAAAGAAGTTAAATGCAATTCTCAGAAGCATTAGCAGGAATCCTGAAGGTGGGAGTGGAGAAGTAATTTCCAACAGACATTACAGGGCCTCTCACTGGAACAGTCTTCCTGGATGCTGACAACTCGGAAAATTTTTTCAACAAACCAGCAATAGTTATTCAAGGAATCATGCTGAAGGACTGAGGAAACTCAATTTATTTTACTTGTTTAAAAGATATAGTAAAACAGGGGGCCAGAAAACTTTGCAGTAAGATCAGAGACTTGGGTGTGAGAGCATGGTATGTCATGAAAGATGCAATCTGTCCAGGCTTACAGTGCATGAAAAATGACATGAACTCCCAACTTGTGAAAACAGGATTTTTAAACTATTTGTTATTTTCTAATTTTCTGTTGGAAGATCAAAATAATCGATGGATTTTTAGCTGGAACAATTTGAGACAAAATCTTCATACTCCATGTAAGTTTCAAAGGAAGATCCTTCTGACAGTGTCTCTTTAGTTTAGAAAGAAAGTATATACTTTGATAAAACCCCAAAGAATATTTTTTGCCCCATATTCTGGGTTTGAAAACATGGTAAATTTCACGAGCCTTCTATCTTTTGAAGTTTCTTGTCACGCATCTTGAGAAACAGAAAAGAATTTTAGTGAACAGTTGGAGTATAACAAATTTTGTATCCTGTTAGTACTTTTATTTAGAACTTTCACTCTTAAAAACAAAGCCTTCTATTAAATGAGTTAAAGAAATGCTCATCTTCTGATTATTTAAGATAGAAATGGTGAGGGAGGTTGAGTCAAATTTGTTTCTCGGATACAGTGGCATAAATTCAGGATTGCTTCAGTTACAAATGAAGGTAACTGACAGCAGTATTCTGCTTATCATGTTTCTGCTTCTGAGAACTTCACATACCTCATAAGCCATGAAAGCCTGCTTGAGATGTTTTCTTAGAACGTTTAACTGCAGAAATATAAAAATATAAGCCTATGAAGACATTAGTTGTGTCCTTGTGAGGGATTGCAGAAAAAAAAGAACACAAATTCTTCCTGAAAATTGTTTCCTGTTGGAATTCACAGTCCGAGACTATGGAATATATTCTGTGATGACTTTAAACTGTGGCTTCTTTTGGGTTTGGTGAAAAATGCAAAATTTGCTGTTTAACTATTTTCCTTTTTATATTATAGTGAAGTTTCTTGTTTAACATCTGCATTATCATATTTACCACTGCTTATTTTCTGTCCAGTGTGAAAAAAATACATATGTGATCCTCTCTTACTTTTTTAAAGCATGTGTTTTTAGATAAATAAAGGAAAAAAGACACATTCATTTTTTAAAAATTATGAAAATTCTCATTAGTAACCTTTTATATTGAGATAACAGGAGGTTTTCCTGTGTAGGAAATACCATAAAAGAATCCAGGAAATATTATCCGCTGAGAATGCAATCACATGATTCCCATGGGGAAGGAAAAAGCCTGGTTGTTTAAGGTCACAGTTCAAGGGACAGAGCAGTTGATCTCCATATCCTATCAAAGGTGGGAGCTTGAATAGAGCTAGTCAGATATTCTAAAATTATATCACAATGACAACATGTGATTGATGGTTGGGCCACAAGACTAAGTAAAAAACCTGTGTATTACGTTATTCCTGGGGAAAATGGCAACACAAATTATTGGTAGTGTAGTATGCTTTATATGAATTTTGTTAAATGAGAATTGATATTTCCATTGAAAATATGCCTGCTGATCATGTTCAGCCAGATCTGTAGCTGGTGGACAACAGTACCTTTCTATGGAGGCCACTGGCACAGATTTTCCTGGATCATGAAACTATGATCATTTTTTGGATGTCTACAAAGAAAGGGATTGAGGAGACCTCTCTTCACTGCATAGCCTCTTTTCCAGTATCACTGCAGTGATTATTTCAAAGCACTGCTATCTCTGAAAGTTGAAGTTTGATTCATGCTTATTTTCTTAACCTGGTACAAGTTCCTCCTCATCCAGAGGCAAAACTGATGTATTTGATTCCAGTTCCTTTCTTGGTCATTTAAAATATTTGTGGAGGAAGAAAGAAGGAAACTCAGAGTAACCAATGAAGTGTGATAGTCCATGCAGGAATAGATTGATCCCTGCCACATCTCACAGCCACTAAATGCCTGTTTCCATAGAATTAAATCTGCTGAGAGCTGTGCCCTTTGCCATGCTCCTTCACCGTGTTTCCATTTCCTTTGAATGGGCATAAGAGATTAATGAAGAGATGAAAGGAAAAAAACATAACTGTAATGTTAACACCTGGAGTGAAGTATGTCAAAGAGTCAGTTTGTGATTTTAGCCAAAAAAAATGTAGTGAAAGAGGTAGAGATTTTGCCTACCTGACTAATGGGTCTGTTCTGATATCAGATACATTGGTTTGCTGGTCTCAGTTTTGATTTTTGCATAAATCCTAAACCATTTTCTTTCAGATCCTCCTGCCAGCTGTTCATGTCTTCCTGTCCCTCTTCCACACCAAGTAATTTTAGTGGTTAAAGCAGCACCTGGGTATAGGACAACAGATTCACATCTCCTCTGTCCAGCTTGGAGGAAAGCTTTGATTTCTTCCTTGTCAGGTGAGCATTTTAAATGTTAAATGGTACTGTATAAAGTGGAAACCTTACCCCAGTCTCTCCTACTGAAGGGACAGCAAAATAAGAGACTGAAGAGCACAAGATAAGTTTAGAAGAGGTATGAGAGAAGAAAATGGAAATAGCAGCCTGAAAAACTCAGATTGCCTAGTTTTCTTGGGAGGTTGTGTTGTCACCAGCACATGTATGTGTAACAATAGACACCATGATGACATTGACACCCATGCACGAATACACGTGAGGAGCTGGCCCAGTGGACAGAAAGGGGAAGAGATATAAACACAGGGGAAAAAAAGTGTATAAACTTAATCATCCATCTTCATTCCTTCTTTTCAGCATCTGAATCTTGTCTTTAAGCTCAGTGGTACCTCTGCCTTTACCTCTTACATTTGAGACTCAAATCACAGTTGCTTATGTGCAAGAAAATCATTAAGTCAAAATATTTTTAGTAGTGAGCTGAGGGACACAGCACACCACCAATGAGGAAGGGTTTATCTAAAAATAAAATAATCGAGCATCCTAGAATAACTTCCAGACTGTTTCATTTTATAAATGAGGACTACTGGCACAATGTCTGCGTCTCAAAGCATATTGTCAAATACATGCAGCTAAATAAACACTGATAACCTCTAGCCTGACAGAACATGAATAGGAAAGCCTATGCTGCAACACTGATTTGATATATCGTATTACTTTATTTTGGTTTTTGCAGGTGCTATTAGCAGCTTTGCCTAGTCTGAGAGGAAAATTTCCAAAAGTCACTCTTTCCCTGCCAGTACAATGTTCACATTCATGCTACAGCTTGTTTGCATACAATACTGAGTACTAGGAATGACTATGCATTGATGCATTTTTTCTTCATAGAATCATAGAATAGTTAGGGTTGGAATGGACCTTAAGATCATCTAGTTCCAACCCCCCTGCCATGGGCAGGGACACCTCATACTAAACCATCTCACCCAAGGCTCTGTCCAACCTGATCTGGAACACTGCCAGGGGTGGAGCATTCACAACCTCCCTGGGCAACCCATTCCAGTGCCCCACCACCCTTACACTAAAGAACTTCCTCCTTATATCCAATCTAAACTTCCCCTGTTTAAGTTTGAACCCATTACCCCTTCTCTTGTCACTACAGTCCGTAATGAATAGTCCACCCCCAGTATCCCTATACATCACATTCACAGATGATTAATACTGACCTTTAATTCTTGTCCCAAAGTTATTTTTAATGTTATTTATGCAAAATATAGGAAATTCAGTTCTTACAGAAAGAATCTACTCAATATTAGCAATCTAATAAATAGGAATTTATTATAAACCATTTATACAGATTCCCTCTATAATCAGTGATTTATCCATATAAAAATGCATGTAAGGCAAATTTTCTTCTAACAGATCCTGTGCTTCTACTTTGTTGATAGAGGGAAGAACTAGTCCTGATAGCTGTTCTAAACTACAAAAGCAAGGTGAGATGAATCCCAGCCAGCTAATGCTTGAGTAATACCAAGAGAAAACTGTATCAACATACAAATTATATTCATCAGCTCAGGATAAGATTGATTTTCTGTCTTTAAGATCAGTCTTTGTATAGTAAATTCCTACTGTGACAAGAAATTATATGAGAAAAAACATATTTTGAGTGGATACAGTAGATGCTTCCAAATTACCTGCTTTTTCAGCAGCAGAATCACTTTTTCAGAAGTACAACCACCAAAGGATTAGTATTATATAGACTGAAGTTGCCTCTGCAGTGTTTTGGCACTTAGAAACAAATATAGCATTAGTTTCATTCAGTTTGCAGAACAGCAATATATTATCTTAGAAAATACATTGCTAGTTTGGATTCTTTAGCTCCATAAATTCCATGAGAGCAATGGGCAATACTAACTGTCTAATTCCTTAGTGACAGTTCCCCACAAGGAGTGACACTACATGGGAAACTGGAGTATTTGTGTAAAAACTTATGTCTGCATGCACACAGGCAAATTAATTAGGCAGTGGTGTTCACACTGTACACTCCCCTTTCAACCATCTGAATGGTGATAGAGTTGAAAAGAGCATTTGGATGTGGAAATACAAATATGTAGAGCTAATTGGCACTTTCTATGTCACAGACAGTTGCAGTGAGCCACAGTGTATTTCCCATTCCACTGTCATACACTGTTCCTTTACAACCCAAAAGAAGCTGATAACATAAACACATCCTTTTCCCAAATGCTTGGGTTGTGTGTGATTTAACCTTTAACTCCTGCTTGTTGTTACAGGTTAGATGTCAAATATTTCTTGCAAGCCTTTGGCAAGGATTTGAATATGTTTTCATCACTGTTCCCCTAAGTAATGTGAGCTGCAGTTGGAGAAGCATCACAGCAAGTTCTCCCTACCCCCATCCCTCCGGGCACTTCCTCCAAGCTCAAACAGGAAAGAGGGGACAATGCAGAGGGACCAGCAACAGGCTCACAGTAAATCTGCAATTACTTGAAATGTCACTTCCTGTTTTTGAAGCCTACAGAAGAATAAATACCCTCCTGGTCCATGCTGTGAAGCTGAGGGACCCTGGCATGTGCACTCCCACTGCTGCTAGGGCCGGGGGCAGCAGCAACACAGACCCACTGCTTGGCCAAACACCCCGATACTTCAAGGGGTAACAATCGATCTTCCTCTAGGGGAATATAAATGCTATTTGAATTGTGTAAATGGGATTTTATCAACACTACTTTTGCCTTAGTAAGCTGGCATTTGAGGGGAGAGTAGTTTATACACATATTAGAGCCAATTTCCCTGCCAATCTGTATGGAGTTCAATTTGTCAGAAGTCTTGATCTATGGCGGTCCCTGCTACATTGTCCCTTACAAACACCTGGGTAACGGTTTTCAGTAGATCCTGAAAAATATCCACCCACACAATGCTCCCTCTAATGTTTGGTGTATTTTTTTTCCAGCTTTATGCATTCTCCAGTCTGGTTTATCGCAAAGACAACCCAAAATGGGCATGAGCATAGGTTGCAAGAGGGGCAGGAATGGGTTAAATCAACACTAGCTTAATAGAAAGCTACTTACAGAACTGTGGTGTTAGTGTAAAGGATATTTCAACTCTGTAAGCAGTGCTGAAGCTGTTGAATCAGAATTTACAGTAAGTTTTGGTATCACATGAATGCTTTTGCAACTCCATGTGTTTGTAGACAAAGTTCTGTTCTTTTGGAGAATGCAGAAGAAAAATACTGCAAAATACTTCTTTACACCCCTAAGAAATACAGCGAGGTGCAGTTCCATGCCTAGCTGATTGTGCCTTGCCAGATTCAAATACACTGCATCCATAAAGTAATACACATGCATGTTTAGTTTCAACCCATGAGCTGAGAATGTCAGATGAAGTGTAAGGGGAAAGCCAGTACTGCTGGTTTTGAAAGGCTGATGGTGGAAAACGTGTTGCCAAAGAGAGCGGATACTGAGTAAAGTCAGGAACTGTTCTGCAGAGTGAGCATGTATCACTCACCGCCTGAACTGTTTTCAGAGAAAGAAGTACTTCAAGAAAATTGCTTAAAATTCTCCAGAAGTATTTGGAAATGCTTTCTGGATGTTTGTCCTGGAAAACCCTATTGAACCCAGAAATTCACCAGAAGTTTTAAGCTGTTGCTGTTCTCCTTATTTATATTTGCAACTTGTTGCTTTTATCTGTATAGTCACTGAATAAGAAAAACAAACACAGGGATCATATGAAAAATCATTTGTGGGGTTTTCTTATTTGGTTGGGTTTTATTTGTTTCTGGTTTTGTTGGGGGGGGGGGGTCGTGTTTTTGGGGGGGGGGGGCTCACTTTTTTTTAGAACATGGCTGATTTTCTGCTATCAAAATGGCACAGGAAAGAGTAGCTGGAAAACTGCCTGGCAGAAAAGTACTTGGAGGTGTTGGCTGACTGGCTGAATATGAGCCAGCAGTGAGATCAGGCATCCATGAAGGCCAACAGCATACTGGCCAGTATCAGCAATAGTGCAGTAGCAGGACCAGGGCAGTGATCATCCCCCTGTATTAGGCACTGGTGGGGGTGCACCTCGAATCCTGTGTTCAGTTCTGGGCCCCTCTCTACAAGCAAGACATTCTGGTGCTGGAGCAGGTCCAGAGAAGGGAAATGGAACTGGTGAAGGGTCTGGAGCACATGTGTGATGATGAACGGCTGAGGGCACTGGGGGTGTTTAGTCTGCAGAAAAGGAGTTGAAAGGGGACCATATTGCTCTCTCCAGCTACCCAAAAGAAGCTTGTAGCAAGATGGGGTTAGGTCTCTTTTCCCAAGTAACAAGTGATGGAACAAGAGGAAATGACTTCAAGTCAAGCCAGAGCAAGCTCAGATTGGATATTAGGAAACATTTCTTCATGGAGAGGTTGCCAAGCATTGGAACAGGCTGTCCAAGGAAGTGGAGCAGTCACCAACTCTGGAGGTACTTAAAAGATGCGTAGATGTGGCACTTAGGGACATGGTTTAGTGGTGTGGACTTGGCAGTGTTAGACTAACATCTGGACTTCATGATCTTTTCCGACCTAAGTGATTTTGTGATTTTATGATTCTATAAAACATGCTCCAAAGCCAGTTCAATTTCTGTTCCAAGGGAGCCCAAATAGGAACCTATGAGCTTCCTTCCCTAAGGGCAGACACTGGGGCACACCCCAGCTCCTTCCAGTTCACCTGTCTGATTAACAAACACCCACTAAGGTGCCTGCTGGGACCCCAGAGCTGCTAAATTCACGGTAAAGTTCCCTGCATGTCTGGAAGCAGCCCAAAAAGGCTGCTCAGTGAGGAAAGGTAAGCTGGGAACTAAGGGCAAAGTGAGACAAGCAAGACTATGGCCTTGCAACTGTAGTCCTATCCCACAGCAACAAAACAAGATGAGCAGGAAAGTGATCCGTGCCTTTAAGAATTGGAGGCCTTCAAACACAAACATCCTTCCATCATACTGTTTTCCTCAGTTGACCTATTTTGCAGATAGATGACCAAGGCAAGCGAATGAGGCTTCCAGAGGGGACAGCCAGGTGGGACTGATACAGAAGTCCAGGGACTTTTCTCCTTCACTTATATTTTCAGCATTTTGGGGTTTCACTCCATGCTTAAATGAAATGAAATTTCAGAATATTAAATCCTACAAAGCATGAATATCCTTACAATAAACTTTAAATTGTATAACCACTACAGAAATGTATCTGAGACTGCTTGGAATTGGAGTCACATGCCATGGTTTGCATTCACATGTTAATATTTTCTACCCTATGACCATGTTTTAGTCCACTTTTGTCTTAGGTAGAGAGTTAGTCCATTCTACCAGTATTCCTCTGATGCTGTTAGGCTAAGGCTTCTCCTTGTGGGACAGATGGTCATGTTTTAAATATATCCATGCTGAGGATTTAGGATGAATAAACCCCTACGTCTACACCTGTGCAGCTTATGATGACAGCCATAATAATCACAGCAGAGGTGACTCTATCAGAAAATATTCAATATTGTATACTTCTGAAATTCAACCTAGTCATATAGGAATAAAAATGGAAGTCTTGGAGACATTCTAATGGCCTTTTTTTTTCCAAAATGGCATAATTTTTCATGAACCACTATTTCTGCCAAAAATATTTAAGGGTTTTTTTGGAAGCCTGCATTGTTTCTTGCCAGTTCATCTGCTGACCCTGGAAGTTCTGTGGTCTGAGACAAACTTATCACCAAGATCACATTGAAGTTAAGGATGCCATAAAGTTAAGGTTTCCATATTCCGCATTAAGGAGCTGGAGCCACAGTTCTGCTGAGGGCTCTCAGCATCAGAAGTTAGCTGCAAAACCCCTGTGAAAAGGTTTGTAATATGGACCCAAGTGTTTTGAGAACCTTAGCTGGTAACCTAGAAAACCGTGAACCCTCACCATGTTAGAAACTTCTGCTTCTTACTGCAGGATCCTTCTGCCCTGGCTTACTCAGCTAGGACTCCAAATCAGTGGGAGATCAGAGGGGCACCAATTGTTTCTGGTTCCTTTAGAAAAATATGAAATAAAACTAAAAAAAAAAAAAGAGATAGATTTTTCCATAACTATAAAACTCAGAAATTTATTGTCTGAAGAGAACATCATAATTTCCAAAACATTTTTTATTATTATAACTATGATTTCCTAAGGACAAGAAATATTACTTGAGCCTTTAATGGCTTATATACTTTAGACTTCAGGGTTTTTTTATTGCTGTTGACTGGCAAAAGCAGTTATACATTGATATTTAGGTACCCAGTATGGACCTGCTCAGATCCCATGAGTTCCACAATTTTACATTGGAATCACCCATGTTGTTCCAAAACAATAAGAGGTACATAAAGCACTTGAAAATCAGAAACAACTAAAATAAATACTGAACAACTTATAGGATGTTATCCTTTGGCTGACAAATCTCTCAGAGGACATAATTTTGAAAGTCAGTCAGCTAAAAACACGTGTACATTAGGTATAAGAGCAAGTTGGTGTATTTTCCCTCTAATTCTCACTACTTTTAACACATGTACAAATATCTGGGAATTTATGGAGATTGTTCTTACCTACTGTGATAATAAAGAGTGGGTAATCCCATCCACTGGACCTAACAACCTGTAAGCTTCTGTTGCCACTGGTGTGGAGCAAACTAATAAAGGTTATGAACTGGAGTGCTCTGTAAGGTAGTCACAAACAGGCACTGGCTGTTTCCTGCCTTGATGTTATTTCAGTGTTTGCACAGTTACAATGACTACACTTCTTTGTTTTTATAGATATATTTCTTTGCTGATGCTTGGTTGCAAAACAAATACTTGAGGGAAGAAGGGGGTCATATAAGGCTAACCTTGAAGTTGAAAGTGTCCTACCCTGCAACAAATATTTGTTGTCAACATGTTGCAGTAATGCATAGCATAAGCAGGTATCAGAACCATTTATACAGGTTTTAACAAAGCTCCACCTACTTTGTGCTGCTCACATCTTTTTTTTTCTTTCCTGTAGATGAGAGAACAGATCTTTTTTTTCTTTTTTTTTTCTGGAAAGTCCATATAGTACCTTGACAAGATATGAAACTTCTTGATTTCAAATGGTCATCCTTTGTTGTCATGTTTCCTTGATTTTTTTAGCTGGCTGTCGCAGCTTGATCCAGTCTCCTTGTAAGCAGGGGCAAAACTGGTGCTCTGCATTGCACAGCAACTGCAATATTGTGATCAATATAAGAGCACCCACAACACCTGTAGGTACTAAAGACAGGATCTAAATTCTTCATTATCGCTTATCTGACTTCTATACTGGATATACAGGAAGCTTCTGAAGAATCTGAAAACAAGAGCTAAAGTGTACCTGTCTGATACAAACTGTAACCTTTTGACCAAGAGTCTTTGAAAGACTTTTTATTTCTTATTACATTGTTCATTTCAGACTAACTAGGCTACCCAACAGGTATTATAACTGGGAGGAAATGCAGAGATTTTAACTGAGAGAACCATCCATTTCTGTGGAGTTGGTCAAACCAGAGTTCATAATTTCAGACATTCCCTTAAGACTATATGATCACCTTTCAAAATCAGAAGATTTAGAAGACTTGGTGATTTCATTATGAAGGCCCAAAGTTTAGCAACACATTTTGTACTGGTTTCAAACAGATGGGGGTGGCTTCTGAGATTTCAACATATTCTGGAGAATATCCAAGTCCAGTCATAAACATGAACAAGCAGATTATATGAATTCCGTAAATTATTAAAGGTCATCATTACCCAACCTTTCTCCTCATTTCCATTTCCTTTTCACAAAAATAATGTCTTTGTTATGAAAAACTTTCAAAAGTATAGGAATGTGAAAACTTGCCAGCCCAAATCTGTTTAATAAAGTAGTCATGGGTTAAAATCCAGCTACATTGTAGTTCATGGGGCAGACTGAATAGTATCTAATAAACACTTTTATAAAGAACAGTCAATCACAGCAAATAACGTACCTTCTGGAAAGTGCAATTTGTTTGTCATTAGTTCATATTAGCATTAAATATTACATACCTTGAAACTGTAAAAGTGATTTTAAATGACACCTGCAGTAGTATGACCAAACTTCTGCTGGTCACTTTGGGAATATGGCTCGTCTATTTCACATTATCTTTTACATCAACAAAAAATGCAAACTCCATCCAAAACTCTCATATAAGTAGTACATTACCTTCCTACTTTTTTTCAGCTGCTATCTAGTTGATCCAGGAGTTCTTAATGCACTTAACAACTAACTTCTGTAGACAAAGCAGACTCTTTTTTTTTTTCAATAAAACTGGAATTATCAGCAAAGACAGAAATTTGAAAAGTTCTTGGCAAAATGGAGTATGAGGAAGCCCTCACGTGATGTAACTCAGCATGGCTCAGTTGAAATCATAGCTGAGAACCTTTATAGCTCAGTGAAGATTTAAAACTAATGTCTCAGAATATACATAGCCTTATGCAGACTATTAAAATGTAAACTTTTTTTCAATTTAAACCCTAATATGGGTTTATAGTAAACTGCTTAACTGATATTAATGGAGTTACATGTTTTTTCTAGGCATAACAAACAGCTGCTGTTCTTTCATGGTCTCTTGAAAGCACTGAAGCTTCATCTAGTCTAGTTATGAAGTTACAGTGGTTAGTTTATGCCTATATTTTTCAGTGAAGGCACATTGCAGGCTTTGCCATTGTACTAGCTTTGTCCTGTCTCACTGGATCTCATTTCAGCAAGCATATAAGTTAAATGACTTACAGTCCATTGCTAGCAACCTGTATAAAAATGCATGTGAAATGCATGAGGTTTCCTGGGCTTGCCATTGCTTTGAAGAGGTGATCTGACCAGTACTGAGAGGGGGCCTATTGTGAAACGGAAAAAGATTTAAAAATACATACTCCATGTACTGTAGATTTTATTTCCTCAGTTCTGGCATTGGTAATACTCTTCAGGAAACTAAATGATGTCATTTCCTTTCTACAGGCAGGTTACATAAAGGCTGGAATAAAGCCACTTCAAACAGCCTTCAAACAGATGGCTGTGTGTATAAATGCCAGAAAGTGAGAGCAGCCACTTGCAGTAAAAAATGTCACCCCACACATGGTATAATGTTTATTTTACAGCCTCTTATGGATTTACATGGCTTATTCTTCTAATTTTTCCAGGCACAAATCCCTTAGGAAGCTGCTGTAGAATACCAGAGTAAAATAAATTAAAATTATATAAATAAAATAAGTTGAGCAGAACAAAGCTTAATGTCTTAATAGGTAGCGGCCACAACAGAAAGCAAACACAGACAGATCCCAATATCAAATGTTTCATTTGTTTAGTTACTCTATGACTGAACTTTGAGTAACAAACCTAAGAAAACCCAACCTAGCTTAAAGGCTTCATAAAGCTTCATAAGGCACTTTAATTGAAGGTATAATAGCTGAATCCATGTATATGTAAATACAAACCTATATTTACTGTAACAAAAGAATACCAATCCATAAAGTGATGAGCTAAGGCCAGATGCTGTACTCTGCCTCATAGTGAGGAAGAACAAACAGAGTTTCTAAGTTGGTCCTTAGAAACCCAGCCATAAGAACAGAAGTCAGTAGAACATGATTAACCTTCCTAGAAAACCTCCTGCACAGGACTGTCAGCAGGTGGAAACTGCAGTGGCACACATCAGAAAAGAGAAGGGAGACTGAATAGAAGGAGGGAACATCCTACAGGATGCACTGTCACCCATGCTAGTAGATCTACAGTCATAGGAGGTAATGCAGCTTCTGGAGATAATGCTGCTTCTGCTTGTCTTTCACATGTCCCTCCTTACATTTTGCCGTGGTGGGATGAGAAGCAGGCAATACCGGTGGGTCATCTGCAGCATCTAATAGTGTCAGGAACAGACTCAAGGATGCTCTGGAGTGATAGGCTAACATGGAAGAATCAGGGAGCTCATCTCCAGCTGTTACAAACTCCCGCAACATTTTCTAGCACCACAATCTTCTGGCTTGATAAAACCATGCACTGAAAATAGTGGGTGGGATTTTTCAAAAGAGTTTGACATGTTTTGACTGTGTTAAAATCTAACGCAATGGGAGAAGTCCCTTACTTCAAAAGAAGTGGCAGAAGGCCAAAGCACAGCACTTCTGAATTTTCTATCCAGGCAGTTTCGAGGCTATTTTCTTTCTTGCCTGCATTACAGGCAAAAATATTGCCCTAGCTGCAGAACTGTGCCTCCAGTATCATGCCTCTATTATGTGAAAATTCACTTCTTGATGTGACAGACTGTTTTCCCTCAGGTGGGAAAATCAGTGACAAATTGGTCTGGGAATATATCTACAGTTTAACTTGTTTTATTCATTCACTGCAGCCCAGTAATGGAGGCAACCACAAACACATTACAGGCAATTTCCTTTTTAAAAAATTTCCACTCATACAGAAATGTCCAGTTCCCAGGAAGCTTTTCTGTCCCAAGAGTCTCTTTGAAATGCAGGAAATAAGTTAAAAGGAAAGGTTCTGCTGGATTCTGCAGCTTATTTCAAGGACTTTTGCATAACAAAACAATACAGCATCTCAGTGTATATAGGGGCACTGCTATTTGAACTCCTGGTAGTAATGATAACACATTAAGTCTCATGATATTGCCAGGTATCATATTAAGTTTGTTGGACAAGGGTCAGTGAGATTTCCAGGGGACTGTGAAGACAGAAATCTTTCATTCCCCCTCCTTTCTCTCTATTCCCCAGCTATTACAATGTCTCAGGGCTGAGACCTGGTTTACTCTATTGCAGAGGTTGAACAAAGCAACATTGATAATGCCAGGATCCTTCTCCCAGATCCCTGGGGGCACCACATGGGCAGCAGCTTGGTGGGACTGCAAGGGAATAAAAGGCATGTTGCCTGATGGAGTATAACAAGTGAGAGAGCAGCCCATCTCCATCCCCTTCCTTCTGCATGCTCCCCAAGAAGCCCATGCACACACCAGTGTGCTGCCCTGGAGGAAGCATGCAGGAGACTGGAAACCAGGCCACAGCAGGGACAGGCAGTGTAAGTCAGAACTGGATGATGGCAAGGCAAGAAATGCAAGATAAGGCATATGACTGATATTGCAGATATCTCAGCAGTATTGATGTCAAATAACTTGCAGTCTCTTGATAGCACAGCACTTCTATGCCATGGAGTTATTGTCCAACCCTCAAAGTTGCTTGCTTGCTGAGAACAATAATCATGATTCTGTGTAAGAGTACTACAGTTGTCTAAGCCTGCTTGATTCAAACACTAGGATAACAAAATTCTGCTCTATACTACAGCAGCAAATGGGACCAACCTTACTTTAAAGGTAACGAGCCATTTTTAATACCTCAGTATCACATTTTGTCTCCTTCCACTACAGCCACACAGAAAGAACTATGCTTGAGTACAGATACATCAACAAAATAAAGTCCCAAACCTTAGTTTTCATTCTTTTTATGGGGAAAAAAAGTGGTCAGAAGTCTATATATACTACTTTGGCCTGTAACGTAAGCAATTATTACAGATGATACATAAGAACAGGGTGTTTTAATTATTTGCGGTAGTGATCAAAGCTAGCAGTATGGCATAAAGACCCTGCATAGGCCACAGTGTCGTGCTCAGAGGAGTGTCAGTATTGATGACAGGAAGGGAGAACGTATAGGGGTTGCACAGGTTTCTTCACCCTCCTCTGATTCTGTTCCACGAGAAGGACTCTGTTTAATAGTCTGCTCCAGGACTACCCATCGAGCAACAAAACCCAGTACTATCTCTTGCCACAGCTGCCAAACCAAAATTTAATCTCAGTCATTTCTGCATTTTGCCTTGTTGTTTAAGAGTGTGGGGGGAAGGTTCCTCACTCTGGGGTCATTCTGCACTCTCTGAGATGGAGACAAGGAGTCACTTGGAGGAAGGTACAAGCAGGTGCTGGAAAATGGCAGCTCATTGGTTTTTCTCATCTGCAGCACTGTCTTATTTCATCTCCAAGGAGACTGATGGCTCCTCACTGCCAATGCACCAGAGACACAGAAATCCACTGCAGTGAACCCATGAGTCAGAACTCCTCGATACAACTTGAATTGTTAAAAAAGCTAAGAACCAATACATGCTGCCGAGGAAACAAACAAACGTACCAGCCATTGCTGCAATCAAACCACGACTTTCTTACTACTATTACAAGTTCTTTACTTAAGGTCTTGTGACTGTTTGGAATGTCAAACGTCCCCATTCAGGATGTTTCTCGCCTGTATTTTGTGTGTATTTGATTGCAAAAGACCAGTTTAGAGATCCTATTACCTTAAGGTAGAATTGTGTCCTCAAATGTTTTTATGCTTCTCTTGGGCGCTGCTGCCTGAACTCCACCAAATAGTCTAATAAGTTCCATATGCCCAGTTTTTTTGAAGAACACATTTTCAAAGCAGCAAATGTTTTGACGGATTGGCTCACGGAGAGCCTGAATGCTGTTATACACATCATTTAGCATTCCACAAGGCCCCCACTGTTAAATTCTGGGAATGTGGCCAGAGTGACCTACCTAATACTGCACTAACTAGCTTAAAAAAAAAAAAAAAATAAAGAAAGAAAAAAGATAAATTCTCAGCCATAGTGCTGCACTAAAGCATATTTGGAATTTGAACATGTATTTGCTGCCCTGGTAAGTTGTGTTTGAGTTGTGTGGGAATCAGGCTGACACATAACTGGACTCACAGAATGTTTTACATAAAACTAAAAATATAGTTTAAAAGTAGCTCACACACTTCATCTAAAGCAGAAACTGGGGCCCCCATCCTGCAAGAAGTTAAACACCACCTGAGAAGTTGAGCCTCCCACACACATTGAGTTCACAAGCACAACCAGCACTACCTCAAGAACAAACCAACTCATTATGCAGCTTGACACTTCATTCAGAGCGTAGTGGAAATATTTAAGGGAATGCAGCAAACACATATGTCTGTAATTTCACTATATATTTTGAGTGTTTGCAGGACTGTGGAAAAAATGCTCACACATTTATTTTGGTTGAGGAAGTTTTCTAATTTTTTTTTTTTTTCAAAGACTCCAACCCCAACTTCTATTTTCCATCTCTTTCTCCCATGGCAATTTGTTATTGCTCTCTTCATATTCTACTCTCAGGTTAAAACATTCTGGAAAGCAGGTGAGGTTCTGCTAATTTCTTTACATAATGAAGACAGGAAACTTGAACAAACAGAGAAACAAATTATCAGTTTGGTACTGCAGGCTCTGATCCCCATGCTGAAACCAAATTATGCCATTTTTTTTCCCTGACAGAAAGAAATAAAGAAAGTAATTACAATGCATTGTTTTATTTGGAAAGAGAAACTTCCTAACCTAGCATACTCTTTCTGTGTATATAAAGCACATAAAAATTAGTATCTAAAATTAGTCCAATAAGAGAAGAAGGAAAAGCGGTGAAGAGGATATGTGGGTGCTAGGGTGCTCCGTGTCTCTGCACATATGATGAAAGGCAATGCAAATTAGTGACCCAGAAAGGTTCAGCAAGATTTAGGTTTGGGAGTAGCAATTATTAGATATGTCCAGTAGGTGATATGAAAATCACTCATATACTTACCGTATGCTATATATGGCATAACTTCTTTTACACAAGCCAATTAGATGGCAAACACAAAAAGAATGAAGTGTATGCATATGTTTGTGTGAGTGCATGTGTGTTTAAAAGCAGCTGCTTAATGCAGGCATACATGTACATCCAGTAATAAACTGGATTACCAAACCTGTGCCCCTGTCACGCCACTGTTATTAGTGTCACATCTCTAGACTTACAGATTTCACTGAAGTAATGGTTGGTCCAACAAGATCTGTTTTAGGGAGGAAATACCACCTTGCAGACTGAATGGCTTACACAAAATCTGGGGATATTTTATGGGCTGATCCTAATACCTGCTCTACTTAAATGCAGGCTCCAGATTTCTGCTGTCATTAGCAGCTGCTGACCTGTTACCCCAGAGGCTGGAATGCTGCTGGCTGTGCCTGTCACTAAGATTCTGAAGGACTGGAAAAATATGAAACTTTTGCAAACTCCTAGAAGTCTATAATGACAAATACAACATGTCTGGGACATGCTGTCAAGAATAACACACCAGCCCTGGACAAAGATCAGTGGCGGATGTAAGTATTTGTGCTAAAGTACAAAGGTATAAATGCGATGTTGAAATGATATATTTGAATAAACACAGCAGCAACAAACTGAAGGGGGCAGAACAAGGAAAACCAGTAAATTTACTATCCTATAGCTTTTGCTTCTTAGGTCTCCTTTGCATTCTACATGATACCTTTCAGTGCCTTATACAATTTACTATGTGGCTATAAAGGACAAAGTCACAGTTTTATCTGTTAAAAGACAAAGTCTTTGGCACCAATGCCAATGTCAAATACTCTTATCCTTCCCACCTATTACACATTCCCACCCTGTGCCACTCTCCTCAGTTGTGCTGGCACAGCTGTTAGTGCTGCAATGATGTAAGGTACCGTGAACCAGGCTGTAAGCAGATCTCAGTTTTAGAAACACGCCCAAAAACTGTGTTTACTTGAAGCTGGTGATCTCCTCAGTCTGATTCATCAACAGCTGCAGAAGTTGTAGTGTTGGAACATCTGAAGGGGTGATGCATTAACTGGTATAATTAAAGTAGTATAATTGCCAAAGACTTCATCTTTGAAAATCACAGCTTGCTTTCTATGTGTATTAGATGTTTGCTCTCCTAAGCAACTGATTAGTATTTCTCCTTTGGTAACTGTCTGGGAATTACTAAACCAACATATAGAGGTTCTACACATATACAACAACACTAAGGTTTTACTGTCATGTGCTGCTTTCTAAAAGTCCTGAGAAGACATGATTATAACTGTTTTTCAGCAGAAACTCAGGGTTTAGAAAGGAGATACCTCCTCTGTATCACTGATCCCCAAAGGCTGAAATGCAGAACAAGTTTTGCAAAATCATGAAAAATAAATTCAGGGTGTACTCAGGAATAAAATTCAGTGACAAAACAGATCTCATTAATCCAAATCACCTACTATCAGAATTACTTTGCCTCGAAAAGTTGAATAAGAAATAAATTGACTAAAAGGACGAACTTCAAAATTATTGTTTTATCTGTTCTGTATTATGTCATAATACAGGATTGCTTTTTCCGAGCTCAAGATCAGAGCATCCCGACACGTAGGAAGTCAAGGAAGAGGGCCAGGAGACCTGCGTGGCTAAATAGGGAATTGCTGGGTATGCTCAAGTGGAAGAGGGGAGTTTACAGGTCATGGAAGGAGGGGCTGGCCACTTGGGAGGAATATAAGGCTGCTGCTAGAGGATGTAGGAAGGCAGCTAGGATGACTAAGGCCTCCTTAGAATTAAACCTGGCGAGAAGGGTCAAGGACAGCAAAAAGAGCTTTTGTAAATACATGGCAGACAAAACTAACACCAAAGGCAATGTAGGCCCACTGATAAACGGGGTGGGTGCCCTGGTGACAGAAGATACAGAGATGGCAGAGTTACTGAATGCCTTCTTTGTCTCTGTCTACTCTGCTGCAGGCAGTCCTGAAGAGCCCTGTACCCCTGAGACCTTAGATGAAGTCAGGTCAACGGAGCTGTTTGCCTTAGTCGATGAGGAATGGGTTAGAGACCAGTCGAGCAATCTGGACATCCATAAATCCATGGGTCCAGATGGGATGCACCCGCGGGTGCTGAGGGAACTGGCGGAAGTCATTGCTAGACCACTCTCCATCATCTTTACCAAGTCTTGGGAAACGGGAGAGGTGCCTGAGGACTGGAGGAAAGCAAATGTCACTCCAGTCTTCAAAAAGGGCAAGGAGGAGGACCCGGGTAACTATAGACCGGTCAGCCTCACCTCCATCCCTGGGAAAGTGATGGAACACCTTATCCTTGGTGCCATCTTAAGGCATATCAAGGATAAGAGGGTTATGAGGGGCAGTCAACATGGCTTCACCAAGGGGAAATCATGCTTGACCAATCTCTTAGCCTTTTATGAGGAAATAACACGGTGGATGGATGATGGCAGAGCGGTGGATGTGGTCTACCTTGACTTCAGCAAAGCATTTGACACAGTCTCCCACAGCATCCTCACAGCTAAATTGAGGAAGTGTGGTCTGGGTGATCAGGTAGTGAGGTGGACTGTGAACTGGCTGAAGGAGAGAAGCCAGAGAGTTGTAGTCTATGGGGCTGAGTCTAGTTGGAGGCCTGTAACTAGTGGAGTGCCTCAAGGGTCAGTACTGGGACCAGTGTTATTTAATGTATTCATCAGTGATTTAGATGAGGGAATTGAGTGTACTATCAGCAAGTTTGCTGATGACACTAAGCTGGGAGGAGTGGCTGACACGCCAGAAGGCTGTGCTGCCATCCAGCGAGACCTGGACAGGCTGGAGAGTTGGGCAGGGAATAACTTGATGAAATATAACAAGGGGAAGTGTAGAGTCCTGCATCTGGGCAGGAACAACCCCAGGTTCCAGTGTAGGTTGGGGAACGACCTGTTAGAGAGCAGGGTAGGGGAGAGGGACCTGGGGGTCCTAGTGGACGACAGGATGACCATGAGCCAACACTGTGCCCTTGTGGCTAAGAAGGCCAATGGCATCCTGGGGTGTATTAGAAAGGGGGTGGTTAGTAGGTCGAGAGAGGTCCTCCTTCCCCTCTACTCTGCCCTGGTGAGACCGCATCTGGAATATTGTGTCCAGTTCTGGGCCCCTCAGTTCAAGAAGGACAGGGAGCTGTTGGAGAGAGTCCAGCGCAGGGCAACTAAGATGATTAAGGGAGTGGAGCATCTTCCTTATGAGGAAAGACTGAGGGAGCTGGGTCTCTATAGTTTAGAGAAGAGGAGACTGAGGGGTGACCTTATAAGTGTCTATAAATATATAAAGGGGGAGTGCCACGAGGATGGAGCCAGGCTCTACTCAGTGGCGAACAATGATAGGACAAGGGGTAATGGGTACAAACTGGAACACAAGAGGTTCCACTTAAACTTGAGAAGAAACTTCTTCTCAGTGAGGGTGACGGAACACTGGAACAGGCTGCCCAGGGAGGTTGTGGAGTCTCCTTCCCTGGAGACATTCAAAACTCACCTGGACACATTCCTGTGTAACATTATCTAGGTGTTCCTGCTCTGGCAGGGGGATTGGACTAGATGGTCTTTCGAGGTCCCTTCCAATCTCTAGCATACTGTGATACTGTGATAATACTTGTTTCAGAAGAAAAAGAAAACCTTAATACTAGATTTGAACAATAGACATTCCAGTAGCAAGCATTGCCATAATAAACCTTACACTTACCCAAAGTGTGATGCGTTCTTAAGTCTTTTGGATTTATGATGTTCTAGTGACAGGCATAGGGGAGAGAAGCTGAATCGCATGGGGTTTTAGTTCAGCTGTCTACTCAGCCATGTACAGCAATAAGCATTTTTAAGATCATCCTTTAATAAGCAGTTTTCTGTGTAGAAAAAAATCAAAGTTATTCTTACGGAATTACAGAAAAGAGCATTTCTTTCAAGGACACAGACTGCATACACAAAGCTGTATTTCAGATTTCTGGACATGGTTTTAGCTGGACTATCATTTTAAAATACTTGTTTCTTTTAAGTCCTGCATGACATTCTTTTCATGAGATTGGTTAGGTATTTTTATTGTATTTTAGCTGATAAGAATTCAGTAACCAGATATCTCCATACCCACTTAGAAATCATGAACAGTCATGAAGTATGGCCTGTGACAGCTCAGGGATTCACAGACTGCCTCAAGATGAGAATCCCCAGGATATCACACTGTTCCAGCTCTTAGTGAGATTTGTGTTATTCCCTATGGCTCATCTACAGCCATGGCCAAAGCCAAAGTCTTTCCCAGTATCAAGACAAGGCAGGAAAAAAAGAAGAGAGTTCCCCAAAACTGCTCCAGTGTGAATGTAATGTATAATTTATAGAGCAGTTTCTCACAACCCACCATAAGGGTCCTTTATCCTGTGGCAAAACCTTTGACAGGGAAAGTATATCCGCTAGAGTCCAGTTCTGATATTTTTTCCTGGTCATTCAGTTAGCCCTCTCCAACAGTCCCTCCTGAGAGATGGGAGAAAGGGTATAATAATAATGCTAAATACATTATTCTGTACTTCCTGTCTATCAAGGTTGTGTTAGTAAACGGCCAGCTGAGACACAGAGCCCAGCTGTGCTCTAGGTTTGCTACTGGGTTTGCGACTTCAAGCATATGGCCCATGCTTTCAGTTTTGCCCAACAGAGATGAAAATGCAGCTCTGTGCTACAAATTTAGTAACAATTCTTGAAGGACTACAGGATAAAATATTCTCTTTTTCTTTTAAAGACTGAATATGCATATGATGCAAAATGTAATTAAGATACATTTGAGTACCAACATAGGACATGTATGGAGCAATTATGCGTAGAGAAAAGAGCTTGACAAGGCATTTAGTTGCAAAACCTACAAGACATAATTTTGTCACAACAGTGCCCATTGTTCCTTCCGCAAATGCTGTTACCATTCTAGGAAGCCCACATCACCTTTGCTGTGGCTACATGTAGTTATTTGTAATATGCCTTGACAGTTACTAATAGGCAATGGGCTTCTAAGAAGTAACACTTAAATCTCTACCGTGTTCTCTCCCTGGTACTAAATATTTCTTCTTAAAAGAATTGCAGGCATCCATTTGAACTTGTCTGGGTATTTAAAAGATCATTTACATGTAGAAAGAATAGTACATTTTTAAATATCCTTTTATGACAAAGCAGAGAAGCTACAAGAAAAACCAAGCAGGATCTGTGTCCTCTGTGACCTGGTTTATCAGGGCGTTTACTTGGTCAAAATTTAATGTAAATAATGGTGGCTTCCTCTTGCTGACAGTCTGAGTGCTGTTGCTTGATCAGCACTAATACGGAAAAGGGTAAGAGAAAGATTAGGCGATTAGGCCACAAAGGAAAACTATGTGCGCAATGCTGCTGCAGAGCAGCAAGGACCTATCATGGTTGGTATTTTTTTTTTTGTTTGTTTTTTGTTTTTTGTTTTTTTTTAGCGTATTTAGCACTGGTCTGATCTTTGAAACCAAAAGCATGTGAAGTTACAGACACCTCATTCAGCTACCAGCACATTACATTGTCGTGTGATGATTCAAAGTGGGAGATCATTTTGAAGTGCAGAGAACCAGGATGAGGTGAGGACCATGATAACAAGCCTTGCTTGAGGGCCTCAGGGCATGGGGACCTGTGGCTGAAGGGGGCCAGTGAGCAGGACAAGCTGGTGGAGGCAGTAGGGGAGGTTGATGGCTGACCGTACATATTCCTGGAGACCTAGAACTTCACAGGCTAGCAACAAGAAACCCATGTTCCTCTGGGCACCGTGTTAGAATCACACCTGCAAAAGAGATTCCAGCTGTTACTGTGCAGGGTCCTACAAAGGTCCACTGTTATGCAGTCATGCAAACTCCACCCCAGAGGCTTTGATTTCCCTAGGATGCAATTGCTGGTCTCAAAATAGTTTCAAGAGTAATGTCAAACTTCTTCAGCCCATGTCATGGTGACAGCCAATCACACTACAAAATTTGGGTGAGCCTGAACTACTCACAATTTGTCCTTATCCCAGTGGTGACAGTGTTTAATTTTACTGCAGCAGCAAGACACATCCAGTTGCAAGAGAGTGGCCATGGAGGAACAGGAGGCATGTGGGGAGTTCAGAGGAGAAAAAGGATCAATAGAAGGGGTCAATATTATTGCAGAGGCTTTTAAAACCTGAAGCCACTTCCCCTGCCCATGATGTCCTTCCGCCTGTACACCAGTGGTTTCAAATCATAAAGTATACTAAGATAATAAAACGAATACAGGTCATGGAGGAAAATATTTTCCCAGTCACAGGAAAAGTACTACGCCTATCAAAAAATCTGCTCAGATCAACCCAAAAAAATTATGAACATGTTGTGTTTCAGCTGTTAAGTACATCTCTACTACGACTTTGCAGAACAAGGCAAGAAGTGTGTCAAGGCGTCAGGGTCAAGATATAATTACCTTATGACAGGGATCAAGAAAAGCCTATGCACAAGAAACCCGACCCCAGAGCCCAGGTGGCCTGAAGAGCACTAACCACACAGGAGCATATCCAGCCAAGAAAAGCTTTGTGCACAGGAGTCCGGGACAGAGGAGGAAGGAGCAGGCTGCTGCATGCTTATGCAAGGAGCGTGTCAAGAGAACACGACTGTGATGCTGCTTTCAGATCTCAAGTTCCCTCACAACTCCTTTCCTAAGTGCAGCATCATGGTCCTGCCAGGCCTCTGTCATCTGGCTCCCTCCAGCCCCCATACACTCTCCTTCTGCCAGACTCCTGCCAGGTGCCTGGCACTTACTTCTTCCAGACACCATCACAGTGGTCCTGCCAACCCTTCACCTTGGATGCTGGCAGTGGAAATAGGCAGAGGTCTGATACATTTTCTGTTATTCACCACCTCCCTCCCTTACACCATGGCTATTTTTGCTGAACCTGAACACTGAGCACCAAACAATAGGGCCACCACTTTACAGTTCCTTTCTCCTTCTTTGTCTTTTTCTTCTTGAGGACACCACAGCCTGCTCTGATTCTAGCCCACAGTACATGCCCTAATTGTCAGAGAGTCCCATGGTGAGAAAAATATACTAACTGATATATTTTTAATATTTTATTTGCATTTCCCAGCTGGTCATCCAGCAGCCATATGCACTGGTGCTAACAATTAAGCCTGAGTCTATTACAGCCCACTAGAAAATGCCATGGGATTTGAGTAACACAGTCAAGCCACACAGCTCTAGCAAAACTTGGCAGGAATATTCAAGCTGGTTCTCTTGCTTTCCTTTTCCTCCTCCACTTCCCTGCCCTGACTCCTTTTTTGTTAGTTTTGGAGACACTCATTGACATATGTGAATACACCACAGAAACCAATACCAAAATTCCAAGGGCTCTGGAGGAGCTGCAAAGAACACATAAAGACGCTAAGATGGGCAGCATTGTCCAATTCCACTCCCCTGCTGCTAATTACAGTAAAAATAAAAATGCAGCTCCATTCCAAGGATGGTGCTGGAGCCACAGCCATCATTCTCACTCCCCACCGGTTCCTCTATCCAATCCACCCCCGAGTCTAAGTCACCAAAATTGCCTTTAGCCGCCTTCACTCCTGGCAAACATGGCCAGATTTAGGCAGGCAGCAAGGCAGCAGCACCAGGATGATGCAATACTTCCAGGCCTCGGTACTTCAGTCATCCAACCAGTGGAAAATAAGAGGAATGAGAGAGGCAACCAAGTTTTCTCGTTGTTAAATGACATTGCCATTTAAAATGACAGGAGATACTGATACTACCCAATGCTGAAAAAGGTTTTGAGGTTACTGCAGTGACCTTTGTCAGTAGGAGGAAAAGTAACTGGCCAAGATAACAAAGCAGAAGTGCAGGAAGGAAGCCACTAGCCTAAGCCTCTTAGTTAAGCCTGCGGAACGGTTTCCACTGGATTCAGCAGAAGGAGTGTTAGTACAACAGGTCTGGAACATCTAAAAAATCCATAGATCTCATGAAGCAAAGGAGACTTTACTATTCCTGATAAGCCAGAATAAACCCTGAATTGTGGCACACTGAGAGCAGAAAGGGCAAAGCCTGCAAAGTGTAGAGTGAGAGCAGTCCAGGAGCCAGCATATCTCCCTGCTGTGATGGAGACAGGATGAGGAAGAGCTGTTCAGCTTGGCTGTGCTTGGTCATCCTTTCAGAACACAGAACTCACTCAGTGCTCTGCAAGACACACAGGGAGAGCAAGTGCTCTATGCCTTTTCCCTCCTGTCCTGACAGCACACAAGCATTACCCTAAAAGACATCTTTCACAGCAGTGTGAGGTCTCAGTTTAGCATGGTATACTGGAATACTACCTGGATGCTTTAAAATCAGGAAAAAAGGCCATATATGTCCACAGGGAACATCAATGTTTAATAATGCATTGGTGTTAGGAGACCCAGACTTCAAAATTTCTCAGGATTTTCTTTTGTTCACCTATCATAGTACAACTTCACAGCAGAGAAGTACAGCTACTGAAAGACTTAAATAGATATTTCAGCAGGGAAGATAACATTAATACTTTGTTCTAACATTAGAAAAAATGCACTGATATCTGTAGTCATTTCCTCTCAAAATGGCAGTTTGCACCTTGCTATTTTGCTGCTTTTATACCTGTTTGCAGATTCTGCAAAAAGTATTCTGGAACTTTTTGTACAGAGTCCTTAATTGCTAAACTGCTATCAGAAGAAATAGTCATCTGCTGCACACATTATTTTAAAAGAGTAAAAAGAATTTTATGAAATGCTTTTTCTGTCATGAAAAGGATTTTGTGACTCAGCCAAAGGCATGCAGGACACTGATATTTATCTTATTT
Organism: Pezoporus occidentalis; assembly: GCF_034315485.1. Lineage (NCBI taxonomy): Eukaryota > Metazoa > Chordata > Aves > Psittaciformes > Psittacidae > Pezoporus > Pezoporus occidentalis. The sequence continues at coordinate 938,262 of NW_026913652.1, read as the reverse complement.
CATTTAATGTTATCCAACCACATCATTATGCTGGCCGCTGAAAAATAAAAAGGAATGTCTTAGGAGAGTTGGCACAACATGCCCAGTAGAGAGTGTTCTTCCTCTTGTCTACCGGAAAGAATCTCTTCTTAAATATTTAGAAAACCAAATCTTGTATTATTTTTAATAGTTGTACTTATGCTAGCCTCAGGAGAGAAAGGGAAAAAAAAGGGAAAAAAGAGGGAGAGAAGGAAAGAGGCAAAGACAGAACAAAGGGAACATTTTAAGAATATAAGTAAGAAAGGTAGAATAAAAAGATATAAAAGTGAGAAAATCAAGTTTGTTTTCCAATACCCAAATGCCTGGTATTTTTTTTTCACATTTTAGTGTTTCTCACTGACTTGATGGCAAAACAGACACCTTGGATCACCTTTAAGACACAAGTCGTTCACATCTGAGTAGAAATTATTTAAAAATAAGAAAAAATAGGAAACTGGTTGAAGACCTGAGAAAAACAAGCCTGGTGGCTCAAACAGTAAGATGATTACAGTAATGTTCTATGGCTATGCCAGGCTTTGAGTCTATATCTGGAAGGCAGGGAATGCTCTCAGTGATGTGGTGTGAGACTTTGGGTAATCTAACTGATCTCCCTCTGTTTACCCATCTGTAAAATGGAAATAATTATACTTGTCTCCTTTCAAATATCATTTGGAATTTCAAAGGCAAAGACTATGTGCCTGATTCCAAAGGGACCATGATTTCTTCTATTCATCCTGAATAAAAACACCATTTTCAGAAGGACATAACTTACAGCAAATTTGATTGAAATCGGTGGTTGAATGAAGTAGAGCTGATTGACAATGCAAGTGTGGACCCAAAAGTTTCTATTTGTACTCTCAGGAAATAAACCAGTTCCAGCCTTATCTGTTGTTGAACAAGTATTCGTTATATCTATGGCTTCAATTGCATTAAAATACAGTTTTTGTTAGAATCATAGAGTACTTACGGTTGGAAAGGACCTTAAGATCATCTAGTCCTAACCCCCCTTCCATGGGCAGGGGCACCTCACACTAAACCATATCACTCAGAGCTTCGTCCAACCTGGCCTTGAACACTGCCAGGGATGGAGCATTCACAACCTCCCTGCGCAACCCATTCCAGTGCCTCACCACCCTAACAGGAAAGAATTTCCTCCTTATATCCAATCTAAACTTTCCATGTTTAAGTTTTAATCCATTATCCCTTGTCCTGTCACTACAGTCCCTAATGAAGGGTCCCTCCCCAGCATCCCTATAGGCCCCCTTCAGATACTGGAAGGCTGCTATGAGATCTCCACGCAGCCTTCTCTTCTCCAGGCTGAACAGCTGGAGAAGCTTTTGTTCCTGTCCATACAATACCAAATGGTAGCTGCCTATATAAAATGTGAAATTATATAGCATTGGTTTAGCTTTTCTGGTCTCTTCTTAAGAAAATGGTAAACATATCCCAAAGGAGATAAAGAGTTGAAGTAGAATGGGCTCTAAAGGCTAGTCTACATTTGCATTTCTGTGCAACTCTTCAACCAGTTTTCTTTCACATTTACATTCTTCTAAATGCCCCATTTCCTGTTGCATGTATCTGTTATACCCAGCTATTAACCTAAACTGTGACTGCCCTGATAGGAACTGCCTTCTTAGATCTTCTTTCTTTATTTTTTTTTAACTGCACATAGCAAATAGCAACCTGGCAGAATACTGCTGCTTACACAAGTGATACAAGTCCGTGAACATTTTGCTGGCTGGGCCGTAGTTTAGTTGGCAGTGGTGCCAGAACTCATGTCCGTGACGGACTGAGGTGTCTGCAAGGAGGGAAAGACTGCAAAGGCTAAGGATAGCCTGGTATGTCAAACTACTATGGTGCCCTCCATACCTGCAAGGGAGAGCAAAGCTGACATGGTTACATCTGGGTGGCTCAGTGAAGGTCGAGCTCTCTTGTTTTAGAACATCTTCCTCTACAGACTAAAGAAATCTTACTGAGGTTACAGATGCCTCTCTAAGGCTCGCCTAAACAAATGCACCTCAGGCAGCCACCTGGAGCTGTCAAATCTGGCCATCTGTACACCACAGCAAGAGTCCTCTGTATGTTTCTTTACACCATGTTCCATTGATTATAGAAAAATAAAGCTGTCAGGGTAATAATAATGATGCTTGCTTATAAAGCTATAGCATGCACTTGGACAGCAATTGCAAATAGGATCTCCAAACACTGGTTAACATCATATAAAGACACCTTACCACAGCATTTCAATAAAACTCTTGGCAGCAATGGTATTTAGTATGAGACAATAAACAGACACTGACTTTAACAGGAATGATTAAACATCAAGGTTTATTGATTTACAAAGTAAATATTGGTGCAGGATGAAGTCAAGGTTAATATTTGCCTCAAGGGATAATGAATTTTGGTGACCAACAAAGCTTCAAGTTAGTCAAAGCCTCTAGCACCCTCCAGGTGTTAACCCAGAAAAAGTCTATTGAAGTAAATGGAGTTGTAAGAGTTTGAAAAGAGGACTGGAGTTAGACTTAATGTATTTTCTCTTTTTTTCTCAAAGAAGCAGCCTGATATCAAAGGTATCATTTTAAAGGAATCTGAAAACTCTTAGCCTTGAAGTACTTACTGTTAAATAGAAAATGTGGTAGTATATCTATTACAGTGTGACATGACTGAAGAATCAATGCAAGGAAAATTATTTCTAATTTCTGAGATAGTAGCCAAAGTGAAATAAGTTAATTTGAAACACAGATGAAATAAATATCTAAATAGTTTGAATACACATTAGTTGTAATGGTCGCAGTTTTAGGATTCAATAGCTAGTTTCTAAAGAGGTTGATGCCAAGAAAATTTGCACTAAATTTTGAACCCCTAAATCTGCCTTCAGAATAACCCTACCAGTCCTTGTGAACTCATTTTTGAATTCTAATTTTAAAGAGTTTTCCATCTGGCTTTTCATTAGCAATAATTTTACTTGAATATAATATAAATCTAGATCCGTTTCATTTACCAGTTCAGATTAGCTATTTTATTGCTTCAATGTCGTGTGGATGATTTTAACAGAACTGGCAAAGCTACAGAAAAATGCCATCTCTCATCTCTTTTCTGAAGCCTACTTTTTCTGACAGAGACGTTCCATAGGTCATATGACCCAAACTCCAATTTCACCAAAAAAAAACCAACCCAAACACTTAAATGTCCTTTCAAGACTTTCTCAGAAACAAGGATTTCCCGTTGTCAATAATACATCAGGTTCTTGTGCAAAGGGCAGCCACGGAGGATTCTTGCAACATCAAAAACAAATCCATCCTTGAAGGATCTTTAAAGCATATTTCAAAATACGTTCTAACCAAAACAAGCAACACACACACGGCAGAAACATTTTATTGTCACTTCTCAGCCGTTCAGTACTTCTGTGTGTAAATGATTTCTTACACTGTTGCTCTACTACCTGAATGTTATGGTGTTCTCCTCAGTTCCTGAAAAGTTGAAAAAAGAGGGTTTATTATGTCCCTTTCTTTACATTTAAGACTGATAACTTGATAAAGATTTTGCAATTGCTTTTCCAAGGACAAACAAGGAAGAAAAAACATGAAAATTCGTATCACCAACGTGTATGGAGGACTTTGATACCAAACTGGTTTGCCCAATGTAACCTCAAAAGGCACAGCATAAGAATAAGGAAAACATAACTCTGAAAGTATATGATGTTGGTGTTGGCAATGAATACTGCTGAACTGCAGAGAAACACATGATGCTTCTGCTGTTTCTTTCTGAGGAATGCATTTGCTTTTAGATGGGTTCTTTTAAGGCATTTTCTGCAAACACAAAATGTGATGTAAATGCGTTGTTTGCTAGTCTGATCACTTGTTACAAATTTTTTTTTTTTTTTCCTGAATCAGGAATAATTGTGTCTGAAAAGGGCACATTTAAAGGTACAAGCAACAGTGAAAGGGGTTGGGTTTTTTTAAAATTTCAAAGTAGTTTGTACACAGAGATCCAGGCAGTTTGGCACATGCATTGATGCAACCTTAAATAAATGTTTGTTTATCCTAACAGACAATAGAGCTGAAATATTCCAAGTTGAATTCAGAATTCATGCTTTTACTTTCAGAGAGAATTTGCTTAATCCAAAACCACAGAATTGATACCAAATTCATTAATTATGTTATTCTAATGACAATCCTAATTGGAAGGAATGGCCTACACCATAGTATGTTCTAAGTCTAGAGTTTTTTTAGTATTAAAGTCTAGCAGCCAGTCTTAAAATATCTCAGTAGTGTATTTCTCCATGGAATAGCTTGAATGGGAAATGGAGTGGAACTCTGCGCTGAAGTGAACTCAAGCCTTGCCAAAGACAAGATTATTAGTTCCTGACAACTACAAACATTTGTAGCTTTCTAGCACCTTTGTTCCAAAGTGAACTTCAACTGTCTTAATTGTCTCTGCAGCTGGTGGATTGAATGGCGGAATCTGCAGATTATTTACATTTGCCTTGGCTGTCTGAAATGTAAGACCTAGACACATGCACACACCTTGTGCAGATCAACTAGGATGTAAACAAGAGGCACAGCTGACATCTCAGTTATCTCCCACAGCTGAGCAATCACCCTTCATGCAAGCCTGTCTCCAGGAGGTACCGGAACTGATACCTCCACCACACCACACCACCACCATGAGTCCATTCTCCCAAGATAAGGGGAACAGTAAGAGAAGTTTGACAAGAATCTTTCATACTTCACCTCTAAGAAGACCCACTTGCCCTCCTGTTTTCTGTGGCTTTGCATGTGTCTTCACAAAAGGTGGGACTTTCTGTGCACATTCTGCTGTGACCATGAGCTGTGATATTTGGGAACCCCCAGAGAGACTGTGGCTGCCCTGCACAATAACTTTGAGGAAACTTGCTATATGTCAGATGTATCTGTCTGGGAAGTCAGAGTAGAGCCATTAGATGTATGCAAGAAATCTGCTTTGCGCTATCTTCTCTGCAGAGAGAGGCTCCAGTGCCAAAACTGGTTTCCTCAAAACCCATACTTAGCTGCTGCCAAATGAAGAGCCACCTAAAATCTGTAATTGATCTAATTTTTCATGTTGATGCACTGCAGGCAATTAAAGTTCTGCTTTTCAGCATGCCTAGAAATATTTGTCAACCAGTCTGAGCCATTCTGAACATACTTTCCTTTTGAGCATAGGTTTCTTTCAAGCATAGATCCTCACCTAGGCATGATGTGAATACAGCAGAACATCAGTCTCCATAAAACATGACCAAAAAGTGGTGGGACAGAAGTTCACTTTCAGCCAAAGGTTTTATGGTTAGAACACGTAGGCTTGAGCCTGTCTCACATTCCTCATCTGAACCTGGGAATTTGAAATATCAAACCCACATTTTCCACAGCAGATAAATAACCATTCTGCCAGCCTAGATACTCAAGGGCATTCAGTGGTCCCTGGAGTTTCATTTTTCCATGGCAAGTGGAAGAGCTTCATTGGAAGAAATTAAACATCTCTCTCTCCACTAAACAGTCACTTGTCCTCTACTTAAAACTCATTCCTAGAACAAGGTGACTTTGATACTTGCCTATCAGAGGAGCTAGTCTTTGGATGTCTAGCACCTGGGTGAAAGCCCTGCTTAGTTGCATGGGATGGCTGATGTTATCTCCTCTTCTGGAAGTGTTTATATAAAAATAATTTAAAAAACAAAAAAAAGCTGTGCTGCTTTCCTGCAGGCATCTAATCTGGATGTTGGGAATCCCAAAGCAACTCTAAGCAAAGGGAGGCTTTTTCCTACAACCAGCATAGGTTAACTATGCCATGAAGAAAAGTGCCATTCAGTTCTCATTGAGAATTTTAGCCCCAGGTCAGTTACTGAAAAATCACTTTACATGTTTCAACTGTGTTAGATATTCAGGACACTCAGAGGAGTGTCCTGAAGCAAGTTTACACAGAAGAGCCTGGGAAGACAAATCCATCAGGAACCCTAAAGGAACACCAGGGCTTTCAGACCAACTCACCTTGTCTTATTCTGTTCTGGTTGAGCTGTTCCTCAGGACCCTCTGCACTGTCCAGAACTGTTGGTGGATATGTCCTGATTCAGACAACAGATCTTTGCAAAACATCAACTGAACCCCCAAATCTGGCTGTTACTTACCCACCATACCTGTCACCAGTTTGTAATTGGTCTTTTACTAAGTCTGAATCATCACTAGACAGAGACATAAGCTACACATGGAAACTGAATGTTTCAAACAGCCTCAATTTAGTGAAATGAGAACTACAGGTCAAACACATTGGAGTAAATTATCTTAGGCTGATTAGTTTTTCAGTTTAGTATCCCAGTCTTATATCTCCACACAAAAGAGTTGAAATATTGTTATAGCTAATGTAGAAATTATTTTATGAATTATTTAATGTAACACTTGTGCGTTATAGACTACATATAGTCTATGCATATAGACTACATATAACACCTTTTTGCATCTTGCAGTTTGCAAACAGAAGTAAGCAACTGTTCATTTTCACAACATAACTTTCAATTTAAAAGAAGTAAATCTGGTTTGCTGTAAATATATCTGGCCAGAATGTATTTTCTCTTTTTTATATTTATAAAAAGGAACGTGTACATATCTCTCAAAAAATAATCAGAATTTAGATTACTTCTGACTGAGCATGGTCAAAGTGAAAAAAAAAAAATGGTTTTTCTTTGTTTTTTGTTAAAGAGTTTTTTTCACACAACCTGTTATAAATAATACCCACATTCTGTGAGCATGATGAATGAAAATTAAGAGACAATGTCCATGGGATTCATTATTATTTATTATGAGATAATACTCTTGCTGCATTATGAATGGGATTTGGCAAAGCTGAGGCATTTGTGGAAAATAAATATTGAAACAAAATGATAAATTCATTTCTGAAACTGAAGACACTTTCCTTTCCTATACATTATATTGTTATATTATACACGTGATAGAGCTCTTCAGAATTTTATTGTATCAAGGTTGGCCCTATAAGAATAAGCACTTACTATTTCCACAACCCTAAAGCTCTTTATAGGTTTGTCTTGTATGTATAAGCAGTTTAAACAATAAAACAATTTCTCCAAACACAGACTAGCCCAGTAAGTAAGGGTGTAACGTCAAGTTGTCAGGGGCAGATAGTGCCTTTAAAACACAGTTTTGCGCTGCTGAGGTATGGACATGCCTGATCCATCCCAGAGATTTCTGAAAGTGATTGTGCATCAAAGAGACCACAAACATATCTGACAGACAGATTTATGCCATATATTCTGACTGAAAGGAAACTGCTGTGCTGCAACCAATCAGGGACAATGGTGTCCATAAATAAACAATTATCTTAAGTGAGATTTTTAGCTCTTGTAATTAAGTTATATCCTCTTCTGTGAGCACACTCTTGAGCTCTAATTGGATACTGGAACTAGAAGCAGGGGCATAGATTTTCAGAACAATAGGAACTCAGGATGATAGTTACCACAAGCTGGTAATTTACCCATGAAAACAGACGATTAATTAATGACATGATGGCACAAACTGCTGGAGAGATGTCTGTATCTTCCTTCAATTTAAATAGAGGTGAGCTTCTTGGTACCTCAAGTAACTCTGGCAGATGGTCATTATTTTCCACCAGCTGAAAACAAAGGAACTATTACATAAGGCAGACTCAGCAAGATCATATGTATAACATATATGTGTTGTACATATATGCACACAAAAGCGCATGTGGTGAAACTCTGAAACCCACCCCTTCTGTCTTACTGTCCTCAGGTATTTTTCTTTATCATTACATAAATTTTTAATAAGATGATACAGAGGCCTTCACTGTTCGTCACCACTTAATGGTGAACCCATACCAGGTGAAGCACAAAATCCTCACTATCTAAGGATTGCTGGTGCTTCATGTGATTGTGTGTTTGGTGGCCTTTAGTCCCATACTCCAGCATTCATGTTATTTTGAAAAATGTCTATGAGAAGGCTGGGAAGGAAAAAGTCTACAAGAGATCTGCACCCAGAAGAAATTGTAAAGTTTTCTAGCCTAGATGTATAGGGAAATTTGGGAGGAGAAAAAGAAATCACCAAGAGCCCGAAGAATATTTCTTCTGTTTCCCACTGCCTTGTCTGAATTTTGCAATCAGCTGTCCCTAGTGGCATGGTCATTTCTGGTCTATCAGACCCTTGTGCTTAACATGGCTTAATCAGTAGTCTAAGTTACTCTTTTACTGTAGCAAAGAAAGAAAAGCAAATAGTTAACAAGTGACTAGGAGTCTTCATAATTGCTGACCTTCAATAGTCTATATAATGTGACTTTAGGCCACTGAGTAATAAATAGACTAGTGGAATATTTACAGACATGTCTGGAATGCAGTGAGTTCCTCACTTCTCCTTCACAAAGTCATTAATGGTTGTGTGAAGAATCAGACTACCACTGTTCATGTTCCTCCAAAACACTTTTATCTCTTGACAGTTTATGCTGACCTTTCTATTTTGGTTTGACTTGTTGTTCCCTGGTCCATTTCCCAAATCTTGGGGTTTACAGACTTTTGTAAGGGGTTAAACATTTTCAGCAAATTGTTCTGTGAACTCATGGATTCCCCAGCCCAGAGATCAGAAGACCTCTTAGAGACAGTGTTACTCAATCAGTTCCTTTCAGGTGGAAAGGACCATGGTGTTTGTACGAATAGAAATTTTCCTACTGAAAGTACACAACTCTCCCTCTTTCCCACTTCAGCAGCCAGTTTCCACTACTTTGAAATTCTTAACACTGAAGCAAATGGGGAAAAATAGGAAATGTGTTTTGGAGTGCAGAAATGAAAACACATGGTGGAACAGTTTCTTGCTTTCCTTCTTGCTTTGCCTCTGAGACAAAATATGAATTTAACGGTGGATTTTGAAAACCCCAGCCTTGCAGAAGGAAGGAGTGGTCTTTGGTCTTTGAGCTGCATCGGGTACAGGGGTTTACTTAGAAGAAGAATTAAGAGATTATTTCAAAAAAATAAAAATCAGTAGTTTTGAAGAAGCAAAGCAGATTAATAACATTGTAGAACTGCATTAAAAGTTTAGTAATTGTTTGCAGCTGCCCATTAAAGCTATTTCCTTTAAATCCCATGGCACTGAAGGCAAAAAAAAGAGTCTTTATGCCAATTTTTATGCATCATAATGTTGGATATAAACCCCTCTCCTGTGGCTTTTTTCTGATTTTTGGCTTTTTTCTGGTTTATTCCAAATACAGGCAATAGGGATGGCCACTCTAATGTTCCAAACAAAATATAAAATCATGAAGAATTAAAGGAATTTATAAAAAATGGATTAAATCTTTACCAAAAAGAGGTGAAGTACTGTTGGAAGTGCTGGGTACCGGACAGTACATTAAATAAATACTCAATGGGTATCTGCATCAGGGCATGCCTACTTTGCAAAGGAAGAATTAAGCTCAGATAGGCTCCTTGTCATAAGATAGAACAGTCTGTGTCAAAATGTGTGATTTAGTATCTGTAAGGATTTTCACTCCAGCTTGTAGTTTCCTTTGATTTTGTATGTATGATATGTAGCACTATGCCTCTGCAAAGAATTTTGCCCATGGGTATATTAAAGAAATGTTGCCCTCAGCTAAATTTTTTTACTCTGTAATATTTACATTTGGGAGCTAAATTTGACTTTCAGTATAATGCTTTTACCTTTTACATAACTATTCCTTGGCCTAATTACCCGCATGGACCTTTTTTCCTTGGAAAACAACATTATTTAAAATAAAAGTCTAAGGCATTTTGAACATGGCCCAGAGATGTTGGATCCAAACAATATCTATTTTCCAAGCACTACGTGGAATGGAGAGTGAATGGAAATTTTTTTTGAAGGAATTACTCTGTGAGGTCAGTACAAAGGCGATTATCACACTTGGTTATTTTTGCACAATAGCAAATAAGGATATGTGAGAAATCTGTCTCATGTTATCATCTTCCTCTGATACTGGACAAGCTATTCTTGGCTTAGTTCAGCAATTTCTTTCCCTTGCATTCCCGCCCCCTCCATTTCTGCACACGTGCAATAAATATCTGTGTGAAGGCAATGACACATTTCTTGCTGCGGACCCATTCTTTTCCCTTTTTAGGGAAAGCTGCTCTCTAGAGGACTCAGCAAGTGTCAGCATATTAATATTTATTTGCACTTTTTATAGAAAAAACAATTTTTTTAGCACTATAACATTGCTGTCTAGATGAGAGTGTCAGATATGGAGAGAACTCAGACTGCAATTAAGATCTAATTTAGTACTGCCTAAATTCAATTCACTTTGCCAAATGTTTCTGTCTGACAGAACAAAACCATTGCAGATGATATACAGCAAGGAGGAAAAGAGCAGAGATATATCTTATTCAAAGACATTTTCAGCAAACGAAGGGAAAAAGCTGGAATCTTCTGAAAAATATTATGCTGTTTGTGGAGCTAGTCAACACGCTGGTCGGGATGACACAAAAAATCAACAATACAGACTCAGTTAAATAAATATTTCACAGGGAGAATTTATCATTGTGTCCCACAGAATCTGTGCAATACATCTTTTTTGGTTACTGCTCCAATATTGGTCATGCCTGGCAAGTAGTACGTCCATTTCAGGTTACCATACAGCGCTCTCATTTCCCTGTTACTTTTTAATGTAGCATCCCAATAACAAATTTATCATTTGTGTTTCATAATTGTACACATGCATTTGTAAAAGAGACTCACATATAATTCAGCTTCCATCTCCCATAGACAAAAAGGTGACTTTTGCTACACAGCTTTGTGGTTTTCCAGGAAATATTTTTACTTCCTTTACTACAAATACTACTATAAAAATTACTCTGTTTAAATATACAAGAAAGGAAATGAGTAGTACACAAAGTGCTTGCACAACCTGGAGGGACATAGCACATGAGACAGAAAAGACACATAAACAATAGAAGTAGAGAAGTAAGACAAGAATGATGGGAAACCATGACAAAAGGAGAAACAAAATGTAAGCCAAGGCTTATATGGTTTCCAATATCTTTCTACTTTGGAAAATGTATTTGCTTCTCCCTTTAACTACATAATTTCTCACTAGGCTTTTATTTGCTATGTTCTTTCTCTTTAGCAATAAAGACAAAGTGGTCTGCTGCAGCCTGTGATATTTCTTTGCAGTACATATCTGCTTAGATGCTGAAAGTACTCTTCCCGTGTGCACAGATGTTAGAGCTGTACCTCAGTTTCCCTGTGATAATCCCACAACATCTGATTTCCCCTTGCAATTGATCAGGCATTTTGTTGGTTTGCTCATTTTAGCTGCCCATCTGCAGCAGTGCAAAGGCTTCCTTATGGACCTCGGTTGGTTGGCCCTCACTCTGTTCACCTTCAGATCTGACTATCATTTTTGTACCGTGAATATCTTTCTTGATTAAGCCCTGGATGCATTTTAGTCTTTTTCTTTGAACAACAGCAATTTAACACTTCATGTTTCCTAGGAAACCTACAACTGCAACCAAAATCAACAGACAACTCTGCCTTTACTCTGGTCCAGACCTTTCATATACCATTAATTCAGTTGCGAAATGAAAAATTTGGATAATTTGAGATGAATTTAAGAAGCCTTACTTGCAGTGTTTGTATTTTCCTGTTCATAGTGTTGGCCCAGGAATGTCTGTTTCTTAGTTTGCTCCCCTAATTTCTCTCTTCTTTTTTAAACACTTGAAATCAGAAATCAAATCTTTGGTTGGTTCTAAATTTTCTTCCAATTCTCTCATTTTGGAAGGGTCTTTTGAACACTCTTACTAAAATTTCCTTCCCTTTCCCTTGCTTGACTTAGGACACAAAGCAGCACATATTCTGCAGTCTGCTAAGCCTAGCAGACACTTCTAGAGAAACCACTGCAAAAATCAAATACCTTTCAAAACAAAGCAAATACCCTAAATTTTCAGATCATCTTCATAATAAATCATGCAAAGATGCACTCTATAATTGTCCTTTCCTAAATAAAAAAAAAAAAAAAGAGAGAAAGAAAAGAAACCCACACCCTTCTCCTTTCCTTCCAATGGATTCAAAAATCAGAGTTTTACATTTGCTTACATTTTACTAGCAGAGGGAAAATGATGATTCATTATACTTTTTGGTTCTACTGTACCATCCTCAAAGTGTGTTATCAGACTGAGGATTTTTTTTACCACTGTATTGGCCACTCCACATACCACTTACTCCATTACTGTTATCATCATGAGAAGAACCACACTTCTGAATGAGCTCAAAGGTCTCACTACCTTATCTCCAACAGTGGCCGTAAGTGTATGGCTGAGGAATACAAAAGGAAACAAGTGTATAGTATTTCCAACTGCCACTCTCCCAGCTTCCCACACTTTTCACCTCCGCATCTTCCTGGGCTGGATGTGGTTTCCACATACTTAGTAACTCTTAGTGGATTCTTCCACCCTGAACTTGTCAGCCATCACTTAATCCCAGGCAAGCTCCTACCTACCACACCATACTTTGGCTACGAAGTCTGTGGTGAAAGGCTGACAGAGTTGGGGTTGCTCAGCATGAAGAAGAGAAAACTCCAGGGGGAATTTATTGTGTCCTAGAAAGATGAGGAGAGACTTTTTAGCAGGGCTTGTTGCGATAGGATGAGGGATAATGTTGTAAGTTTAAAGAGGGGAGGTTCAGGCTGGATGTGAGGCTGGTAAAATACTGGAACATGCTGCCCAGAAACGTGGTAGATGGACATATCCTGGAGACATTCAAGGCCAGGCTGGATGCGGTTCTGAGCAACCAGATCTAGTTGAAGATGTCCCTGCTCGTTGCAGGGGGATTGGAGTAGATGAATTTTGCAGGTCTTTTCCAACCCAAACTATTCTGTGATGCTGTAATTTTATGACCTTCTCTTGTCTGAGCTTAGTTCCTGCCAACTTCATTTGAAATTATTTGCTTCTTTAACTTTTCCCCTACCTTTTGTGATTTTGTAGTATCTCACAGACATCTCTTTTCTATACCAAAGGATGCTGGAGTACTAAGAAATTCCCTTATTTTCATAAGAGATGTACACTTCTGAATACCGAATAGTCTACATGTATGGAAATAGAGTTTGCCCCTGAATGTAAATTCTCTTTAGCTACCTGTAGAAGTTCATCTCTTCCGCCGTCTGATTCCATCATGTTTATATTCAACTCCCTTGACCCAATGTACATATTTAGAGTTGGCCTATAATGATCTATGTTTACTTCTAAAGCCTTACTGAATAAAAAAATATGTCTGAAGTTTTCTAGCAAGCAAATGCAATCTCTATTCTGTGGTTTCAGTGTGAATTAACTTAATTTACAATGAAAAGTTTAAGGATTAAAAGGAAACAAACCTACCAATAATCTCCAGGATGACAGAGTACAGTATCTGTCATGATCAACATGAATTCACAGTGAGCAGTTTCTCATATGCACATGCCGAATTTAATTTGATGCAGCATAGAAAACCAATATCCAAACAATTACATCATTACAGCTTCACAAATAACATTTTGACTGAGGCTAAAACTTCTGCCCTGTACAAGTGGCCAGTGTTCTGGTTGTAGGAGAGCTACACCCAAATGTACAAGAGCTAAATTTGAATCTTCCTGTCTGCAGGGAGCAAGCTGGACTCCACAATGCTCCTTCAGCTGTGCTTGCCAACAGCTCCTCAGGCAGAAAGCATTTTAACATCAGTAAATTGAAAATTGCAAAATTGAGTCTTACCATATTGTTTTAGTAATCTAAGTAATTGCATGTAATAGTCTAATTAACACAGATTAATGGCAAGAACAGAATTATCCATTCCACTTGTACACTACACCCTAGATGACACATTTTATCTAGCTGTAGAAACACATAACTGAAAGCTTTGGAATAATCCCAAGTATTATCTGATCTACCCAGTTGCATTTATCAGGATTTATTTCTACACTTATGTCCCAAAAGCTTTCTCTTCCTACTTTTGAATACCACTCAGCTGATGACTGGCACCTTCCTGGCTACATGGCACTTGCAGATAACTCTTTAATAGGACTTCAGATATGCCCACAAGGAGAATGCCACCTGTACCATGTAATGCCTGCCTCCTTATGCAATAGAAATAATGACAGTCTTAACAATACTAATTACTTTTTCAACATAGCCATCAAGAGAGTAATATAATGCAGGGTGCAGATGCAGGTACTGTTCATGAGACATTTTCCTACTTGTCATTGCCTACAGAAGGGTGCTGCATGGGCATTGACTCAACTACAGACCAGCCAGAATTCCCCACCACAGGGAGATTAAACCTAAATTTGGAAAGCTGAAGCCTATGAGGCAGCAATATCCATACAGCTCTGCTACCCAATACAGAAGCCCTTTATACTGTATCCTTGCAAAAGCAGGTGGATTTGCACAGGATTTGTAATAATGTACAGAGAAACAAGGAAGTTTCAAAAATATCTTCAACTAGCTAAGAAAACCCAAAAATTTGCAGCCTCCTTATCATACCGACATCTACTGAAAAGCTCCATCAAGAAGTTGTGCAGAAGGCTCCAGCAGCTCTCACAGGCATGAAGATCCTAGAACTAGTCACAGGTAAGTAGGTATCATGCATCATGCTCATACTACTTTACTGTGGTCATGATGGGTAAATCAGTCCACCCTTACTCTAGGGAATGCAGATTATTTAGGCACACCCTCCAGCTGAGTCAGACCTACCATAAAATGCAATAGGTTCCCCTCTTCTTCCCAGGCTACAGATGGCATTAACCCTTCCTTTACCAATATGCCAATTTTTCTTTCATCTTTAATTGCAAAGGTTTTATAAAGAGACAAACAGTTAAGCCCTCTCTGAACAACTGAAGCTGTAGACATAGGACTCTGTAAATATAACTTGTGCTTAAAAGCTGAGGTTCACAAGTGTGCTGGCAGAGAAGTGGAGATTGATTTTTGGCTGACAAATACCACAGTTAGAAAGAAACGGATAACCACCTCTGTCCAGACCCCATTCACTTTTAAGATGTAAGGGTTTTTCCCTTTGGTCACATAGCCAAATCATTTTAATGAGATTCATCTATGTAGCTTCTTCATTGTTTTCAATTACATCAGATTATAGCAGGGTTTCTTTGCAGTGCGTCAATTACTTCTCTTTATGGACTATTAACCTGAATGCAGACTAGATTTTCACTGACATACATGAAGAAGATCACCATGATAGACAACACAGGATGAATAACAGTTAACTAATTAGCATAAAATACCAAATTAAAAGTCATAACTGCAGCTACTGATGCAATTAAGTGAAACACACTGATTATAATATATCTCGGTTTATTACAAAAAATTCATCTACTTAATCTCATTTACTATTGAATTTCAGTCACTAATTATATACATTAGAAGAACGGCTTTCCTATTATGCAAATATATTGCCATTTGAGATCACTGATTCTTATTTAAATTATAAGGACTATCAAATACATGTTCCTTGTGTACCTATACTAATATGACTTCATTATGATTGTAGGTGCTCTGTGGTTCTTTACATACACATGAACACATGCATACTTGCACTTAATCATAGAATAGAATCACAGAATAGTTAGGGTTGGAAAGGACCTTAAGATCCTCTAGTTCCAACTCCGCTGCCATGGGCAGGGACACCTCACACTAAACCATGACAGCCAAGGCTTTGTCCAACCTGGCCTTGAACACCGTTAGGAATGGAGCATTCACAGCTTCCCTGGGCAACCCGTTCCAGTGCCTCACCCCCCTCACAGTAAAGAACTTCTTCCTTATATCCAATCTAAGCTTCCCCCATTTAAGTTTTAGCTCGTTACCCCTTGTCCTGTCATTACAGTCCCTAATGAATAGTCCATCCCCAGCACCCCTATAAGCCCCCTTCAGATACTGGAAGACTGCTATGAGGTCTCCACGCAGCCTTCTCTTCTCCAGGCTGAACAGCGCCAACTTTCTCAGCCTATCTTCATACGGGAGGTGCTCCAGTCCCCTGATCATCCTCATGGCCCTTCTCTGGACTTGTTCCAGCAGTTCCATGTCCTTTTTATGTTGAGGACACCAGAACTGCACACAATACTTCAAGTGAGGTCTCACAAGAGCAGAGTAGAGGGGCAGGATCACCTCCTTTGATCTGCTGGTCACGCTCCTTTTGATGCAGCCTAGGATACGGCTGCCTTTCTGGGCTGTGAGCACACACTGCTGGCTCATGTTCATTTTCTCATCAACCAACACCCCCAAGTCCTTCTCCGCAGGGCTGCTCTGAATCTCTTCTCTGCCCAACCTGTAGCTGTGCCTGGGATTGCTCCAACCCAGGTGCAGGACCTTGCACTTCTCATGGTTAAACTCCATAAGGCTGGCATCAGCCCACCTTACAAGCAGGTCCAGGTCCCTTTGGATGGCATTCCTTCCCTCCAGGGTATCAACCAAACCACACAGCTTGGTGTCATCGGCAAACTTGCTGAGGGCACACTCAATCCCACTGTCCATGTCAGTGACAAAGATGTTGAACAAGACCGGTCCCAACAACGATCCCTGAGGGACACCACTCATTACTGGTCTCCAGCAGGACATTGAGCCATTGACCACAATTATTTGCATGTGGCCATCCAGCCAGTTCTTTATCCACCGAGTGGTCCATCCATCAAATTGATGTCTCTCCAATTTAGAGACAAGGATGTCATGCGGGACAGTGTCGAACACTTTGCACAAACCTAGGTACATGATGTCAACTGCTCTACCTCTGTCCATCAGTTCCATAGCCCCATCATAGATGGCCACCGA
This sequence comes from Pezoporus occidentalis, assembly GCF_034315485.1. Lineage (NCBI taxonomy): Eukaryota > Metazoa > Chordata > Aves > Psittaciformes > Psittacidae > Pezoporus > Pezoporus occidentalis. The sequence continues at coordinate 921,455 of NW_026913652.1, read as the reverse complement.
ATTGGTCAGGCAGGATTTCCCCTTAGTGAAGCCATGCTGGCTGTCACCAAGCACCTTGTTGTTTTTCATGTGCCTTAGCATGCCTTCCAGGAGAATCTGCTCCAATATTTTGCCAGGCATAGAGGTGAGACTGGCTGGTCTGTAATTCCCCGGGTCACCCATTTTCCCCTTCTTGAAAATGGGGGTTATATTTCCCTTTTTCCAGTCATCGGGAACTTCATCTGACTGCCATGATTCTTCAAATATGATGGACAGTGGCTTAGCAACTTCATTTGCCAGCTCCTTCAGGACCCGTAGATGGATTTCATCAGGTCCCATGGACTTGTGTACATTCAGGTTCTTAAGATGGTGTTGAACCAGATCCTCTCTTACAGTGGGCCTAGGGTTTTCATTCTCACAGTCCCTGCGTCTGTCTTCCAAGACTTGGGTGGTGTGGTCAGAGGCTTTGCCAGTGAAGACTGAGGCAAAGAAGTCATTCAGAACCTCAGCCTTCTCCAATCATGTCACTTCAAGTAATATGCTTTTCCAAACATATACTTAAATACTTTAGGCCTTTTTTTCCTGTTTAGGAATGCACCTTTTGACAAACAGAAAAGCATTAGAAATAGGACTTGCAACACACTGAAAATAGTCGGCTTATAATCAATGTTGTCTAAGTCAATTCACCTTGAAGGAAAAGAAAAATATTCACGAGTTAGATGACTCAGAAATTCAGAACACTTAGTTCCCTATATTGCCACAGCTGTAACGCTGAACTGTTAAAGAACAAATATCCCTGTGTCATAGTTATCTTACTGAATTCTCACTTCTCCATGAACTAACTTTAGTCTCAGTCCTGGAAGTGGTACACTTCCCAGGGCTAGTCAAATTTATAAAGCTGCAAATTTAAGAGTGGGATCTTACTAGCTTGGACCAAATTCTGAGGTTTTTCCTTACTGGGGCAGAGAAACATTCAAGGGGGAACTTGGATGTGTCCTCCATTCTAGCAGTGTGGTAGGAACGGTCTGGTAGGAACGGTCTAGTAGGAGGTAATGTGTCTCCATAACACTATTTGGTCGAGGTCCTCTGGTTCCCCAGCAGAGAAATTCTGCTCCCCACATACCATCCATGGCCCCCAGCAGAAAGAGAAGTGGGGGCCTAGAAACCAGAGAAACAGAGAGTGGATTCCCACAGAGAAAATTATGGTCCCACAACAAAATCAGATGATATGAGAACATGGAAATAATGTGGAATAAGTGAAAAATGGGGAAAAACCCATGTGTCCCTATACACAACCTTCTCTCACCCCAATTATAGTTAGCTTAATGGTTTCACAATACTTATGGCAATGCTTTTTTTGGTGTTGGTTTTGAAAAGAATATATCACTCATGATGAAATGTCAGTCATGAAAAGTGTATCACTCATGATGACAATGTACTGATTTAGCAGAAAATCAATGTACAGAGTCTTACTTATTTCAACTTCTCCATCCAGACAAGCCATGGGCCCCAGAATTTCGCTTGTACCCTTGGTGGAATTAGTTATTAGAGACTTGGGTAGCAATGGAAATGCATCTCTGAAGTCAGTAGGCTAGAATGAAATAAGTAGAAGTAGTAAACAGAAGTCCATTTTACACCCTGTTCATCTTTTTTCTTTATTTCTGACATGTGCTAGAGCAGCTGCAAAATTACCTACCACATGTAGTGAAGAACCTTGCTTTTCCAGCCTGACACCCAAGTAGAAATAGGCAGGAGTGCAAGAAATGGATTGCTCCTCCGGAAGTTGCACTGTACAAAACTGCAATTTCAAGTACAACACACTTCCCTCTCTAAGTTTTTGTATTTCTGGACCTTTTGCTATATATATAAACCAGAGGAGCCCCTGTCAACTTCTATTTCCAGTTCCCCATTTCAGTTACAAACTCCTGTTTTCAGAGTTTGTGTTCCAAGATGTTTTTACTGTACTGAACCCGCATGTTCTTAATCAGAAAGCTGGAACTGGTGTGTTTTTGTCACCTCATGTAAGAAGACAACAACTAATATCAAGTCTTCCAGTACTCTTTCAAATACTCTTTCAAATACTCTTTCATGCTTCTACAAATGCCAAGATGGTAACAGCAAACAATAAAGAGGCATTATCTACAGAGCAGATACGTTATTCTTCTTTAGTACAACCTGCAAGTGTACATCACCCTATGCCAGCCAGAGCTGTGCTGTCATCACAGTCCCCCTGTGGTGTTTTCTCTTCTGGAACTACAGCTCACTAGCACTAATTCAGATAGACATCTGGGGAGTATCTATCAGGAATTAGACTCAGACTAGTGACAGTATTTGACATTCAAACTCCACAGCCAACAGCACCAATGGCAGCTTGCAGGAAGGACCTTTCACCAGCTGTCAGGGGTCTGGCCCAGCACACCTGCAGTGTCACTCAGGTTCAGTTTCCAACTTGCCTCAGCATCCTTGTACACCACAAACTTTCCATATGCTGAATTTGTCAGGTGAATTCAATTGCAAGGCAGTTTTGAGCTCCTGTAACTATACTGTGCCATTAATACAGTCTGTAACAAGGGAACAATTAGATTATTGTACCACATGATAGCAACTCTGACAACCCATGTCTTGTCCTCTTTCATCACATTCCCCCAGCTTTTCAAATCTCAGGTATTGTGGATTTTAGCCTTTTCTGTGCCTCCTTATTCTTCTAATTTTCCCTCTGCTGTTGGCCTTATAGTGACTGAAAGATTTTCTTTCCTAGTGGAATGACATTCATGTAACATTTTTGTTGTCCGTAAGTTGTACCACTCATTCTGCCTGGTCATGTTATTCAGTTTTATGTACTGAGATGTCAGGAGTGCCACTCTCATATTTGCTCACACTTGGCCGTACTGTCAAGGACCTGTTATTAGTGTACTGAGGTACCTTGCTGATGAAGGATGGCAGCAAATAACACAGCCTTCTGAAACATTTCATCCTGCCTATAGCAAGATGTCCAAATCTTTGCTCAGTTCTCTGGTCCACACCAGAAAAAAAAACAAAAAAAAACCAAACAGTAAATAGGTAGCTATGCAGTTGCAATGGGCACCGTATTTTGAATTGTTAGTGAAACTAATGCCAAAAAAACTCATGATCCACATAGGCAAACCCAAATATTACAACACTTAACACATCCCTACAGTTTTATCAGGAGTATACTACAGGATGGCTGCTCCACAAAGGGCTGTGAGCAGGGAGCTGAGGCAATGTCAAGGCTGGTAAAAGTGTAGCCTTGAGAGAGGGTCCCATTCCCACAGTTCCCAGACAACATGAGCAGAGCAGATCCAGTGGCAGCAGCCAGGGTCAGCCACTTACTGCTGGACATGGATGTAGGGATAAGGCAGGTCTGAAGTCAAACCAGGAAACCAGACTGGTGAGGCAAGGTGAGCATCAGGAGAGCATGAGGTGAGCCTAGCACACCTGCAGTGTGGCTCAGGTGAGATCAGATGGCACAGGCCTGACCCTGAACACAGCTTCCAAGCTGAGAGCTGCCCAGTTGATATTTCAATTTTTTTCACAGCAGCTCAATTCAAGGTTAAGCAGATGTGTGTATTGAAGCTGGCCTTGAATACAGATTGGGAGAAAAAAATTCTGCCTAGGATCTGAGAAAACATTTACAGTGCTGGTTTCTGTTGGCCATCACAGAGGGCTTTCTTTTTTTTCAGTACTGGTCCCTGCACTCTGAATCTGGCCTGGGCAATGCAGGGTGGTACTAATGGGGGCAAAGGACTAGACCATGGAGTCATGCCAGGCTACAATATTTTGGCATTTGTAGAATCATAGAACCATACAATCATAGAACGTTTTGGGCAATAAAGGACCTTAAGATCACCTAATTCCAACCCTTCTGCCATGGGCAGAGACACCTCACACTAGACCAGGTTTCTCAAAGCCTCATCCAACCTGGCCTGGAGCACTGCCAGGGATGGGGCATCTACCACTTCTTTGGGCAACCTGTTCCAGTGCCTCACCACCCTCACAGTCAATAACTTCTTCCTTACATCCAATCTGAACTTCCCCCATTTTAATTTGAACCCATTACCCCTTGTCCTTTCACTACAGTCCCTAATGAACAGTCCCTCCCCAGCATCCCTACAGGCCCCCTTCAGATACTGGAAGGCTGCTATGAGGTCTCCACGCAGCCTTCTCTTCTCCAGGCTGAACAGCCCCAACTTTCTCAGCCTGTCTTCATACAGGAGGTGCTCCAGCCCCCTGATCATCCTCGTGGCCCTCCTCTGGACTTGTTCCAACAGTTCCATGTCCTTTTTATGTTGAGGACACCAGAACTGCACACAATACTCCAGCTGAGGTCTCACAAGAGCAGAGTAGAGCGGCAAGATCACCTCCTTTGATCTGCTGGTCACGCTCCTTTTGATGCAACCCAGGATACGGTTGGCTTTCTGGGCTGTGAGTTCACACTGAAGTCAGCTCATGTTCAGTTTCAAGTCAAGCAAAGCATCTGCAACACCACCAGCGCAGATTCTGTCACTGGTAAACAGTTAGAAATGTGAATAGGTACAGAGATTTTTTCCGTGCAATGTCCCCACTTAATCTCAAAGTATATCCTCAATATGCTAAAAATCTGCAGAAAAATGTCTAACACAGCAACGAACAGCTGCACTAGAGAGACCTGTTACCTTTTGGCAGGTGTCGTGGGACGACTAAGTTCCTAGAAGGAAGTAGATGCACACATTCCACTTAATTTGCATTACTAATTTATTATTCTCTGGGTTATATTTTTTTCCATAAAAGCTACATTCATTTTCTTGACAACAACAGGAGAAGAGCTCTCAACACAAAAAAATAAAACAAGCAATATTTAAAAACTTGTGTTTCAAAACATCTTTTTCTACTGGTGCTTTTTGTTAAGGATAATACACAAATACTGTGACACTTATGAGCAGAACATGGAAGCTGACATGGAAGGTGTTTTCTAAGTTCAAAACAGAACATATGGTCAGTATAGCTGCTAATGAGTTAAGTGGCAAGTAGCTAGATAACTTCTAACAGCTAGTGCTGTTCTGTATCCTGATTGTTTGAATGTATTGTGAAAAACTTAAGGACATACTTAGAGAAGGCAAAAACACGGGAGAGATGAAAGCAGTCCATCATGGTACAAAATCGGTGCCTCCTTTAGAACAGTACACAACAAGGTATATGTGGACAGTGGGGTAAGATCTCAGTCTAGCACAGGCTATATAGGTTCAAAATAGGGGCTCATAGGATCAAGTGAAGACATAGCTCATATCAGCCAAGTTAACAGAGCCATTCCTACAGTGGTCCGTCTAACAACTATTAAGAACATTAATATGAATTATCACTCCTATGTCAGACTGCATCCTTAAACTGTGTTCCTCACAGGAGCTGTATCAGTGGCCTATCTGTGGCTTTTCAAATTCTATGATGTTTCTTTGAATTATGGAGAAATTCCGTCCTTATATAAGAAAGACATGCTTAAAAAGGTCTGTCTTTTGTCCTGTGTGGAACTGTTGCAGACTCTTTGCGCCCTTCATCACCTTGCATTCTCTGATTCACAAAGCTACTGGCTTTGTGAGATTTTGAGAACAGTAACTGTAGGTATCTGCAGCTGGCTTAGATGGCTTGATGTAAGATGACCGCTTGATATAAGAAGTCAGAGGAAGACAAACATTTATTTGCTGTTTATAATTTTATATTTGTTTACTTTTATAATTTTAAATATTATGAATTTGTCCCCAAAAAAGGGGTTAAAAAACTGAGTTACCTAAAATCTGAAATTGTCCAAATTTTTAGTCCATAACTAAGGCTAAACAGTTTTTACCTTCCAGATTTTGGATTCTCAAAAGCTGAGGTGGAACACTCCCTTTATGAAGTCTTGTGAAAGGGCAACACCAAAAAAAGTCAGAAAATTTATGACTGCTGTATTTAAAAGAGTCCACACATAGCAACCGCAGCAGGGGAACTCAATCCACCCTTGAGATCAACCCTGCTGCAAATGAAAACAAAGTTTCCGGAATCACAGTGCTGCAGAGGACCATAAGTCCAGGCTGCTACACTCACAGACAACAATGTAAAAGAGTCCTTTAGCCCAGAAGGGTCCCCACAAACCACAAAATACTTCCCAACACCCTGTAACAAGCCTACAATCTATAGTGAGAAAGACCAAAACCCACAAAGACTCCAGTGTGCCACAGGAAGAGGGAAAAAAGATCCAGCTCACAACCAGCATCTTTAGCCTCTGAAGAACCAATATTTCTGGGAGATGAATATTTTGTGAATCTGTCTTGAATTGTGCCTTGTTGATTGACAATTGCTAGTTAGATAAATTTTCACCAGTGCTAGATACCTAAAGTAAGCTATAAAATAAGCCCAAATATTGTATTTCATTAAGAAAATTAAATAGCTGTGAGTCCCTAAAATTATTTGTCTTTTGTCTCATCTTTGTCAGCTACCACTGTTGCTTCCCAAAGGAGCTGCACATTAGCAAGCATTAAATACAGATACAGGTATTTATATTATACTGACGTGTCCTTCCCTTTATGTAGCAACTGAGGACAGCATTCTTCAGCCTACACTACAAACTGTATTTGTGAAAACCAATCAGAAAATGTGTTTGAGACACAAACCTGTGATTTTCCTTTTCTATTTTAGAGTCCCAAATTTAGAGCAAAGCCCAAATTTTGATTTTTCCTTCTCAAAATATTCTATGAACATGTGGCTGGGTTGGTGGTTGGTTTGTTTCTCTGCTTCCTACATGACAAATGATACCCAGGGTCACATGTAACCTAGCACATATTTTTATTGCACTTGCAAAATAAAGGCAACAGAAACAAATAGCAACAGAAGTTTGATGCCAAAGAGATGTAGAGCCAATTTGGATTTGGCAGGCAAATGTTGTTATAAAAGTGGCCTGACAGACCTCCCAAAATATAACAAATATGGCATCAGAATACGCTGAAATGGGAATTTTGGTTTGTTGCAAAATTAGAGTATATTATTTTCCTCTCATTGCAGTTTTGCTGTCTAGTATATAGACTATTTTCTTAAAAAACTCTGAATCCTGCTGTTCTCAGTAGGAGTTACATATTATGGCAATGCTATTGGAAGTCTTAGTTAGAATGACTGAAATATTTTTGCAGGGTGTCAACTTCCAAGTCATCATTAATGTTTACAGTCTCAATAGCTGCTTGCATTGCTATAGTAACCCCTGAAGGAACATTCCTAACAGAAAACTAAAAGAAAAGGAAACCACATTTCTACCAAACACTCATTATGCCCAGAATGTCCCTGGGTTATTTTAGTAATTTATATTTTGAACAAAGGTGACCTGAAGAAAAAGAGGGCTTCTCGTATTAGCAAATTGGGTTTGTATACTGCTGCATGATGGGATGTGACAGAACTTGGATAGATGCCCCCTCTTAAAAATATAACGTCTGTCAGCTCCATTTGAAGCAAGTATGAGAAGGGGGCTAAGAAAAGTAAGGCTTCTTGCCAGCAAACTTTTTTGTGAGGAATTCTGAGACTATTAGTCTACAATGATCTTTCTACTTACCTCTACACCAAGTTATAGAAAACAAAACTATCTTCTGAGTATTTAGTGCCATGCAGTGTGTAGAGAGGTCACTGATACAGCAGTTTATGGACTACAGCATCACTTCAGTCTATCAGTGGGAGCTACAGTATATGCGGTAACTATTTTCCCAAGCAGAAGGAAATTGTGGTAACTTCATGCATTTTTATGTCAGTCGGATTCATGTAGATGAATTTGTTCCATGTTTTTCTAATATTTTACACTGTTCATCAAAAATCCAAATTTATTCCACAAAGCAGTAGTCCAGTAACTTGCATTAACTAGGCAAATCAGGAATCCATTTGACAAACAATTTGAATCCTAATAACAACTTGCTCTTCTCTTTGAGGCTGCTTGGAATATTACAGCATGTTCTCAGATTTGCCAAATCACAATCATTTCATGGCGATGCAAATGTCTTTTAACCAGGTTTTACAACAGTTATGACAAAGGGAAACACAAAAGTCTAATTTGATTTGTAAAAATATCAAACTCTGAAAAGCAGCAAGAGGAAGCTTTTTACTAAAAAAAGAAAAAAAAACAAAAAAAAAACTTTAGGAAACAGGAAGTTTAGATGAATGAGGGAAGTCTGAGAAGTAAGAGTCATATCCTGACGCTGATCTTACAAGTACCCTGCAAATTTTATTTAGTTTGAACTCAGAAAATGCCTTTGTCCCAACTTTCCTACCAGCCTGAGTAAAGGTAAACTGGCATGGTCAAAGCCAAAAAGTGATTGTCAAAGCTCCAAGTAATGTCTAAGACGTCAACATTTTAGATGAAACAAATCATAGTAGGCTATTAAAGCTCCTGAAGACAAGTCATAAAACATCTGTTCTTTTCAGACATTCAACCTACAAAATGGGGAGATTGAGGCTGTGGAGCCTGCATATTTCAAAGCAGTCATATTGAACTATTCTATTTCTTGTCTTCTGTACCCAGCATTGTCAAGCACAGATCTTCAGGACTCAGATGCACTCTCATAAAATTAATATTAATTAAAAGAACAACAGAGCCTCTGTTTTCTCATATATGTCAGAAACATATAATAGAAATTTGCATGCCATCCCCTATGTCCTTTTCCACGAACTAAAACCAAAGACATTAACTCTGGGTGAAATATAAATATTTTAGATTTTAGTAGGGATGAGTCAACTTGAACAAAATATTATTATCCAAATTCTGTAAATTTTAGGATAAATGAAATGATAGACATATGGGAAGAGGTGGTCTCCAAATGCACACCTGTCATTGGTGTGTCTGCTCATGAAGGCTAGTACAAAGCTCACATTTGATAAGCTAATGCCAGAGACTGACAAACTAATGAAGAACAAAAAGGAAGAGGCAACAATTTCACTGCATTCTTCATAACGTGCTATTTACAAGGTAGAAAAGGAAGATGCAAAAATAGGAGTTGCCAGTAAGGCGGCAAAGCTACCAAGAATGCAAGGAACTTCTACAGGAAGAAACTGTTCTAGAAATACGGACAGACAATTCTAGCTGGAGATGTAGTTTCAGAGAATTAGGGAAAACAGAACCAGAAACAAGCAAAGGTAGCACATGCTATCTTACGTGAAAAGAGCAGGAACAGTTCTAAGAAATGCTGAGAAGCATTCAAAGTGGGAAGAAAAGCATAATGAAAGGTAAAGGGCACAAAGAAGATTAATTCTTCTCCTTAGAGCACATACCACATGACCAACATCTAAATACTGTAAACTTATTACTAATTTTCTACAAGTTATCACCTCTATTACCGCAAGTGTGTTAAGGTGTTACTGGGATTTAAAGTATGGAAGAACACAATTTACCCAGGGCACTGTTAGCAGAAAGCCTTTGCTCAAGCAGATTAATTTCAGTATTTGCACAGAACACCCGAGATCTATTCCCACTTTGAACCTGAGTCACTCTATAGCATAAACTACACCTCTGAACCTCACTCTGAATGCAGGCAATAAAAGCAACTTACTGATGAATGTTTTAGGAAAGTAATTGTACAACTTTTGGAGGATTGTTACATAAATATATCAGGTATGGCCTTTCAGAGCAGCATACTCACTTATGATGCACTAACTGAATCAGGATGGCTTACCCAACACAGTAAACACCATTTGAGGAAGATTTCTGAAAGTGCATAAACACAGAAGGCTGTAATCAAAGTAGTTCCTTTACAGACAATACGAGAAAGAACTATATGTATTTTTTCTTCTGTATGACTGATCCCAGTGGTGTTGTTTCCTGGCTTAGACTGTTTCTGAGGTAATGATCCTAATGTCACAATCTCAAGTAGATGCAGCTGACACCTTTCAGGCACTAAGAATTGGGCTCCTTAGTTACGTACTCATTTACTTGGCCAAATTCAAAGCTTAGAATTTCAGATAAAGTTGTATTCTCTCAGATTTCTTTCTGCTCAATCTACCTACTTATAACTACAGAGATGATCTTTCAAAATGTGATAGAACCTGCATTCTGGATGTCTACACCTGATTATGTTACATCAAAAAAGATTCTGTGGGTTTTAATACATTCTTCTGGATTTTCTTACATCTAAATTGTGTACAATGTGTAATTTATGCAACTTTAAACCACAACAGTTAAGAAGAAGCTTTCATGTTAACACATACAGACAGGGAACTGCACAGCACATCAAAGGCAGGTTTCAATTAACTGAAAGGTATAAGTCTAGGTTTATAAAACTATTTAGACACCTATAATCAAGATATTTTTAGCAGAATTTGCAAATATCTAACTCTGTTTAGTAATCTGTACAGGTCAGGAATTATGGGCCAGAACCCAGAAGAGTCTCACATGTTTGGATGCTAAATATTATGAAGCCCAAAAGTCAGGCACCAGCTGTGGACTCAGAAAACAGATCCAAAACATATAATGCACACAAACAGAAGGAGCTACAGCCAGCCAATGTGAAACACTGCCAAGAGAGATACATCTGAAATTCTCTCCCTCTTCTGGACATAGTACCTCTCCAGGGAAGAAGCACAGTGTCGCCAAAATCCCTTTCTGTAAGCAGGAATACATGTGCACAAGCAGTCATCCAAGCCATAGACTCTGGCCACTCTTCCTGCAAGATAGAAAGTGGTAGCCTCCCACCATTTACAGAGTAGACTGTCAGAGAACATGGCCTTTCTTCATCTTGACAGCTGCCAAACAAAATATTGTGTTTATTTATTTAACACATGTAGGGTCAGTGTTCTCTTTTGAATGATATTGCCTACCAGCATATTTTTTGCCTAGACGAATTCATGGTGCTGGTTGACCATACCGGTGACCAAGCACTGGCTTTCACTGATGGAAATTTTACTGCTGCTTCAACTAAAATTTGCTGGACATTGAGCCAAGCACAGCCATGCTAGAAACAGAGACACTATTGTAAGCTGCATACCATGACCATGTTGTGTGGCAAAAAAGGATGCCTACCCTCCATGCCGGCCCACATCCAGAGACAGGCCTGAGACAAACTATGGCTGCAGATCAGAGGAGATATGAAAAACTGCCGAATGACTCCACAATGTGTCTCTTGTTTTGGAAGCCTTGCTTGTGCTGGTGACCACAGTGGATGAGTACAACCTCAAGGCTGGAGAGCTGCAGCACTATAATGGCAAGGCATGAGCTTCCTGTCCTAAACCTCACCATCTTCTGTTGACATTCTCTGCCTGAAGCATGGCAGAGGGTAAAGTACTGTGGGAAGACATCCTTTCTCAGCCACACATTAGCAGTCGTCAGCTGAGAGGGAGGTTAGCTTTAACTGTTAGAAAACACCACTGAAGGAAATCTAAAATAATGGTGTTTTCCTCATATTACATCTGGTTAAGGCTAAGAGAGCTGTTGTACCTCATTAGAGGGGCAATAGTTTTTACACTTCTCTTACTCAATCAGTTCTAAGTGGCTGAAAATATTACCAATTTAAATCTCTGTGGCAGTCTAAGCCTAAGATGCCCAAACTTGGGCTTCAACAAACATGCCTTCAATTACATAATTATTCAAGTCTGTTCTTGATTCCAAGAGAAACTGTTACGAAGACAAGTTTGAGGTCTGTTGATGATCCAGTATTTGAGTATGGAGGCTGTTAACGTATGGACTGCATTTCACAGAGATATACCTAGAGGTAAACTAAAACTAACTATAGATTGCAATCTAAGATTTTAAAATAGTAAGGATACTTTGTGCTTCAGATATTCTGTGGACTTTAACTGAATTTATAAAAAGAAGTGGTCAGCAAGTCCAAGTCACATGAGAAACTTGGCTGAGAAGTCCAAAGGCTGAAGTACAAATTCTTCCTTCATGTTTCCTTTGACATACTTTGCCTTCTCCAGTTGACAGTGAAGCTGCACTGAAAATGTACTTTCTAGGCCATTTTTCCATCAATTTTTATTTGTATAGATTCCAAAGTGATAATTCAGAAACAGCCCAAGCATCTGAACAACTACTTCTCTCCTGTCAGCCTTTTTTTAACACTAAGATGCAGGTTTGCAAATCCTTTTACATTCAGCCACTTATCGTGTGTCTGCAACATTAGTAGGAGTGCAGGAAACTGTATAAGAACAGACAGTTTACCTTATGGCAAATTCCAAGGCAGTATTTAAAGCTCAAATGAAATTCCAGCATTCAAAGTAGGAGGCTTAAGTAAAAAAAAGACCCAGGTCTGTCAGTGAAAAGTTTAATTATGGACAAGATGACACATACATAATAAAGCCCACAAAGGCAGCAACACCACTGTGAAAACACATTCCAATAAAATCTTAAAAGATTACTTTAACAATAAACCATGCATTCCTGAGCAAGCCATCGCAAGATTAGCTACCACTTTGCTTTGCTGTAAGCAGCTTTTTCACACACTGTTATTGATACCACTTCCAAAGCATTCATGTAATTTGCTGTCTTCTGAAGTTCTCTGCACTTTGGTGTTTTCATTTCATGCTACTACCCCACTTTCCACCAAGACTAGAATCCCAGTGGTCGTAATGACTGACTGTGGTTTGGGCAGAGTTAACATCCAGAGAGGAGATAGAAAAACTCACTGAGGTAAAGGTTTACTGCTGCAACTTCAAGATAATTTCAGACCTTCTGAAAAATTGTTTGAGTTCAGGAAATGCTGAGGCTGATTCCAATCTGTACAACAAGCAGTTAACTGAAAACAAAATAACCTTGGGTAGACAGTTTGAACCTAAGATCAGACACAACAAATACGAGACAAATAGTCATCATCCTGGAAAACATAGCACTGTTTCTCTTATGTAATTTTTCAATAGTCAGGCTTAAGGTCGTAACAGCCATTGTCCATTAGAATCTTTTTTTTGCTGTAGAGAAATAAAAATCTTTTTGCTTTTCATAAATTGTAAAGCATGCCCTTTAAGTCCTACAGTGAGTATAGACGAAATAACTGAATTCCTATGGGGCTTTCTGCCTGGATTTCTCCTACATTTCAAAGGCAATCCTATTACATATGTTCAATGTAACAGTTCTGAATTTTAGCATTTAGCTCAACAATGCAGGACATCTGGGGAGCTGCTCTAAGTTGAATTACAAAATAGATAGTGCAGTCCTTCAAGGATTGAGGCATTTTTTTATCCTCCAAGAAAAGGTTGGGGTTTTTTTTCTGTTAGTTATTAACCATTTACCAGTAAAAATGTTTTTCTGTGACATTATTAGTGATGTCCCAAGTGCTGCTAGATAACGAAGGACATCTTGCCATTTCTGTAGTAGACACAATTTCATTGCACCTCAAAAGAGCTCTCAAACTGCTCTCTTTTGCCAAATGGAAAGCATTTTCAGCTCTTCCAAATAAAACAAATAGTATATTCGTAAGCATTAGTGCCAGTACTCAAGGTATCTCAGTAAAACATGCTTGGGTTTTGTGTTGGGCAAAGGACTAACAGTAATCATGCTTATGCCTTATAGAAGTTGCTTTGTTACTGCACCATGTTTAAGCTAGGTACAACGTCATCCTTCATGTTAGGCAGTTTGTGTAACTCCCAAATAGCATGCTGAGCAAGGTATTATTCTTTAAAATACATACTGCCCCAGGAACAAGAAGCTCCAATCCTGCTGAAAGGTGTCAAAACAATGTACAACATAGTGCAAGCTGGACAAAACCAACATTGTTAAATGCGAACACAATAGTGTCCCAAGGAATTCAGACCTAATCCTGCAAATACTGGCATGTGAATAGCCAGCAACCTGTTGTAGCAAATGCCTTACTTATGTGGCATGCACTTCCTTCCATGAACAGTAGGCTAGTGTATGAAAATACATCCGTTCCTCCTGTCCTTTTTGGTTAAAATTAGCACTTCTGAAATGAAAGTTTGACACAGGCAAGTGAGATGCAGCTATTAGCTTTTAGCTCAGGCACAGAGCTGGACTTGTACCACTTTTGCTATTCATTAAACAAGAGTATAACACCATACTGAAGAATGTATATTATCATTTGGTAGTTTTGGATATGAATGATGACCAAATGCATCCACCAAATTTGAACCCTGACCTCCCCAGTGGGAAAACAATTTTGTATTAAATATTTCCCTCTTCCAAAATACTTATAATTATGTATCAAATGTATTAAAACTGCAAGAAAAGTGTTGCTCTTTTTTCCTCTTTAAATTGGGCATTGCTTGTAAAGGGCAAGATCACAGTTCTGAACAGAAATATTTGCACTGTTTTGAGAAAATAAATGTTAGGCTGAGTTTACAGACTTGAGAAAAAAAAAGTTTTGCTGCAAGGACAAAAATGTGATTTTTTTTATCAGAGGCTCTTTCATACAAGTTGGAAAACAGTTCCATTGCACTGGGAAACAAAACATGATAGATGTTTGAACAAAGATGAGTGGGAAGTACAAAGGTCACGTCTGGATGTGACCCAGCAACTGAATTGCACTGACCCAATATTTTTGGTTTAGCTAGCTACAGATCTGGGAGGGAGGGGGGGTGGTGTAGAGTGTATTTTGGTTTTGGTGGTGAGTTTTGTGGGTTTCTGTTTTGCAGGTTTCTGTTTTGCTGCTGGTTTGGAGTTCGGCTCATCACTGCTAAAGCAGCATGAACTAAGATTCACTGGTACCTGTGTCCTGCATATAGCTGGCTCCACACGTCCCCCTGCCCAGGCCCCCATCGCACTCCCCTCCAGCGTGTCCCCCGTGGGGCTCGGACCCCCGTCCCAGGGCGGGGTGTGTCTGCCAGGCCCCAGCTCCCTCCTATTCCCGCAGCAGGGGCCGGCGGCGGCACGTAAGGGGTTAAGCCTGTGAGCACCAGCACGTTGAGGGGGAGTAGCCAAGACCAAGCAGCAAAAACATCATAGCACATTCCTGAGTAGTCCTCAGCTGCCAGCATCTGATTAGAACCATATCTCTCGCTGTGAGTGGCTAACTAATCTGAAGGCGAGGGTACAACTGAATATTTAACCGGGCCCCCTAGCTTAGCCAGGCTGCTGGCTGCAGTCCTCGGATCATGCACGGAGAGGCACGGATCTAGCTTGTAAGTAGCTTGGCGAACAGCGCTCGGCTGCTGCGAAACCCTACGGTGGGGCGGTGGGGGGGCAGAAGAAGAGGCTGTCACCGGGGGGAGACCCTTTCCCCGAGCGCCCGACAGTGGGTGCCTGCGGTGGGGGCCAGCGAAGAAGTGGCTCTGGGGAGGGAGTGCTCCAGCCGCTCCAGTGCCCCAGCCCGGCTCGGCCGCTCTTGTCTCCGGCGGGAGAAAGCCGCCGGCGAGGCTGCGCTTCCTTCTCCGGCGAGATCGGGAGCGCTTGGGGCGGCCCCGGCCCAGCACTGGGATCTCGGAGCAGCGGGGTGAAGGGTTCGGCGTTGTCCTGTCCCGGCGGCGTGAGCGCGTCCCGGCTGCCGTGGGGGGAAACTGCCCGCATCCCGCTCCGCGGTGCGGCAGGGCCGGCGCCCCGGAGGGTGTAGGCGCTGAGCAGAGTAACCGTGCGTTTTCGGTTTTGTGTGTGGAGAGAAGGGGATTACGGGGAATAAAATAAGTATATAAACGCTACGATTCACATAAATAACTGATACAAAATAATGCCTGTAGCAGCAGAAAGAAGAAAAGGGTTGGGATGCTGTGCATTAGGTGTGGTGTGTTGTTTCGTGGGGTTTTGCTTGGGTTTTGTTTTTTTTCTCTCTTTTTTTGGAATAGAGCATCATTGCTGGGCACCCCTCTGTGCTTGTGAATCTCGGGGAGCTACTTCTGTCTATGGTAAACGAGTATAGTTAAAGGCGTCTGGGGTTAACTAGAATGAGCCTTCTACCTTGTCCGAGAAGCTGACTTCTCAGCTCGTGGGACTTGAAAGTCTGATAATCATTATATGATGACACTTAGGTTGGGATAGTGTCTCTGCTCTGAGGACTAAGATAAATGCAGGTGTTGCCAATACAGCCGGACTCTCTGTAGCAAAGCTTTTAACGCTCAGATAAACTGTGGCTGTTTACTTCACCATTTACTAGGGAAACACACAAATCCCTGTTAAAGTAGGATTAACTTTTTTTTAATTTATTTTCCTTTTTACTGGGGAGGGGGGCGCAGGAGGATTGTTTTAATCTTTGTTTAATGAAGGCATTTTGTAACCTTGATTTTATATTTTTTCTTACAAGTCTTCTGCAACTTCATAAACAAGGCTGCCCAAAATTAATCTGAGAGCATGTAGGCTTAAATTTGCCTATTGTATGTTGTGGAATGAGCATAGGTATGCTTAGGGCTGGGAACACCTGTGTGGAACACCTGTGTAGATAGGCAAAATAGAGATGCAGATTCAATTAGTGAGAAGGAACTATGAAGCTATATATTCTAGCTGGCTGTGAAGACTTAACCAGGCACTGGTACGTTCAAAACATATATATATTTCAAATACATGTCCTTGTTTCTGATAGCCTCCATTAGGACCTTCCAGGGGATGGGTGAGGTGGCTAATTAGGTGAATCAGAATCCAAAGCAAAGCTTCTCAGTGGAGAAGGGGGGTGTCTGAGGGAGTCATCCACTATATCTGGTCAAAGGATCATTGCAGTTGCATCCAGCATAATGGTTCTTGATGCATAATTGGGTTTCCAACATTCCCTGACTGATCTGAGGATATGTCAAGTATAAACCATAAATTTCTATTAGCAGCAGCTCACTAGAGTTGCATTTGGAGGAGGAGAACAACCAAGCAGTAATGGTAAGGAGTATGTAAGGGCTAAATGTATGTCAGTTGGATGATAAGAACAGAGGCTTAACAAGCAAACCTTATGACTCCAACTATAGGGTAAAATGGAGTGAATGCCAGATTCTCCAAGTCTTAAATGAAGAGATGGTTCTGCTGTGGGGAATCTAACAGGGTCTTGTGTTCTTTTCACTGTAGATAGGAGACTCGGAGAATGACAAATACTACTCTGATAGTCCTGTAACTTATGATACTTCTCATCTCTTGTGTTCTTACTTCAAGCAAAGGTATTGGCTGAGAACCAGAGGTTGTACTCAACACTACCAGTTGGAAAGATGGGCCAAATTCCAAAAATCTGGCATCAGTTTCCTTTTGTGAAGGTAGAGATGGTTATCCATTCTAACATGTGCCTTCTGCTGCATTTCTAAGTATCTCTATACATCTGCAGTACACCATCACTCTTCTCATTCAGAAGAGTGTTACTTGTCAAGGTGCATAATCCTGTTATTGGACACTGCAGACTGGTAGCTGCTACAGGTGTATTTCTTAAGGTCTTTGCTTACCAGGAGAGAAGAGCATCAATAGGAGAGAAAAAAAATCAGTAGGTTTGGCAATATTGCTCAATGACTACAGCACATGGTGCACTTTTATTTAGTTCATGTCTCAGGTTATACTTTTTGTACTAACCATCCTCTCCAGATACCAGCCCTTGTCAGGAAAGGTGAACCAAGGACTGGTAAGATTTACACTTCTAGGCAGTTGTGTGACCTGCTGGGTTAAGCCAGTTCTTGGGAATGTTTGTGGACTTTATTCAGCAAGCCTATCGATATGTGAGCACTACAGAATCATGAATTTTCTTAGGCAATGAAGCAATAAATTCCACATCCAGAGAAAGCCAGGACAGATAATGCATATCCTGCCTGCTGCCTAGATTCTGTGAAAAGAAATTATGAAAAGATAACATGAAGGTAACTTGTAATCTGCAAGGATTTTGAAGAGAAACCTAGATCTTGATTATACATTAAGGGATTATTGGTAGAATAAATCTTCTGAAGAGGAGATGGAATTCTGAGAGGTCTTAATGACCTGCTGGGAAACGCAACCAGGAGTAAGCTGCTACTCCTGTACCTCAATGTAGACTCCACAGAAATACAATTTGGGGATTGTGTTAGAAGGTGTCTAAGAAACATAACTGACAAAACAAACTGTCTTTAGAAACCTGATTTTGAGGCCATATCTAGGTTGAAGGGTCTCAAGGTTATAAAGAAGCTGGATGAAGCATAGTGGCAGGCCTGGTCAATAAACAGGTACCAGTTTCAACAGGAATAACTTGTTTATACAAGCTGGGTAGCTGAGTGCTGAGCAAAGCATATTCTCCCATCCAACTTCTGTCAGCCCTGGTTGGTGGGGGCATAGACCATTCATTCCAGTTTCCCTTCTGAAAGGCTGTTCCTTGCATATGCTTTGGGGTATTTGAGGATGAAATGTCTCAGCTGAAATTCCCTGCAGACCTTTACTCCCAACTATTTGTGGGATTAACTTTTGTTTTAATTTTTTTTTTTCTAATAAAGCTTCATAACAGGGGCATGTCACCTTGAAGCTCAAAGCTCAGACATCATAGGACCAGTTGAGGATAGATTGTTGGCCTTGGAGCTGAATTTCCTGCTGCTTTGTCTGTTTATGTTGCATCCTTAAACTATAAGATGAGGTGTGAAATACTTCATGAGGATTATCTCTTTAACAGAACACGTAGGCCTCAGATAGTATAATAGACCTTCACCTTGACAGTCAGGAGGCCTCATGACAACTAAGAACTAGCTCTTCCAGCAAAATGTACTGTTAACGCTGATGTGTCACCCGACAGCAAATCTCCTCTTACGAGAGCTCTTATAGACCTGTCATATGGCTAAAACACCTATAGGTGAGACTTTATTCGTAGGACAAATAATACAAGTTTGGACTATTAAGGATGTAGCATTAATACTGTAACCTGTACTTCTACCTTTCAGACATCTGTGCTCTCTGAGGACAGTTTTATTTGTGCTTAAGGGAGGGCACAAAGGTTGTTGTATAAATAAGAACTATTTTTTGAGCTACCTGAAGAGAAGATCTGTCTACAAACAGCTGCTATCCTGGCTGGTGGAAGGTAAAATCTATAGCAGGATGGAGGGCTTGCTTCTAAGGGATGGGGCATCCACGTAATATGATATCAAAACTGTGACAGAGATGGAAAATCAGGGAGAGCCTGGCAAGGAGTAATTTAGAGTCTGAATTTAGGATCAATAATGTGAGTTTTCTCCAATGCACATCACAAATATGTGTAACTACAACTTCAAATAGAGAAACTTACTGCAGAATAGTCATCTGTGGAATTTTAGTAGCTGTTTAGCTGGGCAGTTACTGAAGGAGTTGCAGTGGAGCTCTGAAAATCCTGTTTAATTTATTTTTTTTTTAACTTCTGGTATAGAACTTTCTGTACCACCTTTTTAGATTTGTCTTGTTTAATTATTCATTGCCATTCTTGCTGCATATACAAGTGGGAGCTGGGACCCTTGGTAATGACCAATTTTGAGGGCACACATAACCCTAGTATTATGCAGTATGTTTCACAATACCTGAGGACTGAAAATGCTGTAGAAGAGCTTGACCTCATAAGGTGCAAACAAAACTCTCATAACACATCATGATCATAACTTGCATCTGTTGGAAGAGACAGTATGGAGTGGCTCTTGTGATAATGACTGCTACAACAGTTTGTGTAACAAGGCACAATAGCTGTGCACTAGATGAAGGGTTCTTCAAATACTGCTGACATGAATGTTTAAGGACAGGTTTTTGGCTGCTTGTGGCATCATCAGACTGGGTAAACAAACTGCAGTACTTGACACTGTAGCAATGACTACATAGTTTTAGGCTGGGTGAACACAGGAACAATATAGCAAAATTCTGTTGCTCATACAGATGTATTTGTGAACGGGTAGAGAACACTTACAGTTCGGCATAGGCTATACAGAACATGTGCAATCTCTCAGTACAGCTTGCACATACACAAACTGCAAAAAGGGATAATTCTGCCAGCACTGGACAGTTAACAGCATGCAGCTGAAATAACCTATGATAACAGCTTCAATATGTGTCAAGTTCCTGCTCTGAGGAAAAGGGTGAAAAGCATGGTTATTGGCAAGAGTCCTTTGCTATACTAAATAGCAAATCAATCAGAAGCAATCCCTCTAGCCAGGAAGGAGTTAGAAGTACAGTTGGGAAATTAAGTGTTTGAGCTGTTGTCTAGTTCAAACTAGTTTGCATCTGAGTAAACACTAGCTGCCTTGATTAACAACTGCTTTGCTTCCAGGTTGTTTTTTATGCCCAGTGACTATCGACAAGTAGTACTGACTGAAGATTGAGGGTATGTACTGCAGGCACATGGCCTGATATTCTTTATCCTATGAGTAGGCAGGTGATACTTTCTGATCAATAACTAGAACAGACAACTGAACTCTGGCTCATTTATGATGAAGAAATATCTTGTGGATAATCTAAGTATATCAAGAATATAGGATGATATTTTATTTGGCTCCTCAGCATGAATAACTGTTAAAATTCAGAAGTCTGAATAGCACATTCATGCTTCTTATTTATTAATGCACGCCTAGTGCTTCTCAAGGCTACTTGGGACACCATTGCATCAGGAACTAGGCAGAAAACGTGATAGTTATGCACATAGGGATTTGTTAGATGTAAATGTTAAGTCAGTCATACAGGGGCTCGCACAAATGCGTCTTTATGCTTGCAGTGTGGGTAGAATACTGCTAGTCAAGACAGTCCATTACTGGTAAGTGTATCTGCCTTTACAACTTTGGTTCTTGCTAGTCATTGTATGTACTGCTGATTAACCTTCAGCCTGTTCCCTCAGCCTGCAAAACTGATTTGCCCAAGTGGGTAGCTAGTTTACCACCCTTCAAAACAGCTGTTCTGCCAAGAACTTGATGGCTGGAGATATTTCTGAGGATCCATTGTGCAGGTCCTGATACAACCTTCTAACCAGAAGAACTGGACTAACCCAAGAAAGCATGGGGGAGGGAGTAACCTGCCTTGGAAGCATGTCTAGCACTTGAACTATTGCTTCTGGTTACAAACTTATCCTAACAGGGTATATTGCACCTGGCAGTAAAAGCTTCTCTTGTCCTTTCCTGGTCTTTCACATGCTAATTTGAGGTTAATATTTACATGTAATAACTATTTAAGCTGAATCATGTACTTGCAGTATCAAGGGACAGAGAAGGAGCACAGGCTGTGAAAAGGACAAAGTATTAAGAGTGCTGAGCAGATGTTTAGTTCATCTGCCTTGCCTCTGACTTTTTCGGTGTCCCTAACCTCTTTTCAGACAAGCTTTCATCAACATCGAGGCAGTTATCTTTGGTGAGGGGAAGAAGCCTGTTGTTGGGTGATGGTTATTGTTCAACCTTTAAATACCTTGATGGACTACAGCAATAATGAAGATTCTCAAGCCCCTATGCACAGGACAAAAATAGGATCATTAAGGGTAGCTACCATGTTGCCATCCCCTGCTTTAGTAAGGGATAATTGTGAAAGCGTCTCCTCAAGGGAAACTGAATGTTGCTCAACAAAACTATTTGGCATGTACTTCAAGTCTTGCTAAGAAACAGGTATTTCAAGGATGACTTGTCACTACCAACAGCTTTCCTTGTTAAGAAGTTCAGAGAAGACACCAAAAGCACAGTATGCCCAAAGTCTTCAGACCAGCTTTGCCAGGGTAGATGTGTGGAGCTTGAGATGAGCTTGAATGGAGAGTTGCCCAACTTGAGAGAGTAGGTAACAGGCTGATGTGTTGAAGGCCTGGAATGGCCTTTCTCTGATAAGTGATCAGTATTTGCTATTCGCAGGATAGTCCTTATAGAAGAGGAGAAGGAGATTATAAATGGTCTCTTAATAACCCCTCTCTGGAGTAAATTGAGATGTGCATAAGCAAAATGTGTGTATCTACTGGTGCAGACGAGTTTGGGGTGTTTCTGCAGTCTAAGCCTTTTGAAGTAGGTCATTTAGCGTTGTAGTTAAAAGGAGCCATACAGTTGGGTAGTAAGTAATCAAGTTGTGGTGATAGCAATATACTTACCTATGTGGAGAAGATTCAAAAGCCATCACTAACAGTCTACTGACATAGTTGCTGTGGAAATGATATTGCTCTTCTCCATGACAGTGTAACTGTAGGCATTAGTGTCCTTGCATAAAAACACATGCATCTCTAACCCTGTCATGCTGTTGGCTGGCTCTTTTCAGATAAACTCAGAATTCAAGCACAATGGAACACCTCTGGTCTCTTGTTGCCTTACACCTGCAGTCTGAGTAAGGAAATATTAAGGGACTGAGTACTGTGAAAGGAAGCTTCCAAGCAAGAGCAAGAACTACAAATAGAAGATTTTTAACTTCATTTTATTTGCTTGCACATAGAGCACACCAGCACTTTCCACAAAGGGAAGCCAAACTTAAGTGTGACAAAGACCTTGCATAGCTTTAACTTGCTTCTAAAGCATAGAATATACAAATTCAGTTGTGGCTGAGACTTTTACCCCAAGCAGACTAAATTACTGCTAGCTCAAGCTACTTACGTGTCTCCTCACTCAATGAAATTTTAAGGCAAAGCCTAAAGAAATTTTATGCTAGTCTTGTGGTTTAACGATGAAGTTATTTAAAATATGAACCTGTATTAAGGCAGGGTTTGTCTAACCTTGCATTCTTATTTTCACTAATTCTCTTGCTCCAGAGGTGCGATTCTCAGACATTGAGTCCTCCAAAGGTATGACAGCTGTCATGTACTGGCAACTCAGCAAGTGAGATGAGCCAGACCTCAGTTAGGAGAGTATGTCCTGTAAGCTGGCCAGAAAACTCTTGCTAACCTTCTCAATTGCATTACTAACACTGAGAATGAGCTTGTCCGCAGTAAAATGGGCTATTTGCAAGGGTTAAGCTAGTCTTGTGTGTATCCGTGCCCATCTTCCTTCACCATGGGGTCTTGTGCTGTCTGCTTCTAAACAAAAAAATGGCCTGGCCTCCATAGGATGGAGGCAAATGGCAGTAATGGAGGGATGACTAAAGTTCAAAGATGGCAACTGCCCATCTGGATTTCTAACATATGACAGTTGCCAAAGTGAGGTCTTGCTTGTGCATGTTTGCTCCTCCCTAGGTTATTTGTTTGTTACTGCCTCTTAGCTTTACTTCAGAATGCGATACTTACTGTGGGTGCATAACACCAGAGCTAGGTATAGCTGTACCGACTAAACTGGGGAAGCAGGATTGTTGACAGGCAGGACTCAGTGCCTTGAGAGAATTATTTCTTCTTTCCAGCATGGAGCTTAACAGAACGTGTTAAAGCTGTGACTCAGCTGCTAGAGAGCATGTTGTAGCTCTGTTCTTCTCCAGGCCATTTCATTCTGTTCTCTGAACACTAACCTTCCAGATCGGGGTGGGTGGTTAACTAATGATTCAATCTAACTTTGTCTTTCTTTCCTCCCTGTTTCTGAAGAACTTGATAAATCTACGGAGATGGTCATTATGCTTAAGTCCAGAGACTATTCCCACCCAAAACTGTGTCATTAGGCAACCTAGTCTAGCTTTAGAGTAGAATTTGTTTGGCTTCATTTTATCTGCTTAATGTGTGGCTTTCAATGGACATATTCCGTTTTAGTCATGGTACAATTATCCTGTAAAAATTCCTGTTGGCTGTAATAGTTTTCCCCTTGCTTCTGTGTCAGAATGGGCATACAAGCTGCCCTTCCAATGGTAATTTTTCCTAACCATTGCTTTCCATATCAACTTTTCCTCTAACATCTAGTGCTACTCAGAACCACTTGAAATTTTCCCAGCAACGCTATGTTCCCTAGCTGTGGCCCTGTAAAGTTGCCAGATGAGCACTTTTATCTCTGATTTACTTGAGCAATCCTAAACGTAATTGACAAACCATCTGGTAAGTGGCTAGATCTGACTTTGCATGTATTAACAGCTAGTTCCCTGAAGGCCTCCCTCCTGGCTAAATGGAAATGGAGGTCTTCAGGGTGAAATCCTCTCTTGGAGACCTAGGAATTTTTGTTTTTCCTATCTTAAGATTCAGTTAAGCGTTGACATCCATTGCTCTTAAGGCCAAGCTGGATGGGTCAGTCTGTAGCTAGTGACTTAGTAATGACTAGGGGGAAAGAGGGGAAGGCAGGAGTGAGAGCACAACCCTGAAAGTAACTTCCAAGTAACAGATAAAGCATTAGCTGTAACTAAGGCAAATGAGGAATACGCTATTGGGAATTACAAGATTCTAATGCTAGAGGCTATGCAATGTTTCAGCACTTGTATGTGTGTACAGTGTGTCTCAAACGGTGTGCTAAGTAAAAAGGGTGGTTTGATCTCTGGCTGCTTGCTGGGATATAGGGGAAATGACTAGTAGAGGGTAGCCCAGATAAGCAATAATCTGAACAATATCTTGGCTTTATTTGTCACCCTAAAATTAAAGGGACTAACTGAAGCCACTGCAATACCCCAAACAGAAGATTCATAGAACTGTTTCTGTGGGAAGTGTGAATGTCCAGTTCTTTGTGGCTGGGTATAGAACTTCAGAACTCTATACAGACAACGTGAGTCCTTCTATTTGGTAAATGTGAATCAATGCTTCAGCTGTGTAGGAACAAAACACAGTAACTGCAGGATTTTTATTTTTTTTTTTTAAGGATATTGTATCTCAGAGGCAAAAGGGTCTCCTGGTTATGACTAGTTGACTAGTTATCATACTAGTCCATAGTTTCTGTTTACTTGCAGGGGTTTTCTTAAAAAAAAAAAAATCTAAGATTACTTTATTAGTGTTAAGACAATGGTGTAGGGTTTTGGTTTCAGGTTTTGTTCTGGGGCTTTGTTTTGTTGGTTGGGTTTGGATTTTGGTTTTGTTGCTGTTTTTCCTGGAGCAGTCTGTCTGCAGCCTGAGACTACACTGGGGGTGGTATAGCCTCGAACGTCCATTAGTTATAGAAACATGAATAAGATGTAGTGGCTTCTTTTGGGTGTTCTAATGTCATCTTTAGGGGTGTTTGAAACAGATCATAGCAAGTGTTTCTTGCCTTCTCTCCTATCCTACTACAGAGATGCAGCTGGCAGTGCTGAAGGAGAATAGAGCAAAATACCTGAGGTTCTATAAATAGCTTTAAAGGGTAAAAAGCTAAAAGTTGACAGATTAAAACAGAGTGATGCAAGTACAGCCTGTGGTTGTAGGTCAGTGTGATCTACTGATTAAGTATTACTGAGGTGAGGGTTCATCACCTACTGGACATAACTTCATGTTCTCTGTAGCCTGTAGGTATTGAGTTGGACTTCCTGTATTATCACTACTGAAGTTTCCAGGCATTAGCAGGCTCCGGTGTTCAGCAGAACAAAGCTGGACTAACAAGCTTAATATTTTCTTTCTCAAGGTAAAATATTATGTCTGCCTACTAATTGGTTTTTTTATTATTTTTTTTAAAACTACATCAAGCATACCTGACCACACTCTCATCATGTCTACTGAAGCTGAAACTACAACTACCAATAACCAGCCTGAGCAACAGACTCCACCAAAAGCACAACCCTCAAAGAAGGAAAAAAAGAAAGGTGAGAAATATTTGCCTCTTGAACACTTCTTCCAGTCAGTATCATTTATCTTTCACTTGCCTAAAACTATGATCACTCTCACAGCATAGTTAAGTAATTTGGAAGTTTCAAGCTGACTGGGAGAGTTAGTAAATAATCTAGTAAAATTAATCTGAAAGGTAGGATTTATCTTGAAAGGTTTTGGTTGTTTTTTTTTTCCATCTCTAAGTTCTAAAGCTCTCAGTTCCTCTTGTTAAATGACTCATTTCCTGAGCCTGAGAAGTCACCAAAAGCCCAGAGAAGTGAAAGCCTCCTAGGGAGGTGACCAGACCCAGGACAATCCAGGTAGCTGTCAGTCTGAACCTGAACTCACTTCCTTCCAGAGAGGGAGTGATGTGTTAGGTACAGATACAGACTCCTGTCCAGAGGAGCTAGAAAACTCATTTCATGGGTGTTACTGTAGATCCAGATTAAATGTTTTCACGTAAATATAATTACCTCATAGAGAAATACATGCTGAGGTACACAGTCAAAGTATGTTGAGCATGCAGAGAAGAAAAACACGCAGTTCTGAGAAGTAATGGCAACAGCTGGAATAGTACATTAGCTTAAATCCCAATTTATTGTAGGGATGGGGGTACCAGGACTTGTTGTAGAAATAATGGTGCTGATAGAAAGTTCTAGCACAGGATCTAGGAGATTCTTGCATGCGAAGAAGAAATCTGACTAGCACAGAACTAGGTACAAACATCTAAAAGGCATATTGTGCATCATGTATAGTCATGGGAAGTATCATTTCTGCTTGGTGTGTTTTCCTTAGCACTTGTATCTATTTGGCTGTTGCCTATAAATATTTCAGTCTTTTAAGTGGCAAACAATTGTTCTGAAGTCCCCAAATATTAAGCACTAGGCTCCACGCCTTGAATTGAGGCCAGATTCTACAAGAGGACAGTGACCTTAAAGGAGTAAATATCTTACTGTGCACATGGTACTGGAAGGACTAAGGATTGTTAGTCACATATACTTGAGGGACAGTTTTAATATGTACTTACATGATGGTTTTGTTTGTTTAAGAACTCAAAGCCCAACATAAACATTTCTCTTTTTATTAAAAAACAAAACAAAAAAAAAACAAAAAAAAAACAAAAAAAACACAAAACAAGCAAACAACAAAAAAAAACAACAAACTTTTCTCTGTCTCCAGGGTCAGAAAAGACAGATGAATCTCTCTTGACTAGATTCAAAGGCGATGGTGTAAGGTACAAAGCTAAACTGATTGGCATTGATGATGTCCCAGAGGCAAGAGGAGACAAAATGAGTCAGGATTCAATGATGAAGCTGAAGGTAAGGGTTTGAGCTGGCATGTCAGGAACACCTTCTGGGTAACCTTCAGAAAGCAGATCAAATTATTACTTTGGCACAAGCTCAATGCAGCTTAATGGTAACACAGTAAAATAACAGTACATCCTAGATGCATGTTACTTCTAAGGCTATAACCCCTTACTCAAAGAACAGGGTTTCTCTAATTGCTTGGGAATGCTCCTTTGGTTCTCTTGTAGGCATCCAGTATGGATGCTAATAGTATGAACTTGATCACAGTGAGCTTGGGTTTTGGCCAGTGAGGGAGGAACTGTGCAATTTAACACTGACCTCAAAGCACAAATTGGCATCCTGTGGCAATAGTGACACCAAGAAATACAAATAAGCCAAAGAATAAATGAGGCTGCAAAAACAAAAAATTATTTGTGAAGTTGTGAACACTCACATACCTTCAAATCAGGCTGAGAAAATTCATGAAGGTGCTGCTACTGAAGCAGTTTAATGAACTAAGATAAGTTTTAAAACTCCAAAACATCTACAGCAGAACCACAACCTAGTTCTGATGTATTGCCTCAAACCTAGTCAGGCATATATTGCAAGAGGAATGCTGCTTAAATTGTACAGTTGCATAAGAATAACTAGATTAGCACTAATATGATCACAGCCTTGGGCTCATTGGGAATGTAAGGGAACAGCTTTAAACTCAATCTAACACAAATCTCATCAATTGTTTGATATTCATCCTTTCTAGGGAATGGCAGCAGCAGCCCGTTCCCAGGGTCAACACAAACAGAAGATCTGGGTGAACATATCCCTCTCTGGTATCAAAATAATAGATGAGAAAACTGGGGTAAGATATGGTTTGCTTTCTTAATGTGATTCTTAAAGCATGTGAGGCGCTTGGAAGTTAGACCATCTGAACTAGATGCCTTATGGCGTCATGTTTGCCTTTCCACATGTGAAAAGTGGCTTGTGAAATGGCTGGTAATGCCTTCTGCCAGAAAGATAACTACATCTTATTGTAGTTAATCGAAGTCTGATAAATGAGTCTTGAAATGAAGTCTTATAACTGTCTCAATCATTCTAATTACAGAGAAAATCGGCTATTATGTCCCTAGCAATTTAAACCATATCCCCCCTCCCCCCCCAATCCTAGGTCATAGAGCATGAACATCCAGTAAACAAAATCTCCTTTATTGCTCGGGATGTGACAGACAATCGTGCCTTTGGCTATATATGTGGAGGAGAAGGTCAACACCAGTTTTTTGCTATAAAAACAGCTCAACAGGTATGGATCAGACACCCTTTTCTACTTGCTATAACTGATGCTATTATGTGAACACTTAATGTGTGTTAAATGTAATACTTTGCTGGTAGCCCTGTAAGGTACAGGGGAATACCAGCACAGAATTGACTCTTCTCCTGCAGGAGGGCAGTAGGAATTGACTGTATTACCAGTGACTCCTATCTTGTTCAGCTTTTCTGTAGTCCAGAAGAAAAAAAATCAAGTAGCCTTGCTTACTATAATTAACCTTGCTTAATTTGTCCATGCAATCATTAGTGAGGTGAAAGGGAGCCACTATCATAGGCTTTCCTGTACAGTGTGCTGTTATTCTTAGTGAGAAGGCTATTTCTTGAGTCAAGTAGCCGAAGATTCACTCGGAATTAACAGTAAGTATGTTAGAACTCCACTAGTCTAGTTCACATGCTGCTTTATCTTGCACAGCAGTGAAAACAGACTTGCTCAACTGCAATACTGTTTCTGGGGCCAGTGAATGGTAGGTCTGGTCTTCCTGGACTTGCTTCAGGGAGGCATTCTGATCCTTCTATGGTAAGTTCCTCCCTGTGAAGAGATCCTATATACAGGGTTTGTCTCTCTGAAGAGAATCTGTACAAAAGCAGTATTGGAAACAAGCTACTTGGAATTACTCCTGAATATTACAGAGCTTCCTTAATGACCTGAACCTAGTTAGAGATTTATCATTTATTAGCTTGCTTTATGATGTCTTTATAATAGTCACTATAATGACATAGAATCATAGAACAACTAGAGTTGAAAAGGACCTTAACATCATCTAGTTCCAACCCCCCTGCCATGGGCAGGGAGCCACATCTTCAAAGCTAGTAATGTCTCCACAGACGTCCCTGCTTGTCCTCCTGGAGAACATGTCGGCAGCTTCAGACCCTTTACAGGCAGAACTGAGGGCCTCCTTCTTGGAGCATGTAACACCTTCTCTTAAACCTGTTTTTATTAGTTTGAGTCCTATGTTATACTGGCTTTACTGGAATTGTAGATTAAATACAAAAGCTTTCTGTGTGTTCTCTAGAGTCGAGTCTGTTCTCAGAGCTTTTCACCATGGGGTGCTACTTGTCAGCCTACAAGCTTAATCAAGCTGTAGATGCTCTTGACTTGCTGCTAGTTGTTTTTAACACAAACTTGTCTAGCTGAGAAGTGAAGACTTCTACAGCTCTAGACTTCTGCAGCTGTACTGTTTGTCAAAGTTGGTAATTGTTGAAATGGCTTTCCCAGCAGTTGCTTGCCTAAAACCCTCAATTAGGACAGTATGATGCTCGGACATGAACAGTGAGATCTGTTCGCCAGATTCTCTGCTTCAGCCAGTGGTAGTGGTTGAAAAGGCAAACTTGTCCTGCTCTAGGCACTGTTACAGTTGCTGTATTCCTCAAGCAAAAGTTCCAAATCAATATAGCTGAGCCTGCCACTACCTCAGTAATGACTCAAGACATTCTTGTTAATGCTTGTACAGGGAATGCAACACCTTTCTAATTCATGCTAAATTGTAATCTAACTCACACCAAATTGTCATTGTGATACAAATACCACTTTAAGCTGGTATCTGCTCTATGCATATGAGGTGATGATAATCTTACCTTATACTTGTTTTCCTTATTTACTATTGGCATCCTGTTTAAAATAATGTGGTATTAGCTACAGAAGCTTTCCCCAGGTTCAGTGTTAGAGGTGGTGAACACAGATGGACGCAAAATGCTTTTCTTCATGAGACTACCAAAAGGCTTGGGTAAACTTTGCACTTTCAAGGAAATAATATTTCATAAGTGCATGGCAATTTCTAATCTTGTGCTGTAACTTTTTAGCAAAAACATGGCGTAGCACAAATACATACAGCAACTTTCCCTGTGGAGTTAACATCAGTTTTGAGTTGGTTGTGATCTATTACGCTTGGATTCTGCATAAGCTCTCTTCTATGTAGACTAGACAGTCCTTTAAACGCTTGCTTTTCCTATTATCTTGCCATTTAGGAAAGTTCAGCCTACTGCACAGCGTGCTTTAGAAGTCCAGGGAGAAGCAGTACATGGACTAAAAACTACATTCTTTTTCAGGCTGAGCCTCTAGTTGTTGATCTTAAGGACCTTTTCCAACTAATATATAATATGAAGAAGAAACAAGAGGAAGACAAGAAAAAGGCAAGTAAAATTAGAAAAACTGCATTAGTCTACATAGAAATAAAGCTTGCTTCAGCTTTGCCTTGGCTGTTAGACTTGACTCTCAGGTCTGTCTAAATCTAGGATCACTTGAAGCTATTGTTTAGTAACTGTATCACCAGTTTAATTACCTCCTAATCTGGTAAACTCTCCAAAGTGAAAGTCTTTGGATATTCTACATGATGTCTGGGTACTAAAAGCCCTCTTTTCCTCTTTAGAGTGAAGAAGCAGATAAGACCGAGGTAAGTCACTCCAACTTAGCCTCACTTATTAAGGTATGCTGCTGCAACACAACTAGCTTTTGACTTCCTTTACACTGCCAGCAATATGGAGGCAATGTGAGGTGCCCATTTACATTTAAATGGGAGTAAAAGGGGCCTACAGAACTGAGTAGTGACCTCCCTTATACTTCACCTTTTCATCACTTGCTCGTTGAAGCTTCCAAGTCCTTGCTTAAGGCAAATCTTGATCATCCAGTTGTTGCTGAGTTATCCATCTGTTACAGAGTGGTGGCGAAGCACCACCTGCTGATCGAGCTGAAAAAATGAAACCGGTAGGTTAAATTTTAGAACTTCATGCTGATGCCACTAAGGAGTTCATAACTGACTGTCTCCATATTGTGTGGGAGTTGAAGTATTTATAGATGAGCTTGCAGTAGATCTGTATGACGTTTGACTCTTGCTCTTGCAAGAACTATAACAGATACCAATTCTTTCAATATTTCTGGCTTCAAGGGAGTTGACCAGATGGACTTATTTGGGGATATGTCAACACCTCCTGATATGAGCAGTCCCACAGTAAGTAGAATCTAGTTTAGCTTTCTTAGATTATGCTTTGAGAGCAAACTTAGTCCTAGTAGTAAGATCTGGTTTTATTTTGTTAATCTTGGTTTCTGATTTGACTGAGACATTTGTCTAGTTATTGGCGTACTACGGTCTTAGGGATATAATAGTATCTACTTACTGACTAGAGTAGCTCCTGTCATTTTTATCCAGCAGAGTTCACTTGAGACTTCATGACAGGGATAATACTGTATTGCTAGTCATAGAATCATAGAATGGATTGGATTTGGGCTGGAAACCAAAAGATTGTCTAGTTCCAACCCTCCTGGCAGGAGCAGGGAAACATTCTGATAGACCAAGTCGCTCCAAGCCCTGTCCAGCCTGGCCTTGGAGCTCTGCCAGGGATGGGGCAGCCACAGCTTCTCTGGGCAACCTGTGCCAGCACCTCACCACCCTCACAGTAAAGAACTTATTCCTAATATCTAGTTTACATCTACTCTCATTTTAAAACCATTACTCCTCATCCTATCACTACACTCACAGATAAAGATATCCTCCTCATCTTTATGGACAAGTGAACCCTTAAGTCACTTGGAGTTGACTCCTGGCTGTTCTAGGTCAGTAGCCCTAGTTCAAGATTTGGCTTATCTCCACAGAAATGTGCATAAACCTTGTCTTAGCTCAGTATGACCCCTGAAATCTTACCAGTTTATTCTGACACTGTAAGATACTATCAGGTGTGATACAATTGGTGCTGTCAAGCCAGCTAGTGACCCAGTCTTTACCTTTCTATTGCCTGCTTGATGGAGAGATGACATGTTAAAATCTTCCACTGTCAAATACCTCTCCAATCTTACTCTGAAGCTCCGATTGCAACTTGGAATCACACTAAGGCAGTGTGAGTTCACAGCTTGTCAAAACAAAGGACTAGAATTCAAACAAGAGTTCTTGACTTCAGTGAAAGCTTAGGTGTAATTAGTGCTTGGTGACTAGTCTCTGGTCCATACAGCAAGCATTTGACACTTAACTAAGTGAGTTTTAAAACAGGTAGTTTCAGAACCTCTGTGTTAAAAACAAGTAGCTGTGACTTGATGACAGCCAGCAATATTTGTCTTGGTGACTTACAAGATGATGCTTTAGTGCAACTTCTCTGTTACACTGAATACTTCTAAGTATAATGCATTGGATACTTGGTTCTCTCTTTTTGCAGCTGTTTTCCTTGAATTTGTATACTATGCAGCAAGTCCTACATAAAACTAACTCTGTTTTTCTTTCTGGACAAATAGGAAGCTAAAGAGATTCTTTTAGTGGATCTAAATTCTGAAATTGAAACCAAACAGACTTTTACAAAAGAGGATCTCTTCTTGAATGGCAACACAACCTCTCTTCCACTACCAAAGCCACAGCCACCCTTCTTGCCTGAGAGTTCTTTCTCTACCAATCTCAGCTTTTTTCCTACACCTAATCCAGACCCTTTCAGTGATGATCCTTTTGCACAGCCAGACCAATCTGCACCACCTTCATTTGATTCTCTAAAATCTGCTCAGAAGAAGGAAAGTCTGAATACCTTGACACCGGTGTGTAATGATCCTTCATGTGGTGATATTGACTCCTTTGGTAAAGAGTTTGACCAGATCTCTAACAGAACTAGCAAACAAGAAGCCATAACATACCAGTGGCCACTTGAGAGTAAGTCACCTGCAGCAAAAACTCCAGATGGGGTACCAGAGAGTGAACAGAATGGTGCTCATAAAACCCTGTCAGACCTGTTTGTGGAAGGCCCTTCCAAAGGAGTATCTCTGCAGAATGGAGTAAAGCTGGATTCTGAAAACAATATGCAATTCATGTCATATGAGCCCATAACAATTAGCCCACCACCACAAAGCACCAAGCCAGGAAGAGGAAGGAGGTCTGTCAAGGTGAACAATGTTCAAGTAATTAATAGTGATATGCATGCTGCTACTCAGAAGCTGGGTGAAGGAATCTTTTCTTTCCTTGTACTGTGTAACTGGCTAAATAGCTTCACAGCACATCTACTTCCTTTCTACCTGTTGTGCTTACTCTAACATCTCTGCAGCCATGGTACATTCTAACACTATAAATATTTCATAGTAGCTATGATCACTAAATTATATACTCTCTTCCTTAATGCTGCCGTTCTTCTGTAAAGGTCTGCAAAGGTAAGTATGCTGCTGTATACATTGATACTTGATATAAATGCCAAACCTGTTAAGATAGCTTTATGCCCATCAACCTGTGTATCATAACAACGAGTTATGAATATTAACTTGCAGACATCTATATAGTTTCTCAGCACCTGCCTGCTGAGGGCAATTTCAGCAACTTGCTTGATAAGACATAGCGTGGCTTTTGGTCAGCTGCATTTGTTTTACACTCAAATGATGCAAAACTCTGCTGCCAGCCTTGCCACAACTGCAGGGGTCACTGTACACTGAGTAGGAATATTTAGAGGGCTCGGGATAAGAGGAAAGCTCATTATGATAGCAAATAATTCGGTCCCTTTAAATCTTACTCTGCTGTTGACTTTTAACTACTATATATTATACCTACTTAATGCCATGCATCTCAGTAGGTGTGAACAAAATGTTGTAGTTTGAAACTCTTATACTTGGTCTCTGAAGGATACACCAAAGCTTCCATCTCTCCTCTAGCTGTTAAAGAAGCTTGTAGCTCTGGACTGGTGGGTCTTGATCATCTAGCATGTGTTCTGCCATGCCATCTCACTAAGTTTGTTTTTTTGTTTGTTTTTGTTTTGTTTTTTCTCCTTTCTAGAATGCATCAGATGACTTATTTAGCTCTGACTTCTTTGTGCCAAATAAAGAGAGCCTTAGCTTGACCTCAGTGGCACAAACAGGACCTGTGCCACTGGACCTCTTCAAAACAAATCATACCACAGCATCTCCACTGGCTGGTCTAGGTTAGTTCACAAGTGAAGGTCTTGTTCCCATCTAAGATATCTGCTAACACCAAAACAGGGGTTCTAGTTTTCCTTCATATGTAGTTTGGTGCCCTTTAATCCATGTGCTGTCTGCCTTAACTATTAAGTCCTGCAAAT